>NW_021604569.1:19261794-19319294 GCF_004785775.1 Grammomys surdaster | reverse complement strand
AAGGGGAACAGAAAGCTCAAAGGTGTCCTGAGAGCAACAGGAACCCAGCATGTAAAGGAGGGGGGGGGGTGTTCCAGATCCTTCTGGGGAAAAAAAAATAGGATCATTTGAACCACATGAGCGGACATTCTGAACTCATGAAAGGAAACAGGCTTGACACCAGAATATCTATTCAAATATGTTACCTGCTTAAGTGTGCAAAATTCAACCATGGAAATGCTAGGCGACATGAAAGAGTTGCTTTATGAATTTGGAGTAAAGAGCACAGTTTTAACTAGGATATAATTCTCAGAAACTAGGGCTTAGGCTCACCTGCCTAGCATGCAGGAAGCTAGGTTCAGTCTCTAATGCCTCCATAAAGAGATAACAAAATAAACAAACAACATTTTCACAGGAAAACTGAAACA
This sequence comes from Grammomys surdaster, assembly GCF_004785775.1. Classification (NCBI taxonomy): domain Eukaryota; kingdom Metazoa; phylum Chordata; class Mammalia; order Rodentia; family Muridae; genus Grammomys; species Grammomys surdaster. The sequence goes on along the minus strand of NW_021604569.1, from coordinate 19,318,887 downwards.
CAGTAAGAAATGAATCCTTGCAGCCTATCACCCTCATAATAAAAAGACTAATTTCCTCAATAACGAAAGGTGTTCATATAATCCTATGTTATGTAGAACCCCAAAAGTGTTCTTGGCTAAATGTGGGTTTTAAAAGTAACTTTAATTTTGGATATAGATAAGACACAGAGCTTCAGAAAGAGACTGTTTCCATCTATCAGACTGACAGCTGTACCATTCACAGAGCGTCAACCAGACAGCACTAATTTAGAGCAAGTTGGCAATAACTAGCAAATTACTGCTGGACATAGCATTTGAGGCCAAACGCCCTCTTTGTGGTGAATTGGTGTGTAAACACAATTACTCACTGCAAGGTTACTCGTAATATCAGAAACCATCTCAATATCCACCAATAAAATTCAGTTAAACAGACCTGTCCTGTAAAGTCAATGAAGGTCAGGGCAGTCTTTTCCATCTGGACTGTGTAGTTGCTCTAAGATGGAGATGTGTAGTTAAGTGGTCAGAGAGCTGGAGATTGTGCATAGTGCACTTCCATCTACAGAAAGGTGGATAGCCCTGATGCTGGCCTATCCGCACACAGTGGTGTGGAATGACAGATATGATTGCCTGTGAGCTAGTGAGAACAGGAATTTCCCTGCTCCTCTTGTTGGCTGTGTAGGCTTTGTGTGGTAAATCATGTTTTTTAAAAAAATCGTTTTTAAAAGAGAAAAATTATTCAGGAAATTATTCAGGAAAGTTAAGTTTTCCACTCACATCCTGTACCCATTTCCAAGGCTTTAGCAGTATCCAACTCATACCAAGATGTCTATACAGACATTGGTCACTGTCATTCTTTTGATAAAAAATAAAGTGTTGAAATTTTCAGGTCAAAAGAAACAGGGTGCCCCATCACATGTGGGTTCTTAAGGAGGAATGTAAGGAATGTTTGGTGATTTAGGATGTCACCATGTGTACGAAGGAGGCCCTGTACTGACTGTGTGACCCCAGGAATCATCTCCCAGCCTCATTCTCCTGTCCCACAATCTTGAGGGAAACATTAAATCACTGAAATATACAAAGACTTGGTCACAGTCCAAAATGTGGGCTTCTGTCATACAGGAGCCACCAGGCTGGCTCAAGGCTCCAGAGGGTGGACTGTGGCTTCCTCCTCCCAGCATATGAACATTGCCAGTGTCCTGGGATTGGCAACTCCTTCCCAATCTTTCAGAGAAGGACTCACTGCACCATACCTTTCCTGTACTGGTAGTAGCCAGTCATAGTAGTTGCACCTGTCACTGTACACAGTCTCATCTTAGCTCCACAACTGTCCCCAAAGTCCAGCAGCAGACAAAGAGCTGTTCCAGAAGTCACGTGAACACGAATTCCCAGAGCTGGAGGTGTCTGAGCATCTGTTTCTGGGAAGCAGCAGATGGCAAAGTGCCCAGCATTTTCAGGCTGTGTCACCAAGATGGCCCCAGGAGGATGCTGAGTGAGAGGACTGGAACTCTCAGGGTGGTACCAGGATGCAGAGAGGTTGCAGACATGAGAAACGCCCTGAGGAGGGTCTGAGAAGCTAAGGAAAGGAAGCAGATATCAGACTTCATGGCAGGCTATAGAGTCTAGGAATAGAGAGGGTACCAGGTAAGATGCAAGGGTTCGTGTGAGCAGACTATCTAGGGTAGCTTTCAGGGAACAGGGGTGAGGACCCTGAAGAAGGGCCCTGGTGCTCTCAGTGGGCTCCCAGTCTGCAGTATAAGGATCACTGGCCACTTGTGACACAGGCAGTGCAAAACACTGGTTTAGACACTGAATGCAGAGCTAGCAAACCCCTGAAGACAGAAATCATCCCCCCTAGAAACTAGGGACATCACTTTAGAGGCTGAGGCTGGCTTCCTAGAAACTGGGATCAGCACTTTTGGATGCTGAAGTTGGCTACTGTAGCAGAACTAATCTAGTTACAGAATTATAGATAAAATACATTGCCCCCTTATCACTGAAACTGTGAGCTAAAAGCCAGTTTTTTTTTATGAATCACCACCTGCTGTTTTTATACAATGCTATCCTGACCCACAGCCATCAGTTTCCCTTTCCCACACATAGCCCCTTGTGCTGGGAGGTAGAGGCTGGAAAGACTCTTGACTTCTGAGTCTCCAGCTCCCGAGAACACAGGACTTCCATCACTGACTTGCTGGAAACTGTTGCAGGGGGACACTGATGATGGGGACTTAGGCAACTAGCAATCTGAATAGAGAACAGAGCCCGTTAAAGCAGGAGAATGCTCTTGTGGACATGCGAGGGTCCTCACATCTCTCTCCTCTGCCTGTGCTGTGCTTATCCCCTAAGCCACAGAAACAGGCAGGCTGAGGTCTGAATTCCTGACTGCTCTTAAAGATAAAGGGACCATGTGACACAGGATGTAAGTGGCAAAGAGCAGCCAATCATATCATTAGGAGTACAGTGATCTGGCAGACTCCCAGTGAAATCCAACAAGGAAGTCTCAAATCACCACGTGGTTGGTAGTAAGGAAAGATGGATGTGGCCTTTATTACCCTTCTTTTACCTTCTGGAAATGATGGGGAAGTAGAAAGTCAGACTCCTGAAAGGTGCCTCCCTGCTGGTCTGTGGGGATGTGATTATCCTGGTGGGGATGTCATGGCGACTAACCTCAGAAGCAACATCTTGGCCAAGTCCTCCTCAGAGCACAGTAGTCCTTGTCCATCAGAGCAGAGAACTTCCTTCTTCAGGCTGCAGGGGGTCGCCACTGAGGAGACACCCTGCAAATCAACTTGTCAATGGCACTGCCTTGAGAATGAAATAGGGCAGTTTCTAGCAAAGAGAATACCCGGCTGGGGACCTCTAGAACTACACAGGTGACATCAGGAACATCAGTGGCCACCTATTATTTGCTTCACTGTTAGCCTTCCTGGCAGCTAAAGGATGACACTACCGTAGGATGCAAGTGTGAAGTCTGTTTTCTTTTTTATTGCAATGATGTATTGTAACTCTGCCTGAGCATTTGGCATCTCGCAGAGTTAGAGCAGCAAAGGAGGGGTCACCAGTGAGCTCGGTGGCACGTTCTTCAGTGGCCAGGGGTCACACCAACCTGCTGTAGACCAGAAAACGATCCATCTTCTCTTTCCATCTCACACAGCCACCTGAGATAGGGGCTGGGGCTGGTATTGCTCCTGATCACAATAGAAGGCAGAGAGGCGCTGTCATGGGTTTGGCATACCTGACTGGTAAGTGTTCAGGCTGATCTAAAAGACCCTCCCTGTGACCCAACCCTCTTTCTGGGAGGTAGATCGTCACAGGCTGAATATGCTGTAAACTGAATCGTCAGGGCTGTGGCTGACATCAGGGAAACGCCTTTATAGTAGAAAGGAGCACAGTTAAAGTCTTTTGCTAAAACTTGTACCTGGTACAGGTCACCCACACATGCTGGTTCATCAGTGTGCTCTGTGGCATATGTCTATGAGTTTGTAGCACAGACTGGGAGCTAGAGGCCTATAAGACAAGTCCTGGTTCTGAGCCCTAGACAGTGGCTAGCACATAATGTCCTGTGTCTCTCACTGACCACAATAGACTTGTAGCTAACTTCAGGATCCAGATATGGTCCTCGGCTTGCTGCTGTGTCCACATTCCTGGCCTCTCTCCTGGGACAGGAAACATACACTGTTCCCTCCATTGGCGGAACCAGCTCCATTGACTCTTCTGATGGCAAGTTCTCCTGCATTATTGTCCTTGGCAAGGATATCCTAAGTTACTCTGGACATTCAAAATGAGTCCCATTTTCTGACTATTTGCACCCTTCTAGCACGTCACCTCTTAACACAGGGATGCTTTTGAAAACAAAAATCCAGGGTCTAGGATACATTCCCAAATGCCCCCTAGCCACACTCTACACAGCACGAAGAGAATCTCCTTTCTAGAAAAGATGGGCTTCCATCTTTTCTTTTTTTTTTTCCTTTTGCCCAAACACAGTCTCCAGAGCCTTGCTCACTCAGCTACTACTATGGGGAACAGACAGACTGCATGCTGGGGCAGGAGGAGAAAACAGAACCCATGACTTCAGGGACAGCCCCATTTTGCTCATGCACCACATCCATACACAGTAGAGAAAAGAATGACACTTCCCCAGTGGCCCGTGGGGTGTGCTAATTCCAGGGAATATTTCCTTTTCATTGAACAGTTTTATCTTTGCCAACTTCTAAATTATTTAAAATAAGGTGTGAAATTCTTCAGTGCTTGAGTCTCACATTGGAGAGGGTTTTTCTGTCAAAGCTGGAAAGAACATGGTTATTGGCATAGGCTTGGAGAGTCAGGTGCCAGTGTCACCAGTAAAGAACACAAGAGTGCATTTTATGCTGAGATAATAAAACATGTAACAGAGATGACAGAAACTGAAAGGTGTTGAGCTGTCAGACTCCCAGGAATAGACAGACAACTTCCTACAGAAACAGGAATCCCATTTTAGCCAAGTGGAATCTACGAAGGTCCACTGCATTGGACTCACCCTTCCAGAGACTTAGTTAACAAACCTGCAACATGGGGGTGGGTGTCCAATGCTTCCAGTATTTTGTCCCCCAAAACTACAAGTTTTTGGTTGTGTAATGTTTTGGTTTTTTGATTGTGGAAGAAAGGAAGGAAGGAAGGAAGGAAGGAAGGAAGGAAGGAAGGAAGGAAGGAAGGAAGCCAAAACCCATAAACCATACATGGTTAATGTGTTTAATGAGTAGTTAAACAATCCTAAGTATATTCACAGTGCTATGCCATCAATATCCACGATTTTTACTTCCTATAGAACTCTAAAAGCCCTGAAACAACCTCCAGATTCTCCCCACTGCCACTCCATCCCTTGGGCATCCCTTGTCTCTTTTTGCATCCATGGCTGAGATTCTGATAGTAAGAACAGAACAAACATGTTTGCCTTTTTCAATTGGCTCATTTCACAAAGCACCATGTCCTCAAGGTCCCATTAACAGTCTTGTTTCCAACTCCAGGAGCTGCACTCATATACCCCACTGAGGACACAATCAATCCCATACCAATCACACCGGGACTTGTTCTAAGCTACAACACAGTATGTACAGCAGGAGCTTTCAGGCAGCGTTAACCCAGAGAGACTCCATCTTACAAGCAGCATTTGGCTTCCTTTTGAGTGCAAATGCAGACACAGAATGACTATGCATGCAGACACCACCACTTACTTCTCTGGTGCCATCCTGAGGCACAGACTGATACATGGCCTGTTCCTAAATGTAACAAAGTATCATGGAGAGATTTATCAAAGCAGCTGGACAGCTATGAGCACATGAGTGAATCCCAACCATATCACGAAAAGGTCCACAAGGTGGCTACAAAGCTCAGCATGTAAAAAGGATGGCCATGGGTGCTAGATGACTTGAGTTCAAACCCTAGAACCTAGGACAATCCAGAAACAGTCGCCTCTCTTTGTAATGCCAGAGCTTCTAGAGCAAGGATGCAAGGTGGAGATGGAAGACTCATAAGGAACCCGCAGGCCTGCTAGCCTGGATATAGAGAAGTGGATAGAAGCAGCATCAATATAGTGAAAGGAAAGAACCCACTTCTGAAAGTTGATTTCCACACCTCCACCAAGGCTTTCAAGCATCCACACTTATATAGACATAATGTGTGTGTGCGTGCACTTATGCACATGCATGCACTACCATTGCTACTATATAATAGTAATAATAATAAGGAATTGACCTCTGTGAGATATGCACAATTTATATAAAAAGGGAGGCATAATGAAAAGATAAAGAAATGAAAGAAGAAACGAATTTTAAAAAAAAGGAAGGAAGCAAGCAAGCCAGCTTTGAACTTACAAAACACACCAGACTCAGCACGGTTGCCACATTCTTCCCTGGACCCCAGCAGGAAGAGGAACCTTACACTGCAATGGAGACACCCTCCCTGCTAGTAACCTGCTATCTGAATACACACTGTGAGCATCACAGGACCAACAGGCAGAAAGCTCCTGGCTGTCTGTGGGGCTTTAGCTCATCTTGGTCTCCACCACAGCTGAGGCAAGCTTCCATCTCTCTGGATCTCATTCCAAGCCTTGCCCACCTTGCCCATGGCCTCCATGGCCCTGCAACCATGCAGCTGTGCTAGGACGTAGTGTCTCCAGTCTCCACCTGACACCGTGACCTGACCCCTGCAGCGGTTCTGCATCCCCTACAGCTTTCTGCCTATCACCAGGAAGGCCTCCCTGAAATCCGTGAACCCCACTGCAGCCCTTTTAACCCTTTATAGCCATTCTATGACCTACACGTGTAGAGATATAATTACTGTGCGATGCGCAACACATGAGATTAAATATTAGCTATTGAGACTGGAGTAAAAGAACCTGTGTTTGCCTCAGCCAGCTTCCAAGCAAATCAGGACTACTTAGCAGAATGCGGCCAAAACCAACTTAGCTCATGGGTTTATTATAGCTCAGGGAGTTTTAGTATTGTGGGAAGGCGCGATGTGTTTGCCCATCTGTGTTTCTGGAATAGCATGCTCCTGACTAGAGTTCACAGTAGTGACCTGAAGATACTTACCTGGCACCACCTTGTGTGGCTCCCAACATTCAGGGTTAAGTTTACTATATAACCTGGTCTAAGAAAAAAAATGCATTCTTTCCCTTCAGTGCTGAGAGGTTCAAATCTACTTTGGACTGGCAGAACTGACCCTGGTCTTGGCATCTGAGACATTCCCCATAACTCCATGCCATCTGTATAGTCTGACATGCTGGACTACCTGGGCTTCCAGGACCTACCTGTTAGTACCTTCATCCCAACCTGGAGGAGCTTGTGATTTTCCGTTAATAAAGCTTAGCCTTCCTTCACTACTTCTGTTCAGGACATTCTAGAAGGAAAAAAAAGTAAGAGTGTGAGAGGACTCAGGGAAAGGAGCATTACTCATTAAACAACAGCAGTCTCCATCCCTGTGTGCCAGGCACTGTCCTTCTCTCTCGGGAGGGCAGTGAGGAAGACAGACTGACAGACTCTGCCCCTGAGGTATGAGAGGGTAGGTCTCCCATACCATTTGCCTGAGGCAAGGCATAGGTTCCTCTGCCTTCTTTCTCGTGACAGAATGAAGGCTTTAAAACTTAAATTTGTACTTCCTCTGCTCAAGCACACATGCTGTGATTGGTACCTGAGAAACTCAATTCAGGGGCATTTGGAGCTGTAACAAGTCCACCAATGCCCCCCCCATTGTTCTCAGGAGGAAAGGTCTAAATGGCTCAGTGTAAGGTGCACCTTGTCCGAGGGAGCTGGTGAAGATGGCTTCTGTGACTCTGGATCTTGTGCTGTCCCTTTTGGAGCATATGAAGGACAGCTGTCCTGTTCATCACTCACACAGAGCTCTGGGTTAGCCTGGATCTCTAGAAAGGAGAAAAATCCATTCTGAGGTTGCCCATTTGCCAGAAGATGAAAGCAGAGACAGACAAGCATGAGTCTAAGTCCCCTTAAGGGGCTCTTATGAAGAATCCTAGTCCTCAGGATGTGCTAAATCTGATGCTGTGTCCTGTGAGTTGTGTCTCTGTTTTTGTGGTCTGAGAGGACTTGGGTGTGAACCCACTGGGGGTGTGAAGGAAGGAATGCACAGCCCTGGCCTCACTGGTGGGATGATGCTGGACAGGAACACAGCAATGTTCTGGCTGAAGATGATGACTCTACTTAAAGTGCCTTTTACTGGAGCTCTGATTTGGCCCAGCTTTGTTTCATAGGCAAGAAGCTGTGGCTAGAGAGCTGAACAGCAGAGTAGTAGGGTTTAAAGACAATTCAGAAGGGGATGAGGCCATTCTGACAGGAACCCAGCTGCAAATTCTGTGGTCATCATAGCTCCTCTGGGCAAGGACACAGTCAGTCAGTGTCCCCAAGTGTTCAACTTTCTAGGGCAATGTCAAATCTAATTTAAACATCTTGGTTGATGCTTCTGTTCACAATCAAGAGTCTGATGTATTAACACAATCTGAAGGGAAATAGCCTGAGGTCATGCCACCAAGCATTCTGTTGCTTCTGTGTGGACTGAGCCACATCGATCAACCATGCGGACCACTCAGGTATGAGACAGCTTCGTGCACTGCTCACATTCTCCAGGAAAATATTTACAAAAACTGGACTGAGCCAGAATAGCAAAACGCCTTATTTCTCTCATCGGTCACCAAGTTCCTATGCTCCAAACAGGTAAAGAACTGGCCTGTTCTCAGTCGGGGCCATACCATTCACTGACATGAAGAACTTTAAAAGCAGTGAGTTTTATATTTTCAGAGAAAATGCCCGTGACATGCCAGCTCTTCCCATCAGTGAGTTGTACAGGCCCAGGTGCTCATGCCTTTCCTTAACAGATATTGGTAACTAAGTTTTAGGCAGCCCAGCTGGGAGGGAACTCAGTGGTAAAGTGCTTGTCCAGCATATACAAGCCCTGGCCCTGGGTTCAGTCTTCAGCAACAATACACATAAATATTTAGGGTGGTGACACATGCCTGCAACCCTAGCACTTAGGGGGCAGAGGCAGAAAGATCACAAATTTGAGACCAATTTGTGCTACACAGCCAAGAGGCAAGATCCTGCCTCAAAAAACAACAGCAACAATAATGCTATAAATAATATGCTATAATGTTGACAGTTGTGGGTATGGCTCAGTGGCACAGTTCCTGCCTGGCATGTGTGAAACTCTGGGTTCCATCTGAAGTACCTAAACAACAATAGGCACAGTGGGACAAGTTTCCGTGCTGAAGGAGTCCTGGGGCCAGGGAGCCCAGGTCTCAGAACCACAGCACCCAGTCAGTCAGTCAGTCAGTCAGTCACTGATCTCTTGTGATTTCACTGCAGACTCAGGGCCTCTTCAGGTGTGGTCCCCAAACTTTCTTGAGGCAGAACATATGGAGTAAGGCCCAGGGAAGGGATTAAAAGTATACAATCCTGGCATAGGACCGTTTCAAGGACAAGCTCTCTGTGACTTGATTCTGCTTTGGATGGAATTCCCATGTGAGTAGTCTTTAAGAGCAGTGGGACATTCTTACCAAGGACAGGAAGTTGAAGGCTGAGGAAGTCACTGTTAAACTAGCACCTATCTTCTCAGTTGCTTCTCTGCCTAATAAACTGCTAGAGCCCGGGCCTGGCCCTATCACATTCTCTCCTAGCTTATCATGATCCGCCTAACTCAGGACTACTCTTTGTCTTCATTTTCCTCTGTGGGCTTCTGAGCCACATAAAACTTGCATTGGCTCTGTATGCTTCCCCTCTATTCATCCATCATACACCATTTTATCTGTGGACCCAGCAGGGACCCTTTGAGGATGGACATGAAACCTGTTTCTACGCCTTCAACCTGCATTTGATAGTGGGGTGAGCAGAGAAGCTAGGATCCAACACCAGCTGCAAACCACAAGGCTGTCTCCCACCTGCCAGGATGCCGGGCACATGGTGTGTGAAATAGAACATTGTCAACACATGGGTGCCTGTGACATGGCTGTGGCGGCTTTGCCTGCTTCTTTATGCCTTACCAGCCAGCACTCTACTGCAGAAGGCTCTGAGGCTGCAGCTACAAAATCGAAGACACTCCTCCCCTGCCCCAGTTCGGGTATCGCCACTTGAGGAAACAGAGCAAACGAGCTGGAGACACCTATGCATGGGAATAAATAGAGGAGTTAGTGCTGCATTGTGCACAGCTACCCCATGCTATTTCTCATCCACGTCCATATTTCTGTCTCAGTTTCATCAGACACCAAGTGACTGTCACACAGGCAAGGAGTTACTACTGTGGCTTTTGCACTTTGGTTTCAAGTTTGGAGGCTGTTTCTAGTTAACTAAATTCAACTCCCATCAGGCTGATGCAGAAGTCTGGGTCTGGCTTCCTGCTCTGATGGAAGGAGCTGGCACTCAAGCTCAGTCCTGGGCTTTGAGACTCCTCCTCTGCATCTCATGTCCTGCCTCTCTGGTTGTTCTCCAGTCCCTGAGACTGGGATTTAGTTACCCGAGTGAACCTTACACTATTGTTATCCTCCAGTTTAGTCTCTACAGAAGCTCAGATCATGCTGTGGTTCCCCAGAGGCCTGTATATGAAGAGCTTGGTCCCCAGAGGGGTGTTATTGGGAGGTTGTAGGACTTTTAAGAGGTGTAGCAAGGGAGATCTGACCTCCTGGGAGGATTGTGGGACCTGTGGACCTCTTTCTCCACTTCTAGGCCATGAGTGATGGTTCTGCTCTATCACACCCTTGTGGCCCTCAGGTGTTGCTTCTCTGTAGGTCTAAATCAGCAAGGCCAACTCATATGGGCTGAATGGATCCAAGCCGTGAGTTCACACATATCTTTGGCCGCTATTGGATGTTTGTCTCAGGCCTTTGGTTACAGTAACTAAAGGCAAACCCGGGGGTCAGGTATAGTCACTTTATACAGTGAGATCCTGGAAGTGGAGGGAGATACATTGACTTGGAAATGCTGGCACCATTGGCAAGTGAAATAGCCAGCATTCACACTGAACCAGCATTCATACTGGTTCTGGAGGTAGCAAAAGCTGCATCTGCCTGTACTTCAAAGACCTCCCGGCATACTGCCTAGTGGCTTCTCCAGAGGCCTTGGACCTTACCCTTCAGACCACGACTCCTCAATACCTGACCAAAACAATCAACAGCAGTTGATAAATTGACATGGAACTAGATTGTGGGTTCTGGGTTTGACACTGACAGTTGATGGTGTTATTTGGATTTCATGTCCACACTGGTTACTTGGAAATGCTGGCACCATTGGCAGCATTTCTAGCCACAGAACAGGGCTGCAGTGGAGCAATGGAAATCGTTGTTTGTCTCCCAGCCCTGTGAAATGTGGTGCCTCTTCGTAAACAGCAGCACCTCTTGCCTGTTTCCTTCCCTCTCCCTCTCCTCCCTGTCTCCTCCTCCCCGTCATCCTCCCACTCCTCATCCTCTACCACCTCATCCTCATCCCACTTTCCCTCCCCATCTTCCTTTTCCTTCCATTTTTCTTCCTTCTCATCCTTCCTCTAATTCAATGAAGAAGAAAGGAGCCTGTACCACAAGACTAGTGCTGGGATTGCCATTCCAGAAAGGGCTGCCTGTGCTGTCTTATTACAGTTTAGACTTTTAGCATGATCCTTTGATGCTGGATTCTACTTCTGTAAAAACTGTGTTCAACTCTGTAGGATTTTTTTTACCCATTTAAATCTATAGGGTTTTTTACTTTATTGGGTGTCTATGGAATGTAGAAGACGCACAACACATGTATTTTAATTTCTATATGAAGACAAAACAAAAAACAAACAAACAAAAAAACCTGGGTAGTTCTGTCCAATTTTCGTAAGCTTGGTTCTTGAAGCAATAACCAAGTAGCCACCACCAGGGGGCAGGCGAGGACATTACATAGGCAAAGAGAGGCAGGAGAACCCAGAAGAGGTTAGCCAGACTATATGGTAAAGACGAAGAGAGACAGCAGGTTAGGATGGCCTCAGCTAAACTACTGAGTAATTCCAAGGGTAATGATGTCCACTCTTACCTACATTCACCTTTCTGAGGTCAAAAAAAATGGAAACATGAACAAGAAGACAGCCTTGGAACCAGCAAACCACACTGTAGACTCAAAGGTCTGCAGCATGCTGAAGGGCAGAGGACTGTGCAAACGGGCTCCTAACTTCTGTCCATTGTGAAGACACCACAGTCCAAGCTGAGGGACAGCCTACTTGCTACCCACAGCAAGGGACTAATTTCTTGGAGTTCCTGATTACAAGCAAGTCAGTGGAGGAGGACTTTGGAAGAAAAAGACAGGTAATTTTAAAGAGCTGTGGGAAAAATATGCAGCAAAAATGAACAATTTTTTGGCAGCAGTGACGATAAACAAAGGCATTTCCAAGTAGCGACAAGGAAATCCCCATTGTTCTTGCCTCTTGGTGTCCTTGGTGAAAGTGTGGCCAGGATATAGAAGCAGACAGTGAGTTAAAAGGCAGGCAAACCATTCTTCTGGATGCTCCTTCACATCTTGTCTGCAGTGACTCGATGGGGTAGACAGACAGGACAGCAAGGGTACTCAGATTTGGGGATAAGAACACTGGGGATGAGAAGTGTCCTGCCTGGGTCCCATACTGGAATTTGGGACATGTTCAGTCTGACTCAGAAGAGCAGCAGAGTCCCAGCCAACTGCAAAGTCTACACTGTAGCCACCCCACATGCCATGCCAGTGAACACCTGTGTCCTAAGGCCAGACCAGATTGATTGGTTCAGACCTTGGAAAAGGTTTATGGGAGATGTTGTGCCACATCTTGCTACCAGCAGTCAGTTTAAGGTAGCACAGGTCCTTGGAATAACACTAGTATGCTACATGAGAAGAGAGTGAGGAGTGACTGGAAATAAGAGGATACGCTGCACTCTTGACAGGCAGCGTCTGTCCTCTGCCAACAGCAGACATCTCTTGGTGGGTTGGTAGGAAGGGTGATGGGCATTGCTCAGGGATGAAGGAGGCCCTTGGAGAGCTCTCAAATGCCTTAGTGATAAATGCATTCTCAGCAGCAGCCACTGCTACAGTTGAGAAAGCAAGAGTAGCTTGTGTCTTTCTCCTTCTCCATCTTAGCAAGCTCAGAACCTCCTCCAGGGTAACAGAGCCTGGGACTTGAGCAGCCAGGATGCCACAGCAGAGCTCAGATCCTTCTGCAGCACTGTTGGGAAAGACAGTCAGACTCCAGACTTTTTTAAAATTTACATTCAGCTCTTTTGGGCCAGTCTTTGGCACATCAGAGGCATACCTTGACCTAGTATAAAGACAATAGTCAGCTTAAAATCCTTCTGGTATCGACAGGTATTTAATTCAGGGAACTCCTTCAAAATCACCCTGCTTTTCTTCCACTGATGTAAGAATGGATAGTAAGAGTTGTCTTACTCGCCTTTTTTTTTTTTTTGTCACTGTGACAAAATATCTAACAAACACTATTCATAAGGATGAGATACAGTAGCCTCAAGAATGTGTTCCCAGTGACCTGTTCCTTCCAGCTAGGTCCCATCTCCTAGTTTCCAAAAGCTCCCCAAATAATGCCACCAGATGCAACATTGGCTGGGGTAGTTCACATCCAAGCCATTCCCTGTGAGAGGCTGAAGAAATGACTCAGAAATTAGGCGCACTTGTTGCCCTTTCAGAGGACAAAAATCATTTCTCAACACTCATACAGGGTGGCTCAGATTCATCTGTAACTCCAATTCCAGAGGACATGATGCCTTCTTCTGACCTCCGCAGGCACCACACATACACATATATGCATGCAGGGAAGACATTTATATACATAAAATAAGTAAATCTAAACCAAACCCAACTTCTTTTGAAAGAAACATTTGAAGGCAGAGTTTTCAGTTCAGTACATCATCCCCACCCAAGCCAGCTCACCTTTTCTGGTCCTCAGAAATGTCCTTGGCCTTTGCCTCAGTCATGGGCTGCACTAGCTGGTCCTGGTTACAACAGTAAGTACACCAGCTTCCTGTCACATTCACTGGAAGACACAGGGTGACCGAGGCACTTGAGGCTTCTAATCTCTGTAGTGAGATCTCACATGGGGTACACATCATACATGGAGAAAGAGATATACTGCAGCAATACTTTGATAATCAGAAAACTTTTATGTCTCCACTCTCTCCTTAGGAGACATGCTTATGTAGGTGGGGAGTTTGTCTGACTGCATGGAACAGACCAAGGACTGTTCTCAAGCTACTGCAGAAGAAGTGAGGGAAATCTGGTAGCAAAAGTCACAGACAATAAGCCCAGGCACCCCAGGGGGCAGTATACCATCCAGAAGCATCTCTGTTATGCAGACTCAGTGGGGAGCATCCTGGGCTCCTCTGTGTTCTCTCTCATGGTACCCTTTCTCTTGGGGACCCAAAGGATCAATTGTTCTGGACATCTGTCATCTAGTTTTCTACTTTGCCATTCAGAAGCAGGGACCAGATCCACCGTGGTTATAAACAGACCTCTTCTTGTTTATGAAAGTGTTGGGTCGTTCTCCTAATTCTAATTTACAGAAACTTCTCAACCACCAAACAGAGTCTACAAAGCTTAGTCTTATTTTGTCTGACTCAGGATATTAGGAAGTCTTTCCTTCTAGAACTGTCTGTGAGTTTGTACTGACTTCAAAAGGAAAGAATTAATCAGCAGGGTGGGGATGCTTTTCCTGTACAAGGCTCCTTTTCAAATGAGAAAGGGAAGAAGCCATGGGGTAGGGGGAAGGGCCTGTTGGGTTGGCAAATCTACCTGTATCCTGTGTTTGCTGTGAGCTGTTTCAATTCAAGGCTAAGTAAGCAGGCCTGTCTGTTGACGCTGGTGTCTTATCTTTCAAGAAGAGCTGGTGGTGGTCTTTAATCCTTCCTCTCTCCTTCCTTCCCCCTGCCCCCCCCCCCTGTTTGTGTTATTTCCTTTTATTTTCTCCCTTCTGTGTTTGTTGTGTACTCTGCAGTTTAGTAAGTAACTCAAAGTGGATTTCTGTTTCCAAGAAATGAGTAGGATTCAATTTGCAACTTGTTTATAAGCAAACAAAGTTTTCTTTCTCCAACACCCCACGCTGAAGGAAGATGCTTTGTGCCAGATCTAACACCTCAAGACTAAAGTGAGTCCCAGAGTAAAGACACCTCCCACTAGCCCCCCCCCCGACGCTGGCCCGGCAGACAGCCACATCCAGCATCAGAAACTGCTGGCCACCTTTGCCCTTTTGGAAGACCAGCTAGAGAAGACCCGGTGACACCCTAAAGACTACTTCAGGTGCAAACACTCTGGAAGACCAAATGTAATGAAGATGACAAATTGGAAGACTGTGGTATCCTCATTGCTAACCAAAGGCTCCAGTAGTGACAAGAGTGAAGAATATGAATACACAGCCAGTCTGATTTGAGGTGAAATGAAGAATTAGCTGCCCCATCATTAGACAATGATACTGTGACTCAACTACAGTGAGCAGGAAATGGCCATTGCTACAGAGCCACCTGGAAGCCTGCGCTTGGTGCCTCCCCCCCTTATCTCTTCCCCCCCTCCACTCTCTCTCTGTTTACCATCATGCAGTGGCTGTGTTCTTAAAGTGCCCATATCTGGCTAAAGAGTGGAGTTACTGGTT
Organism: Grammomys surdaster; assembly: GCF_004785775.1. NCBI lineage: Eukaryota > Metazoa > Chordata > Mammalia > Rodentia > Muridae > Grammomys > Grammomys surdaster. The sequence goes on along the minus strand of NW_021604569.1, from coordinate 19,303,803 downwards.
TTCCACACTGTCGGCCTGATTCCCGATGGCCAGGGATCTGCTGAGCACTTTCTAGTGTTGTATGGAGCAGAGCACAGAGGAAAACCCATAGTACAGGCCAGAGGTATGTCCCACCCATGTCGAGACCAAGCTGAGATTAAACTAGCTAGAAGACCAGGTGACACCCTAAAGACTACTTCAGGTACAAACACTCTGAATGTGATTAATGCAGTGGCTTCTAAAAACAATCCCTTGAAAAGCCCATACCTCAGCTTTTCACTGAGGAGTCAGCAAAGGCCTGGTAGGGTCCTAGATGCTCTTGTTCAGGAAAGAAATGAGGAAAACAAGGAATGGCTTCATTTCTTTGCATGCAATTAGAATGTAAGGACAGAAACCCTGCTGGAATGAGTCCCAAGAGAATCTTCTGGAAGACACAAAATGAAAACAGCCACCCAATTCCCATTGGTCTTTTCTAAGCTTGGAACAAGAGCCGTATCTTTTAAAGCATTCTTGAAAACCAGAGATTCTGGGCTCAGAGTCAATACACTACTTTTGAATTAGATAATAACTTTGGGGGTCCTTCTTACAGTACAAAAGGGTTAAAGTATTTGAACTGTATACAATGCAAAGGATAGATGAATATTTGAGTGCAAATAGCATCTCCTGAAGAATTCAATAGTCTAAGCAAAATGGCAAACATTTATTTATACAATTCACAGTATAATGAATGCAGAACACCTGCTGTTTCAAAGGCACAAGTGCTTCCCAAGACACAGTCCTTCTATGCTAGGATGCTGTGGTTGGCATTTAACACCCACTTCGGACCTGGGCAATAACACATTTGCAGTTATGATAAGTGCCCAACAAAAGATACAGGGAAGATAACTCCAGAAGGATGATTGTAGGAGCAGTCAGCTTTGAATCCCAGGGATGAAGCCCAGATTCTGACTAGTATTATCCCTTGGCTAACATTTGCTTTCAAACCAAACTTGCTGTGACGGTAGCAAAGAGTGGTCCGGCATCACTCCACTTCTTACTCATAAGTAATGTACAGGCTGTTGTGTCCTTTTGTAGGCAGCAAAATTGCCAGTACTGATTTTTGCTCTGTTCTTAGAGATAGCCTGTAGATGTCTCCCACTGCCTATTTTTGGATGCTCTGCATCTTTTACAGTACCATTCCCCAGCACCAGCCAACCTCAGGATCCCAACACACGTAGAACATCAAACGTTAGTGTCTGGATAAAATGTAGTAAATTGTAGGTGGTACAGCATGGGGTTGGGGGTACACTGCTAAGATTATGATAGAACTCAAACTCACAGTTGGTTGAGCTGATTCCTGGAGTGAGGTGCTCTAAGAAGAATAGCGTCCAGACTGTGGTGAGTACCCTCCAGTCCATTTTCAGACAACCTGCACCCATGGGGTCTTCTGGCTCTGCTGAGTGTGCTGGTGAATGGCCACAGAAGGATCCTGATAGAGGCAGGGGAGGCCCTCCCTCCCTAGGAGCCAGAGCAGGGAACTTTCCCTGTACTTCATTAGCATATTATAGGCAATGAGCCAATGGCAAGTTCCCCCTGAGAAACATCCTGGGGAGAGGAGCACTGGGCAGCTAGAAGGCTGTTTCCTCAAGGGCAAGCTTGTCCTAAAAGGTCAGAGATCAACAGTGGCTTGCTAAAGGAAATGAGGTATTAAAGTACCATGGCTTTATGAAGAATAGTAGGATGAGCTGTTATCTGTAATGCCAGGGCAGGGCACACTTTTAAGGTCATCTTTAAGTAAAAAACAACAAACAACAATGAAACAGCAAAAAACAATGAAACAATAAAAACAAAACAATGAAGCAGCAACAACAGTTTTACTATATCTGGTACCAACAGTGGGAGGAGGAGGAGGAGGAGGAGGAGGAGGAGGAGGAGGAGGAGGAGGAGAGGTGAGGTAGTTTGCCTCACATAATTGAATTACAAAGGATGTCTATCTCTTTTATAATCTTCCATGGTTCTCATTTACTTCAAAATCAAAATCTATACAATCATCAAATGTCTCAATATGCTGCCTCAAAATGGGCAGACACCATTCTGTAACCATTCTGTCTGGACGGCAACAGTAATCATTGAAGAGATGAGGGCAATGCTGTAGGGTTTGATGGTCACTGGGATCTCTCTTCTAATAGCTACTGTGAGCACAGGGAATGCACATGACCACCTTCGTGTCTAAATGGTTTCAACACTTCTTAAGAAAAGCACAGCACACATACATTCTCAGGGGGAATTTACTAGTACATATTTTTTAATAATATAAACATTTTCCAGCTTGTCATATAATACTATAAGATACATTTCTCCCCTTTCCCTTCCTTTCTCCGACCCCTCCCACCTTGGTCTCATTCAAATTCATGTATTTTTGTTTTTGTTTTTTTGTTTTGTTTTGGAGAAAGTTTCTTTGTGTAGCTTTGGCTGTCCTAGAACTCCCTCTGTAGACCAGGCTGGCCTTGAACTCACAGACATCTGCTTACCTCTGCCTCCTGAGTGCTGGATTTTTTTTTTTTTTTTAAAAAGGAAGGACCACCACCACTGCTAGACTGCCTCTTTTTGCTATTTCACAACACACACACACACACACACTCCAAGTATATAAATATAACCTCCTCATTTTATATATTACTCGTATGTGTATGTTTCCAGGACTGATCATCATTTGATGTTAGATAACGGATTGGTGTGTTCTTCCCTGGGGAAGACTGTTTCTCCCAGTCTAAGACTTGGGCTTTGGATGCTCGTAGTTTTTGCCTTGGGTTGGGGCCTCTCAAGATCTCTTCTATCCATGTTAGCATGTCTATTGGTTTTGTTCTTATTTCCATCATGCATAGCTTCCCTGACATTTCTAGGAGATACAATCTCACAATAAACGTCCTACTCCTCTGGCTCTTAGAATCTTCTTGTCCCCTCTTCTGCAATGCTCCTTAATCCTTAGGTGCAGTTTTGATGTGGACTGAGCGCTAGAACTCTCCATTTTAATAACTTGTACTGTCTATTGCAAGATGAAGTTTTTTTGATGAGGGGTGAGGACTATACTTACCTGTGCTTTAGAATGTAGTTAGAAATTATGCTGGTTTATTCAAATGGCAGTTGTAAGTCTTCCTTCGAGATCCATGACTTTACTATCCCTGGGTAGTGGGCTGGGTTTCCAGGACCAGGGGTGATCTCTCTCTTGTTGAGTGGTCTTACATCAAACTAGAGATCTGTTGACTACCAAATAGCTATGTGTGCCACTACTGCACCCTTAGGATTATAGTAGAATAAGTATTTTGATTGATTACAGTAGTAATCTGTACTGGCTTCCTGTGCCTATCACCAGCCTTGCCTCCACTCCTGTTCTTTCACCTGGAGTCCTTTGCCTATAGTAATATAAATGCTTTGTTATACAGAAGCTAGACACATATTCATGTATTATGAACTATATCATTTGAAACACTTGTGATACCTTTTAAAATCCTGATCATATACAGACAATATGGACCCACAGTGCAAAGGAAGACGAGGGACAAGAGTTGGTGTCCAGGGGCCCATTGATTATGCTGGATTGAGTACTGAGAAGAGCCACTATTAGCCGTGGGTGCTAGATTGTCAAATCCAGCATTGTGCAGAGAGTGCTGCTGCCAAGAGGGACCTGGATTCCAGACAGGTGGCTTCTCTTTGTTCCACTGTTCCTGGGCTTGCCTCACTGATAACCTAGTGATTGTGAAGAACTGGTTTGTAGACAAATTTTAATCCAGCAACATGGTTGCTCTGGCAAGGGATCACATCCAAAGATTTTCTAGGTCTGTGCGATCCAGCTGGAATGCAGATATGCCAAACACCTTTAATCATGGTAGGTGGAATCCACACACATCCTTAGTATACACCTTCAATCTCAAACAATCAAAGTAAAGTTTATAGAAGGAGGCAGCCATGTTTTAAAGTAATGTCTAATTGAGGGGCAGATGAAGTGACAAATCAGAGAAAGATTTGACAAAATGAATTAGACATAGAATATACCCAATTCTCACGAGAAGAGACAGGAAGGAGAGGTCACTTAAAGAGCAGTGAGAGAGACAGTGAAGTTCAGTTTAGAAGAGTTCAGTTTGGTTCAGTTCAGAGTGGAGCAGTTCAGTTCAGTTTGTGGAGTTCAGAGACAGTCTTTCCAAACAGACCAATTCAGTCAGAAGCCGAGAGAACTCAATTTGGAGAACTCAGCTTGGAGAGGAGTTTTAGCCAGAACAGCTGAGTTGAACCAGCCAACCAGAACTCAGAAAGAGCTAGAAATGGTGAGTTTATTCAGCAGTAAGTCTTGGAGGCTGAAACATTTTAGGCCTACGTTAGCAGATGGAAGCTGGAAGTTGAAGCCTTCACGATCCAAGCTTGTAAAAGATTGCCTTGTATGGAGGTTAGAAGCTTCCAGGCCTAGGCCTAGGTATAGTCAAATAGAATTGCTCTGGGATCAGCCCAAGCCATGTATTGATAAAGCTTGGGTACAGCTCTCAACTCATCACTTCATCTGAAGAAATAAAAGCAACATTTACATTTATACCGGGTTAGCTGCTCTCCCCAAGAAGGCTTAGACTATATCCTTAAGAAAGCACTCAGTTTCCTCTACAATATGTTAGATACCAAGGTTCAGTTATTATACAGGTTAAACATTGCATGACCCCCAAAAGTCCACACATGGAGTCGATCTCCAGCCGTTGAGGTTGTTGGATGTGAAGGGGCCTGTAGGATAAGGGGCCTGGTGAAAGGAAGTTTGCTACTGGGAGTGTGCTCTTGAAATGGATGTCAAAGTCTCGGTCTTCACTCTCTGCTTTTTGCCTCACAGGAGGTAAATTACATTTACTTATTTATGTGTGTCTGTGAGCACATGCATGTATGCCATTGCATACATATATGTGGAGATCAGAGGATAACTTACTGAGAAGTTGGTTCTTCCCCTCCACAGTGTGTATCTTGGGTTCAAACTCAGGTAATAAGGTTTGGCAGCAAGTAGTCTTACTGAGCCATCTTATCAGCCTCAACCTTTCTTCTTATACTCTGTCACAATGAAGGGCAGCTAGCTAATTTGTTTATGTTGGGCCCATGATAAGATGAAATTAATCCAGCTAAGAGGGCCTTATTAATCCAGGGTCCAGTACTATGAATCCAGTTCAAATGCAACATGACAAAAAGTCTAACTTCCCACTATGGTAAATAAGGATGTGCTTTGAAAATTAAGCCCAAAATATAATGTTCAGAAAATTAAAGTTGCCAGAAGAATATGTGCATTAATAAATAAATTCCAAATAATAGTTAAATTATAAATATTTATTTCATTTTATAAAAATATTCTCATTACAAAGTTGGTCATGAAATTGTTAAAAAATATACAAACATAAAAAGATTGAAGTAAAAAACACCCAGGCTATCTGGGTTTAGATGTATGCTTCCTGGTCTTTAGTGTCACACCGCAGACACCAACATCCCACTGGTCTTGTTACCATATAAGCAGCACTTTATCATACTGCATTAGGATATGATATTATATCACAGCACAGATCATCTACCAGTTCCCTGTTCATTCACATTAAGAAATCTCTTATTTATAACAGTACTAAGATGTGGTTATACCCTGTGTAATGACTCTTATGAGCATAAGTATTAAATCAGAGGTAGCAGTTTTGAGTTTTACCACAGATAGTAAATAGCAAAGTGACCTTCAGGACAGTGGTCCTAACACCCCTCCTACCATCGATGTCCACGTGATTCTAATTTATCATCTCTTAGTTGAATACTGTTCTTAGGGAAAAAAATGATAAACTCAAGCTCCCTTTAGACTCTCCATCAGAACCCAGGCAAAAGCACAGAACTAGAGTGTGGCATTAGCAAAACGGTGGAGTAGAGATCTGTGACTTTTCCATGTCCCCACATAATTCCAACTACTAACTTTCCAGCAGCAAGATGACTACCCTGAATTCTCCAAACCCCAGAGTGAAGCTGTGCCACCCATTGGGCCACAGAGAAATGCAAACATGAGCAAACAGTCAGGGTAGTTACAAAACTGCTCTGCCCAGCTCATAGAGCTGGAGAAATTCCCTGGATTTGATTCCACAGTGGAAAAAATAGTCAGGAGCTGGCATTTGGCTTCCCCACATTCTGAGACTTTGTAGGAGTCTGCTCTGGTCTGGTCTGTTCACATGAGAGAGTATTAGCAGTGCTGAACTAGTCTACCCAGGGCCATTAAAATAAAAACCGGGATGTGCTTCACAGCAATCAAACTGTGAATGCTGGGAGAGCACCCTTATAGAAATGGCAATGCCACCAAGCTTTGCAATGCCTGCAGTGCCTGGATACAGAATTCTAGACAGATTTACTATACAAGGATGGACATGGGCAAAAGCCAAGGTGCGAAGGCCAGGATGGATCAGTACTGATATTATAACCACAGAGTCAAGAGCACTCAGGCCCTCATAGCTGTAGTAAAGAATGGTGGTTCCAGAGGCTTCGGTGCCTGAGGAGGAGGATAAAAAGCTGTGCGGAGCAGGCAAGTACTGAAACCGAGAGTAGATAACTAGGTGCCCAGGAGGGAAAGCACAGACTGGAAGGTGGGGAGCAACTGTGTGGACTGAGTGACAGCCATTGACAATCCTCCAGCTTGTGCGCTCTGATATCCCAGTAAAATCTTTAAAATTAAAAAGTACAGAACTACATCTCTTAAAAACAATGGATACTCCACTAATTGGGTAACATTTACCATGTCATAAGTCACTGCTCCCGGTGGAAGAACCAGAATTCCTGCCCCAGAACTAATGTTCAACTGCTTTTCAGGCTTCCAAGAGCAGGATTCTTTGTGGCAGGATGCACAGCAGGACACACTCAGGCTGGAGACCTAACGGATAGGAAAGTGCCTGCTGACCAAGGGAGGGCCACAGGCTAACAAGCTCACTTGGACATTAGCATAAGTGACTGCATTAGGAATTCTTCTGCATTCCTGACTGTCTCAGGACAGGGTTTAAATCTCAGTTCAAGACATAGTTACCAGGGAGGTGGGTTCTGAGCCCTGGCAGGTAAGGTCAGAGGGTTTCTTACTGACTCCCCCATGTATGGAAGTACTCTCCAAACCTCAGAGTCTTAGGCAGTCTCAGTAAACGAAAGTATGTCTCTAAACCTCAGACAACTTGCTCCTTCAACACACAGTAAAATGTCTCTGGTCTCAGTCTCCACCTCAGGATGGGGTTCCACAAAGTAGCTCTGCGTTCCCAGAGCCTGGCACTTTCTCAGCTCCCTCCCTTGACTACAGCTCCTTGAGACATAAGCTATGAAAGGAACACTTTGCAGAAAGTTGTGACAAGAACCAGGGAGACCATAGCCCTTGACTGCCAGTGGAAGAAGAACCAGAGAAGAAGCCCTTGACTTCTTCCCCCTCACATTAGTCACTGTAAAGTCAATGGCATCAGGTATGCGGCACAGCAGTGAAATTAGTGACTAGTGAGTGCTGGTACTTCCGTTAGAAAGACAAGTCTAAGGAACAGGTGGAGGGAGTATCCCAAAATTCTATCTGCATCATGATTTTGACTGATTTTTGTTACAAGCTTTAACAATTAAAGAATCCCTAATTTTAAAATGTTAATTTAAACATATTGTATTCAATAGCAGAAGAGCCAGTGGTGTGATGGCTCCTATCTGTCATCGCAACACTTGGGAGCAGAAGGTGGGGGGCTCCAGGCCAACCTATGTACAGCTCATCTGAGTCCAGCTTGACTTACACAAGAACCTTTCAAGTAAAAATGGAAACTACAATGAATAATCCTAACAGCCATTGAGAAACACTACTTTTCCTAAATAATTTGAAAATGCCAAAGAAATGTTCTTTTTGTTTAATTTTCTTTCTTTTTAAATCTTATCCTAGGCAACTTAGGCTTTGACTTTGTGACATGAAAACTGTTGATGATGCCACCTCATGGGATACCTGAAACCTGCTAATGGTGTTTACGGCGAGGAGCAGGACACACCCTCCCTTATCACTTCACAGATATGACAGCCAAGTTTAGACTGCTTTATGCAAAACACAATGTGCTTTATAGAAGGGTAGATCTGACACTGTGGAAGAATTATGTAAAATCATGATATAAAGGACTGGAGATATAGTTTGGCACGGAGTGCTTGTCTAGCATGTACCCAATCCTGGGCTTGATCCTGAATACTACAAAAACAGGGAAGTAAGTTATAACCTAAAACCAGAAAATACAAAAAGGACAAGTTCAAGACAGGGGGAACTGTGTGGGTTGGGATAGGTTTCTGGCCCCTGTAGGCTCTCAGTGACCCAATTTTTCCAGGCTGAGGCTCTGGAGGTTCTCCAGGCTGAGGCTCTGCAGGCAGTGAGAAGGAAGTGAGTGGACTTAAATCTTCAGTAAATCATGCTCCAGCTGTATACTCACTGTGTGGTGAGAAACCGGGCATGATGCAGGGACTGAGGAGCTGTCCATTTTGAACTGATCTCCCAGATGCATGGGTGGGAGAAATGAGCGTGCTAAAATCTGAAAGCAGGCAGCTGTGCTATTCCAGGGAATGAGCTGGAAACTACCTGGGTAGTACTCCTGTAAATTGACTGTACCATGAATTCTACACATAGGATAATTTTTGCAACCCCAGTGACAAACCTACTCAAATTTTAGATAGGAATGGAGGGCAACTCAGTGGCAGAGCACAAACTCAGTATACATGAGGCCTTGGTCTCATCTCTGGCACCAAAAGAAAACAAAGCAACAAAAATTCTATAAAAAATAATGTCTCTTTTCTTCTTAATGGCTTGAAGGGATAAGGGGGTTGGTATTGAGTAATATGAAGAAATGACTATCCAACTGCACTTCATTAATTCCATTTGTGCTTAAAGCAGCATAGGGAGAGAAATAAGCCCAGTACAGATGTGGCACTGTGCGGACAGTGCAGCTGACTGACCATATCGTCCAGTGCTTCTCTCATCACGACAAAGGTCTCGTGCTCCCGAGTCTGGCGAGTTGGTGCTAGGACAAGGCTGGGATGAAATACTGAAGGGAGACGTCTTCCAGGAGCAAATCAAAATGCACAGTTCTGTTACTCACAATATCTAGGAGGAAAAGACCCAGATGTTAAAGACAGATTCTATCCCCACCTGTCACAAAGGCTTATCTGCCACGGGCACCTCTTATGTTTGGTGTCTCTTCTCTCTGAGGGCTCCTGAGGGTCACAGCACATGCCACTGCACCCACTGGGGACAGAATGAGAGGTGAAGAATGAAGCTGCCCAGGTTTAGGGGAAAAATCCGGCCAATTTAACCAAATTAGCCTTCCTGGTAAAAGCACGTACTCACTATGAGGTGACCAAAGTATATGAACAAAGTCTGAGTGCTTGTGCCCCGTGCACACTGTGACAGCTATACCACAAACTGTGAAAGTCTTCCCTGTGTTCTGATCCCATAGCCTCTCATAGAGTCGCGTCTGTGGTTTCTCATTCTGTGTTGGCTAGCTTTATATAAATTTGATACAAGCTAAACAACAGAGAGGAGAGAGCCTCAGTTGAGAAAATGCCTCCATAAGATGGGGCCGTAGGCAATTAATAAGTAATTGATGGGTGAGGACCTGGACCATTGTGGGTGGTGCCACCACTAGGCTCCTGGTCCTGGGATATATAAGAAAGCAAGCTAAGCAAACTATAAGGAGCAAGCCATTCCTCTGTGGCCTCTGCATTAGCTTCTGCTTCCAGGTTCCTGCCCTGTTTGAGTTCCTGTCCTGGCTTTCTATGATGATGAACAGTGCTGTGGAAGTGAAAGCCAAATAAACCCTTTCCTCTCTAAGCTGCTTTTGGTCTTGGTTGTTTCATGACAGCAATGGTAACCCTAACTGGGTCACATCCTTAAGGCTGGTTCTTGACAGAGCTACCCAGAAATCTGTTTTATTAATTATATGGTCTAGTCCCAGGTCATCTTCCCCAGCCCTGGAGACTAATGGATGAGAGGTCAGCCTGGGTGCTTTCCATAAAGGCAAGGATGTCACATTCAGGCCATTTGCTGTGCCTTTCTTTAAAACAACAAAAGCAAACAAAAACCAAGGAGACACGGGGCCTCAAGAAGCTCTTGATGAACTGTCTAGCTCGGTGTAGTGACCAGGTGAAGAGACGCAGGGCAGTGTGTAACCTCAGAGTCAGGGCTAGGCCTAAACCATGAATAACCGAGAGGAAGAGGAGACTTTGGTGAGTGAGGGCAGGTGGCCAATGAAAGGAACGCACTTGAGCTGAGTCTCAGATCTAAGCAAAAGCGTGTAGAGGACTCTGATTATGTAAAACCTGATAGACTCAGCTGCTGTGAGATAGTCTGCCCTGTCCTGACAGTACCCCAGGCAGAGCCCACTGCTGACAGTGGCATGCTGCAGCCCACTGTCAGTCCAGCATGGCTACCGGCTTTCTGGCTCTCCACTGCTCAGCATCACTCTTCCTCAGCATCTCTAGATACTTCTGGCTCAAGGAAACTTTCCAGCCTGACTGTCCTAGGGAACTCGAGTTCCCAGAACTGGGCATCCTTGCACGTGTAGGGCTGTATGCACATCACACAGGAGGGAATGGAGAAGAAACTCACTGCATACTGCCTTGCTGGGAGTCACTTGCTGTCCGGCAAGGAACTGGAGGAGTTTCCTTATGTCGATGTGCACCTTGGCCATGTCTTCTGGGTGTCTGTTTTGAGAGACTCTGTCAGAGGCTGCAATGACATGAACATTTTTTTAAGTCCAATATCCCCATAACAAGGAACTCAGAAATGTGCAAGGCATGTTTACTTAAACGTACAGCTCTATTTAGTAGCCTGGTAAATTGCAACTTATGAATAGTATTCATTCAGCAGACATTTGAACTAGTTAAAATATGTAATTTGACACCAAAATAGCTCATGTCAGAGCTGAGGAGGTAGCTTAGTGATAGATCACTTCCCTAGCATGCAGAGGCCCTTGACTCAATGTATGTGTGAACAAACACAGCACCAAGAAAAATAGGGTCATTCGCTTTGTAGAAGCTTCATGCTATGGATTTCATTTTACTGGAGCAATGTACCCCTCACCACAAAGCAAATGTTTCTTACAGGGCTAACAGTAGTATGTGTACCTGTGTGGAAGCAAACCTGGAATAACCAATTATACTCTAAAAGTCATCTTACGTGGCCACACATGTTATCAGAAAATGGCTCCCATCATTCCAGACACGTTTCCTCTGGTCCTCTGGCTACTTCTTTACTTGAGGACAGGATTCTATTTTGGGCTCACTGCTCACCAAGCTATACAACCATGGTTTTCAAGGCTTACTGAACTGATTCCACATTCCTTTCTGGCCTTTATGAGATGAAAAGTGTGACCAAGTATATCTGTACCATATTTTCTATCTGCCAACCTAAACTTGAAAGAATTGGTTGGACTCAGTAGAGGAGAAAATAAGAGGCACAACTTGTGACTTCATCCTACATGAGAATCTTAACTTCTCACAGCACAGTGACAAATGAAGAGCTATCGAGTTTGTGGAAGTCATCGTTTTTGACTTGAATCCCAGAGGAGGGAAGCACCCTTCTGTACACCTTCTGCCTAGTAACCTGGCCCCCTGCCTAGTGCCAACTGCACCACTATGTGACAGTGACAGGGAGTCTTCTTAGCTCCTTCTCAAATGGGAAACAAAGAAAACCAAACTTGAAAACGTTCGTTGAGAACACAATATATATTGAAACAATTTTATTAGAAGCAAAAAACAAAACAAAACAAAAAAACCCATAAGAAAACTCACATAATAGAGGGTTTTCAAGATCCTTAAAATGAGTTGTCACACATACCAACTCAGTTTCTATCTTTAGGTTTAGTTCTCCTTTTAAGTTTGCTTCAATAATCTGCAAATTGAATAAAAGTCAATATTAAAAAGGGAAAAACAACAATGTGGTACTAGCTCCCACAAAAGCCAGGCAACAGGGCAGTGGCACAAACCTCAGAACACCTTAGAGGACACTGAAGCCCTAAGGTATCAGAAAGAAATTCGAAGAGCCCAGATCACAGAAATCCCCTAAAACAAAGAAGATAACCCCTAGTGCAAAACTCAGCATGGCAAAATGAGAGGGGCACTGCTGAGACACTCTGCCAAGAACCAGGGCTCTGGAGGCCCCAGCCCAGAAAAGTTATGTGGGAGGAATGGAGGCCAGGGCTCCATTATAGCAAGCATGGAGGCAAAGAAGGACCCTAAGTGAATAGGAGGAATGCTCTGGCAGGTGAGAGGAAGAACATTATATCAGGGAGAGGTACAGCAAAGATGGATCAGAGTCTGGAGAGTCAAACCATGAAAATATATACCCCCTCAGAGATGCCTGTCTCCTTTCTCATTTAATACAAGAAGTAACTGACATGGTAGATTGTGGCTCTTACAAAGAAGAGCCCCCATTGTCACACCGTCTGCATGAGAATCCCTGCGATCTGGTTAAGATGGAGTGCTAGATTCAGGTGTGTATGCAGGCTCCATACTTCTGACCAGTTTCCAGGGCATGTTAATGCTGCCTGTCTTCTGACCACACCCAGTAACAATGCTTAATGATGTGTGCTCTATTGGAGGTGACTTCAGATGGGATACTGGAAACAGCTTTCCTGGGCCCACTTTCTGAAGAACTAAGAAAGATTTTGGATGAGAAAAACATGATGTGGTGGGAAGCCTTTGGAGTCAGGTCCTTCCTTACGTTAAGTGAAACCAGGTGCTGGAGACATTATCATCTATAATTGGGCAGCAGTTCAGCTGTCACAAGCATTTTATTGCTCTGATGAATTTAGAGGTAGTTTATCAGTACCAGTACAATCAGTCAGTAATCAACCAATGGTACTTTGTGGTGACAGAGCCGTTTGCTGGGAAATGGAAGCTCTTATCTTGCTGCTTAGGAAACTGAGTACATCGATGCACACAATAGTTCAGATCACTACAACTTAAATCACCTGGGTTACTTAAAGATGTGTTAACATGAAAGCTTCTTATTCCTTGGAAATTCCTCAAGTAGAAGGCTGTGAGCTTGGGGAACTCAGTATATGTCAAAAGCTCAAAACTAAGAACTTATCTGACTTCGAAGAACCTAACTTGTTTTGTTTCTAGAATGAGGAAGATTTGGAGTTCAGAAATTTTAAGGAACAAGCGTGGGAAACTGTGGGGCCAGGGAACTATGGAACAAGGAGGAGCCGGACAGGAGCAGGAGCGGGATGGAGTGGTATCCAACCCTGGAAATCTCATCTTGAGAGTGGTAGGAAGATAGACCACTCCCTCTCCAGCCTCAGATGTCATCCTGCACACCCTTTGCCCACAGCAGAGGAAGTCGCCAGATTAAACTCACCCTCTCCTTATAAGGTCTGGTCCAGCAAGCTCCTGGGACTCCTCCCTATGGAAATGACCACCTGGCCCCATCAATACTGTATACCGATCTCAAAGCCTCTACTCAGGCCCAAAGGTTTAAAACGTCTTTGTCCCTCCCATTAAATGAGCTGCTCCCTGAAGCCTGCTCACTTCCCCTGGGGTCTCCATCAGTCCTCGGTGTTCTCGCCTCCCTTCTCTGGATCCCCTGGTTGTGGTTATGCAGCCACTATGGGAGGGGAAGTGGAAGGGAGAAGGACATGAGGCACCAAGTGTTGACCAGTTTCCAGGCATGCTAATACTGAGTCTTAACGAGTTGTGCTGGCAGGGTGCCTTCCTGTCCCCAGGATCCTCTGCCAGCAACGCACACAGGATGGTCCTGCTGACACAGGTTCCTACCTTCCCTCTCCAGATTAGCTAACACGTTTGTGTTCCTGGTTGGCAGAACGCTGACAGCAGACTGCACGGGACCCTTCTGTAGACCAGCTAGGCAGATACCAACAGTCAAACCAGAAATGAAGTGTGCCTTGAACAGGCTGGCAAATCTCCTTTCAGATAAAAGAACCAGGATGGGCATGGTTGGAGCTTCAGAAGAAAGGAGACTCCTGTTAGCTGTGGCAACAGTACCAAGGCAGGGAGAACAAGGGTTGAAGAGAGGGCCCCATGGGGAAAGGGTGAGTGTCAGAGCCCTGAGACCTCTCCCCAGGTTGTTCTATAAGTACTGCTGCTCTGTCCTGGTACAGCAGCAGCCACACCAGTCCCCTCTGAGTCTGGCCTCAGCTATCATTTATGCAGTCTCTTTGTACAGGACTCAGCCATGATCCCCTACTGATGGCTACCTGTGCACTTGTGGGTTTTACTATAAATGTGGAGACGGCCCATTATGACTCCCTAACTTTGCAAGTTCTTTATTCCACAAACTATTAAGACATGCAGCCTCTCCCAGAGGCATCTACTTAGTTCTTCAGAATCTGGCTCCTCAGTTACCCAGAAAGATCTCATTAAGCAGTTGGCCATTGTAGCTTGGTAACTTCCTGTTAGCATGTGTGAGCACAGCAGAGAAACAACTACCACCGCTCTCATTGAAGCCCCCTTCTCATTCTCCACTTTGCTGACTCATTTCTAAGAACAGGAAGAACAAGCAAATGGAACCTCAATTAGTTGCCTGACTTTTCCCTCTGGGACTCCTGAACATCCTAGAAGTTCCAGGATGCTTTAGAGGAAGCTAGCCTGGCAACCAGAGCAATACCATGGCAGTGGGGGCGAACAACACCGCCAGCATAGTGTGTGCCACTTCTAGGAAAACATATTTTCCCTTCAGATGGCAGCTACAAAGACTAAAAAAAGGCGAGTGTTCAGATGGACAAGCTCTGTGGCAGCGTTGCTTTGTTCAAGTGAGAACTCAAGAGAAAGATGACTAAAGATAGCAAAACACTTCCTGGGTTTCAAAAGCCTTACAAGAGCCAAATGCTACAAACCACAGACAGACCCAAAGAAGCTAAGTAACAAGGAAGGCCTAAGGGGAGCAAGGTGGGGAATGCTTGAATCTCATTGAGAAGGGGAAAGAGATTTATCCATTAGGAATGGATAGAGGGAAGGAACTGGATGGGGTAGGGGTAGGGATGGGAACAGGAGGGATGAGATGGTGGGAGGACAGAGGGAGAGAGTACTAGAAAAAACAACTGGATTGGGGGCAGGGAGCATCTCTGGGACAAGCTTGAAACCTAGGACAACGGAAACTCCCAAGAATCTACGAGGATGACCTTACCTAAGACTCCTAGCAATGGGGGGAAAGGGGGGGATAAGGAGCCTGAACCAGCCATCCCCTGTAACTAGGCAAAACTTCTGATGGAGGTATTGAGACACCAACCCAGTCACAAAACCATAGATCCACAATTTGTGCTGACTACAAGATGTACAGGGATAAAAGGTAGAGTAGAATTTGAGGGAAGGGCCAACCAATGACTGGTCCAGCTTGGGACCCACGTCATGAGAGGGAGCCCACCCTGACACTATAAATGATATTCTGCTAGACTAGCAGACAAGAACCTAGCATAACAGTCATCAGAGGAGCCTCACCCAGCACCTAATAGAAACTGATGCAGAGACCCACAGCAAACATTAAGTAAAGCTTGGGGAATCCTGTGGAAGAGGGGAAGAAAGAACTCAAGAAGCCAGATGGGTCAAAGATGCCACAGTAAACTCACAGAATCAACTAACCTAGGCCCATAGGGGCCTACAGAGACTAAACAGCCAGCTAGAGAGCATGCATGGGACAGACCTGGGCCCTCTACACATAGGCAATAATTGTGCAACTGAGCCTTCCTGTGGGCACAGGGGCTGTCTCTGACTCTGCTCTCTGCCTTTGGATTCCATTCCCCTAACTAGGCTCCCTTGTCTAGGCTCAACAGGAGAAGATGCCCTAGTCATACTGCAACTTGATATGCCAAGGCTGCTTGATATTCAGGGAATATCTCCCCTTTTCTGAGAGGAAAGCGAGGAGGCAGGAGATGAAGGGGAGGGGAGGTAACAGGAGGAACTGGCAGGAAAGAGGGAGGTAAAGCTGTAATGTAGTGCAATTTAACATAATGTAACCAGGATGTGACATAAATAAATGAATTAATAATAATAACAATAATAAAAACTCGCAATGTTCTGTCCAAATTACAAGAAACAAAATACCAGAACTGTTGACTATGTTCCTGATATACTATAAACACCAGGGATTAAAGGTGAGTTTGGAAGCTTTCCCTAGTGAGTAAGAGCTGAAAGGTATTAGAATAAGTCCCTAGAGGCCAAGCTCTGTCCTCCCCAGTGGGGCATCAGTGAAGAGAAACCCACTAGCTGAGACACCCTGTGTCTGCCCTGGGTCTATAGTGAAGCTGCCTCCCAGGACAAGCCAAGCATAGGGCTAGGGCCCACTGACAGCTCCTTTCTGAAGGAATAATAACTTACGAGGTGATTGCTGATGTTTCTCATTTTTTCCACAACACTCTTCATCGTCTTCAAGGCTGGCAAACAAATACTGACCTAAAACGAGTAGGAGAAATAACAAGCATTAGAAATCATACTATAGTCTATAATGACAGGTATTCAATCAACAGCTATGAATTACACTCGTATCAAAATGACATTCTTACAAAAATTATCCAAATAAAGTTTCTTTAAAACTTTAAAAATGTCACTAACTTATTCAAGCATATAAAGATGCCTGACTACTTGTCTCTGGTTACCATGGTGACCATACTCCCAAAGGCATTGTTATGGTTCAAGAAGGAACACAGTACTTCAGCTGAGATACCCATATACAGGTCCAAGGGGAATACACCTCAAGTGCTGAGCAAGAAGACTTCCTCTGGGAGATATTTTATAGGACTCAGGGGCCTTCTGTGTACTCTGTGTAAGAGTTCAGGCAGGCATTATCACAACTCATTTGAACTACGCTGAACAGAGCTGTATGTAATGCTGGCTTTTCCCAAAACTATACAGACACCTTCTAGTGACAGTCAACCACGCATTTCATTCAGTACCTGTTTAATTTCCTTTCATATATGCAAGACAAAGGACCATTTGGCATCCTCTTTATTTGCAATGGCCCTGAGGTTCCTAGAAGTGATACAGCTAACCTAAGCTTCAAGTCAACAAAATGCCTTTTCTGGCTCTTCTATCAAGGCCTATGAAACATTTGTGCTTAAGGCCAAGAGTCATGAGAAATACAGACTGTCTTCCAAAGTCCAGCTTAGGCTCTGCTTTCAGTTATATAAAGGCCATCACTGAGCGAGGCACTTGACCTCCTGTATGGAAATCGTGGCATTTCTAAGTGGGTATCAGTTCTTTTCCAGGATTTACATATATAATGAAAGGCACATACTCACATCTGGAGTCTTGTTAAATGACCTGCATTCTTTTCAGAAACTATACAACTTCAAATAAAACACACTATAAGACAACAACTAGCATTAGAGAATTCTAATCTCTGCCCTTTATTGTATGTTGAACAACTGGACATCACTTACGGACAACACTTACATCAGAGTCTGGGACGGAGGGTTCTTGTAAGTCCTTCCAGAGTCTTCTTGGAATAACCTTTATGGGGATATCATGCACCACAACTCTGCTGCTGCTTGATGAAGACAACTGCTAAGAAAAAATTAGAATCATGTATGTTGTCAATGCTAAAAAGAAACCCCGAAACATAAGAACCAATGCTGACATCATCAGTTCCAACTGGAAGATCTTAACCCATCCACTCAAGTTCTATTCAACCAGTGTTGTTAGTGTGGTGTACCTGTTCTGCTCAGGATCCTGTGAGTCTCTCAACAGTGTGGTGACTGAGAGAAGATGGATCGATAAGCAAGCAAGCAAACACAGCTGTACCAGACACTCATCAGAGCCTGAGGAAAACACATCAGCAATGCAGCTGAATGAGAGTTATGGTGGGGAGGGGTAAGTGAGAACCTCTGGGGTGCTGCCTCAGAGGGCATCAACACTAGAGAGGTAGACAACTGTCAAGAAGCTGAGGATGAGGTAACAGGGTTTTAGTCAGAGGAACAGTATCAGCATTCATAAACCCGACAGACAGAAAGAGGCAAATCTGCCAGGCCAAGGCAACCTATGGACCATTGTGTGCCACACCCTCAGTATGCTGCAGCTTTTTGCAACATTAGAAGGATAAACCATGTTTATTACTAGAAATATTTCTAAAATTCAAAAGCCAAAGTATTGTTGGGCATAGTGGTGCACACCTTTGATCCCAGCACTCAGGAGGCAGAAGCAGGTGGATCTCTATAAATTCAAGGTCAGCCTGGTCTACACAGTGAATTCTAAGATAGTCAGAGCTTCATTGTGAGAATCTATCCCAAAACAACAAAACAAAAACAAACAAAAAGAAACCAAATTAATTTGCATTCTTACTTAGAAAAGTATTGTATATTGCCATCTTGCTTTTCCTTAAGAAACCAAGCAGTGGCACATGCCTTTAATCCCAGCACCTGGGAGGCAGAGATAGGCGGATTTCTGAGGCTGAGGGCAGTCTAGTCTGCAGAGCTAGTTCCAGAACAGCCAAGGCTACACAAAGAAACCTTATCTCTGAAAACAAAACAAACAAAAGAACTAAATACATCCAAACTTACAGTTACACGGAATGCTTTAAGAACACATATAAATTATGAAGGCAGGAAATTTACTGTCTGTAGCCAGCTTGAAACAAATGCAATACTGACCCACAGATGTGCAGAGTACATGTAAGAAAGGAAAGCTGTAAAGATAAGGAGGGCCCAAGTAGGTTGGGGTAGAGCACTAAAGAAAGGAAAGTCCAGAAACTCCACATGGAAAACCCAACCAATGTCACCAGTCTGGGAGTTAGGCAAAAAAGACATACCCAGAGAGGCACTCAGAAGGTAATAATTGATGATCTGGCTCCAAGATAGTTTGAACCATATATGAAAGAATATGAACATGTTAGGAATGAAAAAGTCCATCTTGTACATGTGTTTTTGTGTGTCCTGAGGAGAGGCTGTGCACTGAACTATCTAGCTATCTATATAACACCTAGACCAAGACATTTGTAAATAATAATAATAATAATAATAATAATTCAGAAATCCTTTTCTTTCCACTTACCAGCTCTACAGACACGGTAAGACAGGGAAAGTGTTTGTTAGTCAGCTTGATTTTCAAGGCTCTGGAGTTCTGGGCAGTCTTCAAGGCTCGAGATAAGTTTTCCGACGTTAATTCTAAATAAATCTCGTTGTTTTCTTCAGAGACTCCTTCCATTTGAAATTCACTAAAAAAGTTCTCCTGCAGGACAGAAACAGGGATTTGTGGCCTTTTCAGCACTTGTAGCTGGAGCCCACAGCCCCTGGGCTCCCTTGCTCACCTGATCCAGTTCACACCACATGCTCACGCCCCCATTGGCCAGCTTGTCGCAAAGGATGAAGTTCAGCTTCTCCGGGCTGATGCGGAAGGTGCAGGTTTTGGCAAGCTTGGCTATCATGTTACTGACTCCTACAGCGAGCGGGTAAAGTAAACAGTTACTAAGCAGCACACCTACAGGGCTTCTTGCAGAACTTCAAGGTCACAGATCACGCTAGTATTTCAATACTGCTGACATTTTGCCAGTCTCCCAACAACTCTGCGAGGCACACAGCCCACAGCACCAGAGTTCAATACGGAAATAGAATAAAGAAAACAGTGTCAAAAAACAACTGACAACTGGGGGTCAGGTGTACGTTCCACAGAAACGAGGGAGCCGCCGGGAACTGCAGCACAGAACTCCTAGGAAGGTTAGGCATACTCCGGGCGGAAGGAAAGTGAGGGAGGGCTGCAAAGGGAAGGTCCCCGGTAGCTATTCTTCCCTCTCAGGGCTGCCCTCACCCCGCCCGTCCCCTCACAGGGACTGCAGCCACACTCTCCGCTTGATCCCGGCAGCCCTGCCAGCTCACGTGTGAAGTGATTGAGACAAGCCAGGTCCACGATCTTGGCGCGAAACTTCATGGCGGATACCAGGCCTACGGCGGCGTCGATCCGCGGCGGACAAAAGTCCCTCCTAGAGGTCCCGGCGGGGAAACGTGGGCGCACGCACAGAGGTTCCGCGGGGACGGTGCGGCCAGAGAGGTCCTCCCGCCTCCTGCCCAAGACGAAGTTAGAGGCCCATTCACCCGATACCTCCACCGGGCACTCTCACACCGCGGCGGCTGCAGGGAACCGGCTCCGACAAGTTTAGATACCTGGCAACGTAGCATTTTAAGGTTTTGAAAATTCTTTGAAACGTTTTTTAACCTTTGAACACTTCATTTAGTAGCTTATCTCTAAAAACAGATATAGTGAAGTAATAATTCTGCACCGTTGTCTCAATATAAACGGAATGGAACCTATAGAATTCTTATTAGTCTCAGCTAATGGGGGTGCTTAGGCAAGAGGATCTCAGGTTGTAGACCTGCTGGGGCATCTTAGTGACATTATGCCAACAAATATATTTTAAAATGAAAGAAAGGGAACAAAGAGAGAGATGGGAGGAAAACCAGTAGAGAGAGAGAGAGAGAGAGAGAGAGAGAGAGAGAGAGAGAGAGAGAAATGAGAGAACTCACTGAAAAGAATTGTGATCTTTGCAATAATCCCAGTACCATAAACAAAAACCCTCTCAGTGTAGTAGTCTTAGAAGTGTTTTAAAAGAATTTTAGATCCAGAATAGAACATTTTGGTTTTTCAAGGATTATACCTGTGAAAATTTAAAATCGTATTGGGATTAACACACCACCCCCGGCCTCCCCACTTTCTAGGTAAGCGCTTTTCCAATGCACCACATATCCAAACAACAAAATATTCTTAAAGTCCTTTGCCAATTATGTAAAACCATGTCTTTGCAGTCCACAAGATGGCTCAGCAAGTGAAAGTATTTAGCCTGAAGGCCTGAGTTTGGGCCCTGGAATACCAGGTGTAATTCCAAAAGTTGTTCTCTGACTTCTGTATGTGCACCATGGAATGAGTATGTTCACTTTCACACAAAAACAGTAGATAAAGAATTTTTAAAAAACTATCTTTAGCTGGGCAGTGGTGGTGCATGCCTTTGATCCCAGCTCTTGGGAGGCAGAGGCAGGCAGATTTCTGAGTTCGAGGCCAGCCTAGTTTATTTACAGAGTGAGTTCCAGGACAGCCAGGGTTATACAGAGAAACCCTGTCTCGAAAAACCAAACTATCTTTAACTTGATACACAGAATTAAGATATTAATAAAACAGCTGATAGTACAGATTACTGGTCAAATAAAATATATATATATGTATATATATATATTCTATAACGTGAAACTATACTCTAGTCTACACTCTAACATACAAGAGGGTGGCAAGCCAAATGTCATTAATTTTGAAATATCAAATGCCACATGAAGTAAGGTAATTGTTACATATATTGTGTGGTTAAAGGCTGTATTGTCTATGTGTACATGGATGTACACAGGGTCGTCCATGCCTTGGAGCTCATTCAAAGGCCAAAGCGGGGGATCTCTGGTTTTGGTACTTTGCTCCACCTTGTTTGAGGCAGGGTCTCTCTTTGCTATCAGCAAACCCAGGCTATCTGGAACATAGCTCCTGGGGATTCATCTAGCTCTGTCTCCCACTTCACCATAGGAATAGTAGAATTACAAATATTTGCTAAATCCATTTGGCTTGTGTGTGTGTGTGTGTGTGTGTGTGTGTGTGTTCTAAGTGAGGATTCAAACTTGGTTTCCTGTGATTCAAGGCAAGCACTTTACCCACTGAGCCATCTCCCCAGTTCCTAAAGACTGTATTTAAATAAACTTTGTAAGCAGGTCCATTATATCTGATCTTTATTTTAAATAGCTTAATATTATGCAATTAAACATCAAAACATTTTAAAAATATTCCTAAAAGATGTACATAATGATGATATATGTTCCTTATTGATGAGTCTCAAGTAAGATAAGAATTTTACTCAACAAATATATAAGTAATCTCCGATAATCTTTTCATCGAAGAAAATACTAACATTATATATTCTAGCAATTAAGCTAAGTAGGTTTAGAAAACAAAGTCAATGATTTCAGAAGTGATAATTAAATATATTAACATCTCCATATTTTCTTTCCAAATGATTTTGTCAAAAAAAATCACTCTAGAGAGTTCCAGAAGTAATATGTACCAGAGAATTTTCTATTGCAATATCTGCTTGTTATTTTCCATCTAGGTAGTAAATGGATTTTTGATTTTATAAAGGCCAAACCACCAGGGTGAGCAATTCAGTCACATGAGGATCTGCAGAGCAATGTTGGTGTTATGTTTACTTATTGGGGAAGAAACCATCTTACCTGATCTTGTCTTAGGAAAGGAAATACATTACACATAGAATGTCACTCAGTATATACAGTTGGAGGTGTGGGAAAAGCCTGAGAGCTGCTGAGATAGACTACTCGGGTTAGTTGCATGCCTTTACTGTCACCCAAAGCTGGGATGGCAATGCCTGTCATCTGCCTGATCATCTTTAGTCTCAGGGGGGAGAAGAGACTAATTTATTTGCAGGCTTGTTAACAGTTAGTGTCGGAAAAATTGCCCCAGAGGGAAAGAACCTGGCATCACTCAGAGCTTCTACAGCAAATCTGGAAGTCAATATTTGTCTTATTTTTTTACCTGAGAAAACTGTGAAGCAGAAACTCATACTGTAGAGGTGACAGGAGAAAATGTCTTTTTGAGGATCACCCTCACTTAAAGAGTGTGTTTCTGCTTAAGCAGTTGCTCAACTGACTCCTCATCTTGTGTGTGTCAAATAAAAACACGTCGAGAAATTCCATAGGTTTTTAAAATTGCATTTGTGCAGTATGTTAGAACGCTTAGGCAAAGTGCAGAGGGATGAAGACTCGAGAAGGAGAATCACATTCAACCCAGGAGGAAACAGACCAATATTTGGTGGGTGTGGAATATGTGAACCAGCGTTGGCTGAAAAGGGGCACCTAGGTTGGACATTCTGCAGACTGATTAACTGCTTAGAACGTCCATGAAGGGTTATTAGTGTTGCTGCTTTGAGAATGTGTGAGAAAGACAAGCCTTTGCATGGCAGATATGTTTCCATTCTATGGCTTTATTTGCAATGCTGTTACTTATGTAGAGTATTTGTGCTTTTGTATCTTCCTCTATCCAATATTGTACAGGAATTAGCTCTGGGTTTATTAAGGTTTTTATGGTTTCATTGCCCACTTGTAAATATTTTACTGTGTTCTATTTGGGATTTATCACATTGTAAAGTAATAAACAAAGAAGCAATTTCATTCTCTTAATGGCTAGATAATTGTTCCAAGCCATTTGCTTTGTTTTGCTCAGATGTTATGCTTATATGGTTTGTTCCCTCCCTTGTGTAATTCCTGTTATAAATATTAGTGGGTGAGAGCACTGAGCAGTGATTATAGCTCTGCTCTTGATTAACCGTTCACATGGTTAGTGGATTATGGGTTATCACCAGGGTGGACTGACATAAAAGCTAGTTTGGCTAGGTTTTGTAAGCTGTTTGCTTTTCTCATGTATTATTCAGTGTCTTGAGACTGCCAGCATGAAAGCCACTGACACTTGCATCCTTCTGAAACTGTACCAGAACCATGGGCAGAAATAAACCTCTTTTGCTTATAACTTACCAGTCTGTAGTGTTGTAATGCCAGCATGAGGAAACCAAGACTCCATGTCTGCGAGTTTGGAATATTGGCATATATGAGTGTAGACAGAAGAGAGTGACAACCCCCATAAGGTAGCTGTATTCACATCAGTGACTATTTTACACCCATCTTCATTTTACAACTTCCTGCTTATTTTCTTTCCTCACAGAATTAAAAACCAGATCCAAGATGCATCACTCCATGTGCAAATATTTACAAATGTTAAGTCAAAAGTGAAGAATGTTTCTTTTTAAAACTCGAGCCATAGTGTACCGTATAGACCATGACATGTTTCAAGGCACAGGCCAAGAAGATTTTGTACTTTTCCACCATCTGGCCCCTCTTACCCCCTCCCCTTGTGAAACATGCTATAAAAAAGCATTTCATGTTCAAAAATAAATAATTTATAAAAAAAAAAAAAAAAAAACTCGAGCCATTTGGTAAATGATGACACAGGAAGCATGTCTCCATGTATCTGTTTTGTGTGTTGCATGTGTATGTGCATGCCATGGCATGTATGCCTTGGTCTACATGTCAGGTTTTGTGGTGGGGGTGGGAGGAAATCATAGGACAGCTTGCATGAGTTGGTTCTTGTAGTGGTTCAAATATGCTTAATCCAGGGAGTGGCACTGTTGGAAGTGTGGCTTGTTGGAGATGTGTGTCCTTGTTGGAGGAAGTGTGTCACTGTGAGGTGGGCTTTGAGACCCTCCTCCTAGCTTCCTGGAAGACAGCAGCCTTCTCCTGTCTGCCTTTGGATGTAGAACTTCCAGCTCCTCTAGCACCGTGGCACCCTGGACACAGCTATGCTTCCTACTATGATGATGATGGACTAACCTAAGAACCAGTAAGCCAGTCCCAATTAAATGTTGTCCCTATAAGAGTTGCCTTGGTCATGTTGTCTCTTTACAGCAATGCAAACCCTAACTAAGATAGTTTCCACCATGTGGGTTCAAGGGATCAAATTCTCCTTGTCATAGTTAGTAGCCAGTACCTGTTGAAGTGGAAATTTCAGGTTTCTTTGGAGACTCAGTTGTGTCATGTAATGTTTTTCTGGAAGCTGTCTTATGAGGTGTTTTTACTGAAGCAGACATGTGAGAGGATGTTTTGCTCAGGCAGACGCTTGAGAGGACATGTGATGTTTGGAGTTTGAGAAGAACCCAACAGACAAGGCTCTTGCATTGATTCGCCTTAAAATACTTCGCTAGTCTTCACTGATCTTCACTTGTCATGACTTCATAGAGAGAAATGTCCCAAAGAACTTCTCCTAGTATTCCAGCTGCTTTTTTGCATGTGGGCTCTTGCTGATTTGGCAGAGTCTCACTGTTTCTTCTGGATTGAGTTGAAGCTTCTGACTAGTGTTTGTTGTTTTAAGCTGCACTGCTGATATCCTGACAATGAAGATTGGAATTGCTGAAAAGAACTCTACTTCTAAACAGGTCCACACCCCCCCTTGTCCTATTGACCATCTTCCTTTTCTACCTTTGGTGCATTTTCTTTGATTGATGGGCTAGAAGGGAGGTTGAAGCTTTAAAGAACCCTAAATAAGGTAGGCTTTGAAAAAATCTAGGCCTACAACCTGTTACTGCCTGAGTCATCCTGGTAGCCAAAGCATGTTTCTTACTTGAGACAAGTCTATCTAATTAATCTTAGGCCAACCTCAAACTCAGGCTCTCCCTGTCTCAGTTTCCCCAGTTCTGGAATTCTAGGTGTTCTGCCTCTATGTACAGAAATAATTCTTTTTAAAACAAGATGATAATATCATTTCTCAAACAGATACTATCAAATTGGTTTTTTTTTTTTTGGAAATAATTCTTATTGCTTCACTGGTAGGGATAAAACCCAAGGCCTCGCACATGCTAGCTACATGCTCTGTCACTTTCCGGCAGGTGAGCTCCATTACCCATTACTGCCTCATGACTGCTCCATAATTACCATAACTTTCCAATTTTAATTGAGATCATTATGATTCTAAATCAGGTTAGAGAGAATTGTTGTCCTCACAGCTGAGTCAGGCTTGTCATCTATTGAAACCTTTTACTCATTTTCTGTTGCATGGGGCCTTTCCCACATACACCTTCTCCCTTGTTTTACCTGATGCTTATGGCCTTTGCTGTGGCTTTTATAAATTATGCCCTTGATCTGATCATTGTTTGTACTTGTGTGTAACTTTGATTTACATGTGACAGTTTCACATCTAACAGAAAGCACAGTTTCTACTTGTTTGTATTCATTTTAAGCATTATATTTATTTAATATGAGAGGCCAGAGGGAGAATTTTGGGGAGATGGTTCTCTCCTTCCACCATGTGTGAAGACAGAACTCAGACCATCAGGCTTGGTCACAAAGATTCTTTACTAGCCAAGCTTTCTGGCTGACCCTTTTGCATTTTTAAAGGAGCAGTACCCAATTCTGAGGAGTCCATCAAATTATCTGCAAATATTCATGGCCAGAACTTGTCATTGACTTTTATCTCTAACTTTAAAATTATCTGTGGCTTCTCTACCTTCTCTTCCCAAAACCTGCAGCTCAGGGAAAACAATGGTGATGGTGGCCATTGTGCCTGATATAGAGGATGAATAACTAAAGTGCAGAAACTGTGCTCAGGATGACTTCCTAATGAGGCCTTCTTCTATATACAAATTCACCTCTGACAAACAAAATAAACTACCAAAGGGTGTTGCACTGACTTTCATTTTTTTATTAGTAAAATTCATTCACTTCTTACTGCTTAGTAGGAATGAGTTTGGAGTTCCCCTCCCACTCCCAATCTTTTGTTTCTTAGGGGTACAATCTGACATAAGGGAATAATAAACATCCTTGGACATTCTGGCTACACAGCCACTACCTTCTGCACCAACTCTTCTATGTGTTATCACTGGGGATGCCGTGGACTCTAAATCGGTACAAGCAAGTATACTTTGGATGTCCCCAGTTGCTAAGGATTTGAAGTTTTACACATACCAAAGATTCAGAAGCTTCATTCTGGAAACAAAGAAAAGAAAACACACATGACTTATAAAAGTTCCTGTAAATGCTGAAGGAATTCTTTTGAATTGCAGTGAATGCTGATATAACAATGAGGGAACCTCCTTCCTTCCCAAACACAAGTACATTCAGACAGTGCTCTGATGGATGGGGAAATGAGTCACTGGAAAGAAAGAACCTGTGAACAGGTGAATATAGGAGGATGAAGACACTCAGGAGATCTGAGTACACCAATGCTCTCAGTGGTTTTGTCTCTCTTTCTCACATTTGCTGCTGTGCCACTGAAGGGAGGGTTCTACGAAAACCAGACTTTTAAAACCAACTGTGAAGGCTGAAGTAAAAGAAGCATGAGTTAAAGGCTAGCCTGGGCTATTATAAGCAGGATCTTGTTTCGTAAAATAACATCTAAAACAAAAAATAAACACAACCTCAACAAGACCCAAAGCTAACTATGAATCCAAGTATGTACAATATTCAAATCAGACATAAAACTCTACAAATATGTTAATTTAGGATAGTTAGTCATCCTTTGGTATCTAGAAGAATGGCATCCAGGACCTCCTGTTGATGGGTGCTCAAGTCCCCTATACAAAATGGCATAATATTTCCAGACAAGTCAGGATTGGCTGTCCATGTAGCTCAATCTCAAGACTTTTCATAATCCTGAACACAATGCAAATGCCTTGTAAATAGCCGCTATGTTGTAGTGTCTAACATACATTAGCCAGGAATGTCTGTAGGTGCTTAGTACAGTCTTTTGTTTCTCCAAAACATTTTTTTCATTGATGGTGTGATTCTGTGTGTGAGATCATTGCATATAAAAAGCTGTTTGGGCACTTGGTGGGGGTTG
Source organism: Grammomys surdaster (assembly GCF_004785775.1). Taxonomy (NCBI): domain Eukaryota; kingdom Metazoa; phylum Chordata; class Mammalia; order Rodentia; family Muridae; genus Grammomys; species Grammomys surdaster. The sequence continues at coordinate 19,276,452 of NW_021604569.1, read as the reverse complement.
GGGGGTGGGGACTCAGATCACTTTTATTGTTGACCAAGAAGTATCAAAAACACTTATCCTTACGTAGTATGAGGTACTTTCTACATCCTTCCAGTACTTCCTGTGGTTAACTATAAGTGATGATGAGATATCTTACACATGTTTGTGCCATTCAGGGAGTTTATCAGTTAATAGTTGGTGTTTTCCCTCATTGGCCTAGGAAGAGAAATCTTACCTATATTATCTAGCATTAAGTATTGACTGGGTTTCTCTCTATCTCTCTCAACCTCATATTATGCCTTCAAAGCCAATCCATTTACTAAAGGTGGACAAGACAATCACTATCAAACTGAATTGTGTGTGTGGTAGATTGCTTCCTGCACGTGTGCTACGTGCACTAATTTTTTTTCTTAAAAAAAAAAGGACTGAGAAATTTAATATCTGGGGAAATAATAAGTGAGATTGAGTTAGAAATTGTCTTTGCAATTGTCCATGTCTTACTATTAATCATGCACCAATAACAAAGAGTTAAATGATGTGCATTAAAATACATGCACGCATTTGAAGCAAAGGATGGAAATTACGATGGCCTCACTTAGCTTGGGCTTTAGCTTGGGCTTATGCCATGACTGTTTCCAGCAGCAATTCTGGCAAATCCCTCTTAGTAATGAAGCCAAACATAACTTAGCATTCTCCCAATGGATAATTACCTGAAGCTCAAATGTTTGAATGGTTGCTTCCATTTTGTTATAAATAAACTGACCTAGAAGCTTTTCTTCTCCTTCACATTTCTTCATAACGCCCTGTAAAGTGAACAACAGATGCAGAGGCTGTAATGAGTGGGTTCTTGGTTGAAAGAAATGGATGCAGGTGTTCAAAGTAGCGACGCTTCATCTGAAATCGCAGGTGCTGGAGCTGGGGAGATAGCTCAGTGGTTAAGATTGCTTGTTATGTAAGATCCCCAGCACCTCTGTAAAAATCTGGACAAGGCTGCTGGTTCCTGTAACCTGAACATCAGGAGTCAGAGATAGATAGAACCTGAGAACCCACTGGCCAGCAAGCCTTGCCCAAGGTGACAAGTTTCCAGTTCAGTGACAGACCCTGTCTCAACGTAGTAGGGTCAAGAGCAAAGAGCAACAGAGGAAGCCCTTGGTTCATCAGTTCCTTAATACAGAAGAAACAAGGGAAGTACTCATTATTGCTAAATGATTTTTGTCTGGAGGAACCAGTCAGAATGCCTGCAAATCAGAAATAGTAGTGTGTAAACATAGACAGGTAGGGCCAGTCAAAACTCATCCCTAACTCAACACTGCCATGCATGTGAACATCAAGGGCTGGTGTCAGTAAGCCTCATCAGCATTGAATTAAAAGCATCAGTGGACACAGGAAGTGGGCTATACCCTCCTCAAGCCCATGATATCAAAGGACAGAGGTACAGACTAAGCCTTCGAGGAAAACATAGGTGTAGGCAAAACAGACAAAATCCATGATGAAGGTCAAAGGGCAGCAGAGGGAAACACAGATTCCTGTGGCTTGAGGTGGCACTAGTACTGCAGGGATTTAGGCTGGAAGCCCAGAAAGGCTCAGGATCTGGGCGATGGTATGCTTGAGGACATGGAGGGGAGGGACTGAGATCTGAGTAGCCCTCAGTCCATGGCAGGCCTTGCCCACCACCAGCCCATGCCAGAGCTCTCTTCCTGAGCCAGCTGGTTGTGCAACTGAGGCCTGCCCTGAGCTCGTCCTCCCCAGCACGAGCCAGCAAACTAGCCAAATTGACACCTGCCCTAGTTAGGAATCCTTTCAAAGTCAACTAAACTATGTGCCTGGGCTTCAAAGGAGCAAATTGGGCTTCAAATTGAGACATTCAAGGAAATCTATAAGATCAACAGAGGTCCTGTAAACAAACAGAAGATGAAACAAAACTCCAATGTCAATTAGTATTTTCAGATTTGAAGAAGTCTATACTGCAGACATGAAAAAAGTGGTTAGTCTCTAAATAAGCATTATCTGTAGAAACCAAAGTCTTGTATAATTATGATGGAAGAAATGAAAATTTTTATGTAAGAGTTAAAATAAACGAGATAGAGTCTTTCAGAGATGGAACATAAATCAGAAAAGATACATGAGAAATGGACTTCAGGATGCAGTAATGAGATCCCACAGTAACCGCCATACACTAGGCTCTCTGCCATCATTAGAAGGGAGACAGACTGTAGAAGAGTTCCAAAGGGGTGGCTGAGAGGAAGGAAGGAGGGACAGAGGGAAGCACTGTTTATCTGACCAGAATAAACAACGGGACAACAAGCACCTCTGATGAATTAGAAACAGAAATGTACCAAAGTGAGCAAGTCAGACAAATGGGTGACAAATACTTTGGAAATATTTAAAATGTCAACAGTAAAGAAAGTAGCTCAACAGCAAGCAATGCTCAGTTAACGACTGACTGAAACAAATCAACAAAAAGGCACAAATTCCCTCAAAGCCTCAAACATGAAACACAGATCTAGGCGTTCCAATCCAATATGCATTCCATAGAAACAAAGCCCAACATCCATGGTAAAAACCTTGCACAAAAATATTCACAATCTTATTATGGGTAAAAGCCCAAACCCTGCAAATAACTCAGATATCTACAAAGTAATAGATAAGTAAAGTAGAAACAAGTATTTATTCTTTGGTTTTCAAAAGAAACTCAAATATTGAATAACATAGCTAAACCTTGGAAATACTCTGTCAATCATTCACTAGAGAGTGCATACAGTATGATAATGATAATGTCTAGAATAGGCAAATTTATGCATCAAAGTCCATTTGTGGTTGCTAGGGCCTAAGGATGTGATGGGGATGGGAGGGGAAAATTAAGCAGCACTGGGCTCCTTTGGGAGGCAACGAAAAATATTCTAAAATTGCAATGGTGGCTATGTAACTGAGAATCTGAAAGAGACTAAAGAGTGGCTTCAAATGGGAGGGTCACATGCTCTATACAGTATATCTCTATACACCTGTTTTGTTTTGTTTTCTTAAAGACAGAGATATTGGATGGGCAGAGCCACAGAAAAGAGGCGATTTTCATCTTTTATTGGAGGGGAGCCATCAAATAATAGCCAACACTGAAAAATCAAGAAATGATTGTTAAAAAAGATGTAGAAGCAGGTATCTCATTAACAGATGAAGTTATTGCTAGTCAAAGCTTTGAGACAAAAAGATTTGGGATCAGGGAGATGTAGGAAGGTGAGTTGTTGGAGATTGATTCTAATGCTTTGTCTTAATTCAGCTCCCAAAATCTCAAGGGAATCTATGTGTCTTGATGCTGAGGGACCCTGTCCCCAACTTGTTTTTGATTGATCAATAAAGTTGCTAACAGCCAAAGGCTGGGCAGGAGGTGGGACTTTTAGATTTCCCTGGACAGGGTTAAAAAAGAAAGAAGGAGGAACAGAATTGCTATGACAGAGGAAGCAAAGAGAGATCAGATTTAAAGACCTGTCAATGTGTAAGAATCTGGGCCACTTACCCAAATGGGTCTTGGGTAGCAGAGATGAAATATAGATTTAGCAAGTCTAACTTGGGAATGTTGATGGGGAAAGTGGGTGAGCCATGTAGAGTTAGGGAGAAGCCCAGCCATTGCGCTGTTAAGGCATAGTAAAAATTAAGCTAGCGTGCAATTATGTGTGTGTGTGTGTGTGTGTGTGTGTGTATGTGTGTTTCATTCCTGAATCCAGAGCTCTTGGGCAGGTACAGAGCCACACGTGCACCAGCCAGGAGCATACAGCATATCCTTTAAATATCTACTGCTACAGTGAATTGTGATGTTTATGTAAATAGCCAACATTTCAGGTATACATATGTAGCGTTTTAGTAGTACAGTAAAAATATAAAGTCAAGCATAGACTAGTCCGATCCTCTCAATTTGTAAGTAACAACATGAAAGCTCTAGAAGTCAGAGGTACAAACACTTAGTGTACAATTAAAAGATAAGTCCAGGACTGAGGGTATAGGTCAGTAGCAGAGTTGGTAACGTGACCTACAAGAGGCCCTAGATTCAATTCCCAAAGACACCAGTCTAGTTTCTTATTCCAAGTCACCCCCCACACACACACACACAGCAACCCACTCTGAATGACAGAGTTAGATAGCTTCTTACATAGACAGAGAACTCCTTGGGTGCACTCGAGATGTTTCCTGATGGGGACACCTTCTCCGAGATATGCTCCATGGTAACTGCTGTTGGGATGATCTTCCTGGCAAGTTTAATCAGGATGTGACCCTGGGAACCTGGAAAGGCCCAGCACTTCCCAGGATGGACATCTGGCTAGAAAGAAAACATTAAATGAATCTCTTTTATGGACATATAGATCTAACATTTCCATACTGAGCACCGCATCACTAGCAACTGTAAGGCTCTTAGGACTAGAGCACGAAGCCTCAGGACACAGATCAAACAGGAGACCTCCTCAAACAGCCTAGGTCTGGTTGGTTGTTCATCCAGAGCACTTTATGCTTCTGTCCTCCAGAGCTGCTGTCTCAGCAGTGTGTTTTCTTTCACTACCAGCCTAGACTGAGAGCTAAAAGGCAGCTAGAGGTTTAAGTGCTGATGATGCTGGTGGTGATGGTGGTAATAACTCAAGAGACAATGGTGTTTATGTTGGTGGTGGTGCTGGTGCTGATGGTGGTGGTGATTGATGATGTTGGTGGTGGTGTTGATGGTGGTGATTGATGAGTGAGGAAGCAATGGTGTCTATGGTAGAGGTAATGATGGTGATAGAGCTGACAGTGATATGGGACATGAGGGTGGTCCTTATGATAGTTGGCGGGGTTGATGATAATCGTAGGTAATGAATGATGATGATGGAGGTCCTGGTGGTAAAGAAGAAAAAGTATTTCTTTTACTAGATGTAAAATTGTAGCCTAGCAAGAAGAGACTGGAGATCTGTCTCTGAATATACTTTTCAATTTGAAAGCAACTTCTGACATGCATCTCATAGTGTGTTGACTGTCCTGATCTTTCCGAGTGAAAGAAAGGCTCAGTAGAAATTTCTATTATAGTCAACCCTGTGAGGATGTGTGCTTGGCATACCACTTAATGCCAGTCTGGCGTTTGCAGGACAGCCTCCTTTAACAAATGTTTGTTAAATGCCTGAAGTTTTCAGTAAACAAGGTTAGTCGCAGAATCAATGAAAATTAAAGGTATGGAATTAGATGTTCTGATAAGCAAAGTCTAGTTTTCTGATGTAGTAATTAATAATAGTTTAGTACTCTAAGATAATTTGTACAATGTAATAGTGTAGAACTGTTGGAAGTGTCTAGATTCTGTAGGCAGTGTGAATGTTCTTGCCTCCACTTTAAACACGAATACAGCCATGTTTTATGTCAAAATCTTAAGGTGGATGTGGTGTTGTCCTACTTAGCACTTACCTGAAGAATCATATCTGGAGGCATCTCATAGTTGAGGAACCCTATCCCATGCCAGTACAGTTTTGCTTTATTATTTTTGTAACTTTCTGAGGTCCCAGCTTCAATGACAGAGGCTCCTAAAATTGCAATGTATTTTAAAGTTACACATAAAATGTAATACATGCCATCTAGATTTTAGCGATGTTCCTGAAAAGCTATCACTGGACAAACTACAAAGTCAAATTTATCATCGGGATTCAGTTAGGCCAGGGCTACTGATATACTGTCACTTTCTGAAAGACTTTGTTCATTTTCCACTAGTTTTGAAATAGGGTACTAGGTACTGAGGCTGGCCTTGGACTTGTAGCAGTTCTCCTGCCCTGGCTTCCTAAGTGCTAAGATATGTGCCATCAAATCCAGATGGAAAGCCTTGTTTGCTTTTTCTAGTTTCCCAAAAATCTCTGAAACTAATTTATGATAAGAAAAATCTTAAATACTAGAGCAATTTCAAAGCTAAAACTAATGTGTATGTTATGTTATTCATCATCCAGAAAATCAGACTTTTCTGTCATTCTCAAAAATGGAAACAGCAGCAAGTCACGCTATGCACACCCTTCACCTTACATTTGTAACAGTAACTACGTAAATTAATCAGGCTCCAGGTTTTTGTAGCAACTTTAATTGTAATCAAAGAATTGTAGAAGTATTTATCAAATACTATCCCTTTAAGTTATTTTATCTTAGGAGGAAAATGTATTTTAAACATGAGAAATTTTAAAAATGCAAAGCACTTCTTCAAATTTCACTTGAGTAGCACAATATAAAACACTGAGCCCACGCCCCTGTACTTCTATAACACTGACCAGGCATCCAGGTCACAGAACAAAGGTTCTGCACATTTTCTTGACTAGCACAATTTGAAGTATTAAATATGGATCCACTGTTGCCACATGCAATGGTGGGAAATACAAATCCTCCATGTAAACCTGTAATTTAGACACTGAATAATATTTAGGAGGCTGGATAGATGGCTCAGTGATTTAGAGAGTGTATTGCTCTTCCAGAGGGCTTGAGTTTAATTCCTATCCACCACTTTAGGTGGCTTACAGCCACTACTGACTCCAGATGCAGGAACTCCAGTGCCTCCGGCCTCTGAGTGCTGTGCACGCATGCACGCATGCACGCACGCATGCACGCACGAACGCACACAGGCACGCACGCACACAGGCTCGCACGCATGCGCGCACGCACGCGGCGCGCACATGCGCACATGCACACACACGTTCACGCACACATATACAATTAAAAATGTATCTTAAAACATTATTGTAACAGTCTTATGTCATACAGTATTTAGAACATGTTTATCCTGTAATTGCTTGCCATCTGTTAAAAACTGAAATTAAAGCAAGTATCTTTTATCTTGTCGGTTACTACTCCTACTTGCATGACTAACTGGACAGAAAACTTCTTTTGGATCCTAAGCTATATAAGTCTGATGGCCTCCATAATCCTTTCATGAAAACAGAAATTGAATGGTTCTTCCGGCTGAAGAAGCTCATACTTATTCATTGTTTTCATTCATTTCATTTTTCTTTTTTATTTGCTTTCTTAGGAAATAATACACCCGCTTAAAGGGTACAGTTCAGTTTTACTTGCCTTAGCATATTCAGAATTGTGCCAGCCATCACCACAGTAAATTTACAATTAGTCTGCTGCAAAAGAAGCCTATAGAGGGTAGCAGTCCTCCCCATTTTCCTCATTATCAGCCGCTGGCCTAGCTGGCCAAGGACCAATCCTCTTCACACACTCACCTAGTGCAGGCATTCCTTTACTGCCCCTTTGCAGTGCATCACAGCCTGCTGCTTGTTGCATGCAGTTACCTAGACATAAAGCACTTGAGATTCCTGCATAGTGATTCTTTTTGCTGCCTACATTGTACTTTAATCGTCTGTTCATGGGGACTTCTAATTTTGATGAGTATCAATCCAGTTGCTACAGGTATTCTCATATGGGTTTTTGTCTGGGTTTGACAGTGCTGAGGCTCAAACCCAAGCCCCTCTGGATTCTGAGCAGGCAATCGTACCACTGAGCTATACTCCCAGCTTTGTCATGCGTGTTTGGATGTAAACGTAAAATTTAACTCTTAGGTAAATGTCCAGAGGTGCCACAACAGGGTCACTAGGGCTATATTTAATTTGAGAAGCAGCTGTCAGGCCGACTTCCAAACGTACCACTTAGTAGTCACACATACACACGTGGTGGACGGAAGCCCCAGGCTTCCCAGTGTCTGCAGCACTTGGCAGGCTCTATCTGGCACTTAGACAGATGTGCACTGATGTGTCACTGTGCTTTTGATTTCCATTTCACTAATGAATAACAGTGTCCAGTATTTTTTCATTTTCTGTTCACCTTTTAATTTCTTTAAAAAAGTGTTTTATGACCTTTCCCCCAGTTTTAACACTGAGTTTTCTGTTTTATTATTACCAAAGTTTAAAAGCTTTCATCAATTTTAGATCCAAGTGCTTTGCTAAATTTGCATACAGACAGTCTTTCTCCTGCCTGTGAGTTTTCTCCTCACTCTCTCAATTGTCCTTTTGAGAACATAACTTAATATGAATGAGGTCCAAACTTTTCCGTTTGATCATGTTTCAGTGTTTTCTATAAGATATTTTTTCCCTAGGCTGACAAAGGAAAATTGATAATTCAAGGTCAAAATTGGGCTGCAATGTGAGATCAAGGTCAGCTAGACAACGAATCAAGACTCTGCCTCAAAATTAATTAAAACTCAATTTTGGGCAGGTGTAGGGACATAGCTAAGTGGTGGGATGCTTGTCTAGCATGCAAGAGGCCGTGAGTTCAATCCCCCATGTAACAACATAATGAATAAAAACTACACACCTCTTTTCTCTTACCTTTTGTCCTAGGAGTTATATACATTCCTGCTTTACATTGAGACTTAGGTTAATTTCTGGTCAATGTGAGCTATGGCTAAGGTTTATTTTGCAATGACTGTCCTTTGTACCAGAATCTCTAACTTCACTTTTCTGCTTTGCCAAAATCCAGTTCACAGTGTTTGTGTGAACTGACTCCGAACTTGTGTTCTATGTCAGTTTTTTATTTCTGCAGTTTTATAAATAATAATCCTGAAAAACAACTACTGAATGTTCCAGCCTTACACACACACACACATCACTTTATTACTGACTTCTAAAATCCCATAAAGACATGTGTGTTAATAACTCACACATCACGTAGACATACCTTAGGCATCTAGTCTTGCCAGCAATATATGCAGAAAATGCACATGGGAAATATCCTTTGGTAATTACTATAATAGTACTACTCATTCCATTAATGTGTGTATCTTCTTGATAATTGCTAGACAATTTCATCAGCTACAAATGTTTTGTCTAAAATAAAAGCTTGTTCTCAATCTCTCTCTCTCTCTCTCTCTCTCTCTCTCTGTCTGTCTCTCTCTCTCTCTGATTCAAATTCCTAATGGTCCTGCCCCTATAGAATTGGTTTTAAAATATTTGAGAAGCTATTTGTCATTTTGAAGGTGAAATCTGCTTTTCTATGCTGATTAAACAATTAGATTAAACAAAGACTATAGTTTTAAAGGGGGAAAAGTGGAGCCATTTGAACTTAGATCTATCTATCCATCTATCTATCTATCTATCATCTATTTATCTATATATCTTTGTATCTATGTATTTATTTATCTTTTTATCTATTTATATCTATGTATTTATGTATCTATGTATCTATATATGTATCTATCTATATGTATTTATCTACGTATGTATCTATCAATGTATCTATGTATCTATCTATACATCTATGTATGTATGTGTGTATGTATGTATCTATCTTCTATCTATCTGTCTGTCTGTCTGAATATCTATCTATCTACCTGTTGATTGATTCATATTACAGTTATCACAGTACTCAGGACCCTTGTGTACACTAGGCAAACACTTCACTACTCAGCTACAGCCCTAGGCATAGTTTTTGTTTTTTAGAAAGGTTTTAAGTACACAGTTTCTCCAATCAGTACATCATTATCCACTTCTTATTGAACAATTTTTGATCATCTGTACATTTTCAGAAATTAATTCACTCACCAACATTGTGTCTCACACTACCCTTCCCTCTTCCCATCTGTATTGCCCACTGACCACAGAGATTGCAATTCACAGTCCAAGTAAGCTCTTGGGCTTAACTTCAACTGGAAGATTTTGAGCATATTACCTTGTAGCCACCTTTAAAAATCAATATTTAACCAGCAATAATGCACTTAGCATCCCTGTAAGGTATGTCATTAAGGTCCATAATAATATATAATGCTGTCTGTCTTCTAAGCTTAACTATTCTCAGCCTGCTTGACTTTCCTGTGGCATTTCAGCTTTCTCGGTGGTCCTTTTAGATACGTGCTAACGGATTCCTGAAAGCAAGCCATGACACTCATTTCTAGAATCTTCTTTAGTATCTAGAGTTGTTAATTTTGCCCCTTCTTAATATCACAGGGATGTGTGTCATTTTCTAATAAAGAATTTTAAATGACCTTAAATCATTCCTTTTTTTTTTTTTACACATTCATCTTTTCATTTTTTTTTTCTGTACTCACCAGCTGACTTCAGGGCATAATCAGCCAACTGTATTTGGTCCCCTCTGAACTTTTTAAGTACATAATGTACCAAGTTTGACATTTCCTGTGAAGATTGTAAGAACAGTTTTCTGTTATTAATCTTTACCAACTGTTTGAACATTTACCCATTGTTTCATGGACGTGGACCTGAACTCCCTAATCTGCAAAATTTTAAGAGTATGAACAGCTCCCAGAGGCTCTCAGTGCCAGACACTGATACACTTAGATGTCTCGTGGGAGCAACCCTTCTCAGACACCAGATAGAGCTAAAGCTAACATATGATTGAGAACATAGTCACCCAGAAAGGTGGATCTTAGGCTCCCTCTTAAGCTCTTCCCACTGCACTGTGGTACCCTCCCATGGGATGAGATGGAGCTGTGCTAGGGATGCTCCTTACTATGTCCCTCATCGATATCCTATACTTAGCAATAAAGACTCGAATATTGAATAATTATCTGAGAATCAGGCAGCTTGCAAAGGCTAGATAATTGCTTATAACAGCAAATATTCACCCATTTCAATGAGTGTTGGACTTTGAAGGATTCTCTTGTTCAAAAATAAGTAAGTACCCTGAGCAGGACCAATAATTGGGATTATCGTTGATTAACTCAGCCACTGAGCCATAATTACAAGGACAAGATGGAACCTGGAAGCTGTGGAAGGCCAGGGTACGATTTCTACACATTTTAATAAGTCCAAAGCTCACCAGAGGCATAATTTTTAAGGGCAGAATGGAAACCTCTTGCTAGCAAGTATTTGCTATGGACAAATACTAAAGCACCATTTCTGAGTCACTGGTTGGTTATTTTGTGGGAAGTAAGTTGTATCACAACATAATATCCACTCCATAACACAACAGTGGTGGAACTGTAGACTCCTAGGGATGGCAATGGTAAAAGGAAGCCAGTGGGGGTTCCAGTGGACACAAGTTAATGTCAATTGGTACTAAGTTGGTAGAAGAAATGGAGTGAGCTTCCCACAGCTGCTTCATCCCATCCATGACCCATCCCGCCTTGCCTCATCTAGAACTTCAGCAGTGGCTTGGTCCTGCACAGCCTCTCGGTGGACAGGCAAACTGTTATTGTGTACGCCATCCTTCATGTCTTTAAGCAACGCCTTCAGAACATCTATTTGTTCAATTAAAAACATAATTTCACGAAAATTGTTCTCCAAAGTTTGGCTTTCTTTCCTGTATACAGAAGAACCACAAGGTGAAAGAGGAAAGTGTTAAAGTTCCTGCCAACAGCGTCAGGGACAGCAACAGTCAAAGGAGCTTAAGGAGAGGAAGTAGACTTGTAGAGGGGAGAAAGATGAGATGCACATTCGTCTGCTCATTACATTTCATTGTATAAGAAAAGCAAAGTGGATGGACACTCAGAAGACAAGACAGGGCAAACTCTTGCTTGGCTCTTTCTACACTGAGCAGAAAGAATGCAGTCTGTCTCACTTGTCCTCAGTCCAGTGATGTCATACAGGTGAATGCTAAATCCCAACACCATCTACTTCAAGCTGGGATGTCCTACATTTCAAGTACAGAAGACAGAAGTGTTTTTCAAGCTATAGCCTGGCAATCCATGCAACATCCATACGTAAGACTGTATGTATGTATTTATTTATTTTCCTATTTATTCATTTTTATTTGAGACAGGCTTATCAGTTGCAGCTTCAAAATCAGTATCTTCTTGTTTCAGCCTGCCGAATATTAAAATTATAGGAGCCAGGCTCAGCTGACTATGGTATTTTAAACAGATCTGGCTTTTTGTGGTGGTTAAGAGGAAATAGCTAGGAAAAAAAATGCTCTAGTCTGGCATGATATAAGATATATAATATAGGAAAGTTATTTCAATCTTATAAATTTCCACAAAAACAAACCCCAATACTTCAGTGTTTGGAGGCACAGGCAAGAATGGCATAGTCAAAACCCCACTCACTTTAAAAGTTCCTGTTGCGCCTTAGGCATGCGAAGTCTGGCCTGCAATAAAGAGAAATAACTCTGAGTTTTGCCTCTTCACTCATTTGTCTTTCTTCTGAAACCACACTTTGACCATTGAGATACAGTGCAGGACACGAGAGCATCTTATATGTGTGTCTTCCTCTGCCTGCCATGTACAGCATTGTTACTGTGTCTGACAAGGTGGCCAATTCACACATCCAATAGAAAGTGACATTTAATGTGAACTCCAGGGTACAAGCCTCATTTGCTCTTTCTGAAGGTGGGAAAAGTAGGAACAGACAGAAGGAAGGGACAGAAGGAAGGTTACTGTGGGTGCATATTTGTATTCCTGAGAGTGATTTAAGGATCTGAACCAGATCCTGATCCAAGACCAAGATTGTGAAGACCTCGAGCTGTAGAAGTCATCTCAGGTGAACTCTCTCTGTTGGGTTTCATGTGGTTGACCTATTGTCCAGGACCAAGGTTGGTGTGCTGGTTAGATTTTTGATAACTTGAAATAAATTGAGAAAGGGAAACCTCAACTGGGAAAATATCTCAATCAGATTGTAGGCAAGCAGCGGGCATTTCCTTGATTAATAATTGACATGGAAGGGCCCAACCCACCGTGGGTGGTGCTTACCCTCCTACCCTGGGCAGGAGGTTCTAAGTTGTATAAGAAAGCAAACTGAAAAAAATCCTGGGGAGCAAGCCAATAAGAAGCATTCCTCCATGACCTCTGCTTCAGTGCCTGCCTCCAGGTTTCTGCCTTGAGTTCCTGCCTTGGTTCCCTCATTGATGAACTGTGATGTAGAAATATTAACCAAATAAATCATTTCTTCTCCTCTATTTTTTGAGGGTCTAGAAAGCAAACCAGGACAGTCAGGAATGCTGGGAAGTGCTTATGGAGTGGAGAATGGAAAATCTCACTGAGATATCAAGAGCTTCCAAGCAAAGGAGAACAAGCACTATGCTGGCTGTAGATGGAAGGCTTGTCATAGGAATCATTTGCCTTTCCCCCTTTTTCTAGAGCCTCTCCTGCGCAATCTACAGGGGTGAGATGGGGGAATCTATGAAGTCTCTTAGCCATAAAATCTCTTCAGAGAACTCCACTTGCTGTAAGCGATCCTCACCAAACCAAGATGATACAATGCAAGCTGGACTTACCTTGTAGCAGACTCAGTTTTAAATGAGTGGTATGCAACAATAATTTAATGAAACATCACCTGGTAATTATAGAGCCGGGAGCCATATTCTGCAATGACAGTATATAATTGTCTGGGTTTTTGAGGAAACTCTGTTACTGTAAACCACTGATGATTTAGAAGTCCTTCAAAGAAAAGGCAAACTCTGATTAAAGAACTTATCTAGAAACACAAAATACCTTACATGCATTAATAACCATTTCTGTGCGTGTGAAAGAGGGGTAGTCTTAAAAATCAGGAGTAGAAGTCTGGGCAGGGGCAGGGGCAGGGGCAGGGGCAGGGGCAGGGGCAGGGGCAGGGGCAGGGGCAGGGGCAGGGGCAGGGGCAGGGGAGCAGATCATTCATCTCTCATGTACAACCTTAGCACTGCAGAAAAAGAGGAAGGTAGGGAAATGGTGCAATAGGCAGAGTACATGTTGCACAGGCATGAGGTACTGAGTTTAGATCCCTGGCAGCCACCTAAAAGTGCATGTCGTCACATGTGTTAGAATCCCATTGGATATCCAATGCTGGATATCTGGAATTCTAGCTTCACTCAGAGACCTTGTCTCAAAACGTAAGACAGAGCTAAACTGGGGAAGACACCAAGACATTGGCCTCTGTTTTTTGCAGAGGGTACATGTACACCTGTATACATGTGCACATACATGCATACATCACACAAACACACATTCACATGCATACGCACAGGTTGAGAAGGACAAAGAGACAGGAACAGATTTTTAGGTGACTCATAGAAAATGATGAAGAATATCCAGTCCTCCACAGAAACCACCATAGCAGAGAGAGGAAATGTTGGGGGGTGGAGGTGGGGTAGAGGGAGGGAAGGACAGAAAGAGGAAGGGAGAGAGAGGTTGAGGCAACTGTTCTGGAATCTGAGACTGGTCAGCAGCAGCTCTGAGATGCAAAACAACTGTAATCCTACAGACAGATCAGAAGGATAAAGAAAAGTGAACAGAGTCAGCCAAGACTGTGGGGCATGACTGAGATACATACTATGCGGCTCACACTTCTACCCAGAAAGAGGAAGAGAAAAAAGAGAGGGAATACAGAAAGAACAATGGCCAAAAGGTTTTCAAATTGATAAAAATAATAAATCTGTCCACCAAGAAACCCAAGGAGAACAAACTTTCAGATTCCCCACACTGAAACATATAATCAAGATGTCAGACTGCAAAGGCTCAGAGAAGGACTTGAAAACGGCCAGAAAGGCATGTTTTGCCATGCATAAGGATTCTTGGCAGGATCATCATCTGGTTTCTCATCAGAAACTGTAGAAGCCACAAAGCAGTCGGGTAAGGTGTGTAAAGTGCTGAGAGGATTATCAATGTATTTGTGTGCCAGAGAACATCACATTCACCAAACTAAAGCTCTGTAAGTGAAGAGGAAGGACTGGGAGAGGGACTGGGAGAGGGAGAGGAGAGGAGGGAGAGAGAAAGAGAGAGAGAGGGAGAGAGAGAGAGAGAGAGAAAGAGAGAGAGAGAGAGAGAGAGAGAGAGAG
>NW_021604569.1:19234025-19261694 GCF_004785775.1 Grammomys surdaster | reverse complement strand
GGAAGGAAGGGATGGGGCAAGGAGAAGGAGAGGGATACTCAAACAAATCCTGAGGATCTGTTGAGCTAGTTGCTATTTTTAGACTAAACAAAAGGACATTCTGTGAGGCAGTTCAATGGCATATGAAAAAACTAAGATGTCCTGTTCAGGTAACAAATATAAAAGGCAGAATTATAATAATATTAGTCAGTGTGTTAATTACTTTTCTTATCACTGGGACAGAAGAACCCAACAAAAGTAACTTACAGGAAGAGACATTTATTTTGGCTCTGTTTTAGAGGCCGCCATCTACCACAGTAGGGAAGGTGTGACCACTACAGTAGGGAAGGTGTGACCACTACAGTAGGGAAGGTGTGGCCACTACAGTAGGGAAGGTGTGACCACTACAGTGGCATCACACATGATAATGGGAGCTCGTGGCATGGCTTGTTCACATCATACTAGATCAGAAAGAAAAAGGAAAGAAAGAAAAGTTCTTGGCCCAGAGCAGGACCAAGTGATAACTCTCACACCAACCCCAGTATTCTGTATCTACTAGCTGCATATTCCAAATGTTTAATAACCTCCCAGAAGAGTCCTACCAGCTGGAGACTAAGTGTTCAAACATGAGCCTGTGGGGAAAAGTTTCTATTCAGACTATAACAGGTGTGGTAAGTCAGGTTTAATTTCTTAAGTGATTTAAAATATAAGCACAGAAAACTAACAATAAATCCATATTGATGGGTAACTGGGTATTTGCACGATTTATAAGCTAATTTGCTATCAAACCATTTTGTTATCAGTTTTGGCTGTTGTAATTTCTGTGGTAGCCACTAGAAAAATATTTAACATGTCTGAGAAGAATTTTCAAAAACTATGTTACAACCAATTCAGCACACAGGAGGGTGGTAACAGAAGAAATTAGAACCAAGAGGGTAGAAGACATAGAGGAAAAATAGTGAAATGGCAGAAGGAAATCTTTTCTTGTGGGTAATTAATTTAAATGTAAATAGGCCAAATGCTCCAAGTCAAAAGTGGTGGCACATACATGTAATCCTAGCACTTTGGAGACTCAGGAAGGGGGATAAAGGATCCAAGCCAGGGCCTGGAGAGATGGCACAGCAGTCAAGAATACTAGCTGCTCTTCTAGAGGATCCAGGTTTAACTCCCAGCATCTACACGGCAGCTCACAACCATCCTTTACTTTAGTTACAGGGGATATAATGCCCTCTTCTGGCCTCCACAGTTGTAGATAGATTGCTTAACATATATATTGCTCTGGGTTTGATCCCAGCCCTGGAAAACAGCAATGAACCAACACAGGGGTGCGTGTGCATGTGCGTGTGCATGTGTGTGCGTGTGTACAGTACTAAAAGAACTATGTTACTAGAAAGACAATCCTTAAGCCTATGCCCATTAATTAGATCATTTACCATTATTATTAAAATGGAAATACTTCCCAAATCTATTTACATATTCAAAGCAATCTCAGATACTGGCAGACCATCAGGTTTCTGAGACAATGGGAAAACATGTATCATTGGCCAGTTGAACTTTTGTCAGGATCTAAGACGAATTATCTCTTCAGCAAATGGTGCTGATCCAAATGGATACTGAGGTGCTAAAGAATGAATCTGGAAGCTGGGCGATGGTGGCGCACGCCTTTAATCCCAGCACTTGGGAGGCAGAGGCAGATGGATTTCTGAGTTCGAGGCCAGCCTGGTCTACATAGTGAGTTCCAGGACAGCCAGGGCTACACAGAGAAACCCTATCTTGAAAAATCAAAAAAAAAAAAAAAAAAGAATGAATCTGGAATTGAATTCTGTACCACATGACCACAAAATGGGCCAGTGACATGAATGTAATTGCTAAGACCACAGGACTACCAGAAGAAATCAGCAAATCTTCACTGTTGGGATTTTGCAATGTATTTCTTGACAAAATGTCATCAAAATTATAAACATTTATGAACCAAAGGATAAAGTGAAAAATGAAAAGACAGTGTTCACAATGAAAGAAAGCATTTTAAAATCAAATGTCTGAGATGGACAAGTAAGGGAAAAAATGAACAAAAGACAAATAGACAAGTCTCTAGACAACACATACCCAGAGCCATTAAACGCATACAAATTAGTCACTAGGAAAATGCATGTCGAAACCACAATGACCAGTCTGTAGTTACCAATATGACTCTAGTGAAATAGGAAAATGGTAAGGGATGGTGACAAGGTAGAGAAAGTCAGACTCCCCACACATTGCTGGTGGGAATGAAGAGTGGGGTGCCCACAGTGAAAAACCACCACCACTTCTTTCCTGGCATCTCCACTACTAGTATTTGATAAGACAGAATCAAACAGACACAGATGCACATTTTTACAGCTGCACTAACCTTAAGACCCAAAAGGTGTAAGTCTTAAGACTTAAGGTATATAGTCTAAGTGTCCATCAATGGACAAATGCATTTTAAAACCATATAAATGAACAAAAACCCCTGATATACTCTAAAGCAAGGATGACCCTTCAAACATTAGGATTAATAAAAGCAAACATACAAGAAAACTGCCATTTTGTTGCATGTTTTAGCTACGTAAAGAGGCAGGATGCAGGCTTGTGGTGAAGAGAGAGAGAGAAAACAGGAAGCTACTGGTTTGGGATACAAAGAGTTTCCTTTAGGAGCAGCAATACATGCAGTACCTCAATAAAGAAAATAGACTGCTTGACATGGTACACCCAATAGCACTGAATTATCATTTCAACTTAATGGAGAATAAGACCAGTGGCCATTTAATTCTGAGATGTATATGCATTGATGTTTAAAGCTGAACCAGTATATCCATTGGCAAGTTGGCCAGCTTGAAATTAGGAGGTACAGAGAAGCAGTTTATATCCATTATAAGGACTAAAATGTATATCTTTAAAAGATGATGGCATAGTTGTACAAGTATAGCCCAAAGGCTAATGTATCAAAGGCTTGATCTTCAACTTGGCAGTACAGGAGGTGGTAGACTGTTGAAAAGGTATGGCTTAGTAGGTGGCTAGGTCATTGGAAGCATGCCCTTGAAGGAAACACTGAGACCATGCAGTACTAGCCTGCCAGACAGGCAAGATGTGCTTACTGGAGCAACAGTAGCATGACAACTATGAGGTAAGGTAACTAACCACTTTCTCACTGAATCTGAGACCTGCCTACAAGAGGAAATACCCGGTCCTATTATCCTAGTCAAAAGTTCATGGCTGGGGAGGTCATGGATTCTGGGGGAAAAGCTATTACTTAAATAGTCATGCTGTCAAAATACCTTCTAAATATTTTTGCTTATCCCCATACACCTGGGCTGATGTTAACCATGCTAAGAGACGTTTCTTTCTGCAATCAACGGCAGTCAATGAAGAAATGGTTAATTGATCAAGCAAGAATGAGAATATGAGACTGAGTGATCAGAACCTCAATATATGTGTAAATCCCACAAAGGCTCAGGGAATGTTGAAGAAGAAGAGGTAGCAAGTATAGAGCTGTAGGATTGAGAGGAACACTGTGAACGGCTAGCAGTCTTCTGGACATGACGATTGCATCCGAGAACTCACTGAGGTTATGATTACCTGTACAAGACCTACACAAGATCAAGACAACCCAAACTCTGGCATTGATGAGGTAGACAATCCACTGGCTTCACCACTTGCTATATTGGAAGTGGATAGTAGATAGGGGAGGGAAGATCATTCTGTTTTGAGGACTGGTAGGTTTCCTATGCATCTTGTGGTAGGATGGGCCCACACCTATTTGCATATGGGCTGTACTAATTGGACTTAGTGGTTTTCAAATCACAAGTCATAAAATTGGGGGTGGGGCATGAGAGAGATAGAGAGGGGAAGTGGGAGAAAGATGTGGTCACATTTCATTATGAATTTATGAAATTCTCAAAATAATTAAGATGTAAAATAAGTATAACTAAACAGCATATGCATATATT
This sequence comes from Grammomys surdaster, assembly GCF_004785775.1. Classification (NCBI taxonomy): domain Eukaryota; kingdom Metazoa; phylum Chordata; class Mammalia; order Rodentia; family Muridae; genus Grammomys; species Grammomys surdaster. Next base: position 19,257,747 of record NW_021604569.1, on the reverse strand, counting down.
AACAGACCATGATGAAACATATTATTATATATAATTAATATGTGAATAAAAGATTTTAACAATTGAAAAAAATCCCTAAGCTGAGTCACTCAAATTTAGAAAATGTAAAATATCAGATATTTTTATGGGAAGCATATTGGGAATTCTTTCCTCCTTATACTATCTGTCTATCTATCTATCTATCTATCTACCTACTTACCTACCTACCTTCTACATATGTTGGGGGGTGAGTGTGCATGTGCCATGGCATGTATGTAGAAGTCAGAAGACAATTTGATGGAGTCAGTTTCTCTTCCCACTTTGTGAACCCAGAGACCAAACTCAGGTTGTCAGTTTTGGCAACAGGGCCCTTAAAGCATCTGAGTCATTTCACTGGTTCCATATTAAGGATTCTTTTGCTTGCTTGTTTGTTTGTTTGTTTTGTTTTGTTTTGTTTTGTTTTTCAAGGTAAAGTTTTCTGTGTAGCCCTGGCTATCCTTAAACTCACTTTGTAGACCAGGCTGGCCTAGAACTCGCAGAGAACTGCCTGACTCTGACTCCGAGTGCTGGTATTAAAGGCATGTACTACCACTGTCTGGTTACTCATATTAGGGATTAATGTCTGTGCAACTTCTGTGTTCCTTTGCATGTATATTATGACTTCCAGTTTTGTGGTTTTATGAGATTCCTGTGTATAAACATGTGTGTCTCTGCATCTATGTTTCTCATGCATTTTCTTTGTTTTTCTATTTCTTTTGTTTGTTTTTTCCTCTCTGGCTTATTTTATTTTTATTCTTTATTATTATTATCTTTATTTTATACCTATTTGCTTTCTAACTAGAGATCGATAGGGCATGGAGTTTGAAAAGAGGGGAGGTGGGGAGGATCTCGAAGGAGTTCGGGGAGGGGAAACTGTAATCAGAAGAAAATTATATTAGACAAATCTATTTTAAATTAAAAAAATAAACTGAAATACTTACAGAAAGATAATTCCCCAAATCATCTAAGAAGAGCTTATATTACTTTTAAAGTGGGGCATGAAAGGAAAAAGAAGCTTGAAGAATGTGTAGGTGACTCCCAATGTATCCAGCATACATCCGTCCACTGAGCTCTCTTACCACACAGTGTGCGAATCAGTTTAAGAACCATTCCCGCTAAGGCTTACCAACAAGAAGGAAAATTGATGTAAACACTGTACTTAGGATAATCTTCCATGATCGAGTTAACCTACGAATGACGAAGAACATTAAGAATTCAACAATGTAATAATCCATTGCTATTAACTTTTAACTTGGACTTCAGTCAGTACACCCAAGAAAACAAACTTGATTTATCTCACTCCTGACTGCTCTAGATTAATTCCGTGAACTTCTTTCTGGTCTGTGATCTTTGAAACTGACAGAAAGTAATTTTCATGGTGGTATATGTGCAGATACATTTACATTCCTCCACACATGTGACTGAGATACTGTTGGGTTTCTACTTATGGTTTTTAAAGGCTTGTAAGCAAACAAAGTTTTTCTAGAAGTCAAGATTGATAAATTTGCTAAACGACAAGTGACTGATGTTAAATGAATTCACCAGACTTGTCCTTAAATGATAGGATTGGTAGACATGGTGAGAAGGTCACTGTCTTTGTGACAAGCAGAACCATAGTCTGCTGAAGCCTTGATTTTGAGCTTCCTTGGCTCCCAAACTCTGAGGAAAATCCATGTCATTTTAGTCTACCAACTTCTGGCTTTTGACCATGGCCCAAGAGACAAATCCATCAAATATATCAACAAGCTCTCTTGGACTTACAACTTCTACTCTCAAAGTGGTTCTTGTCCGAGCTTTCTCCCTGCTCATGAGGTATGTCTAGTTTCGTACTTCTGTGAATGGGCATATGTGGATAGCTCCATCTGCCTATCCTCTCTCGGCACTATGTTTGAGAACCTCCACACTGTTGTGTGGGTTGTAGCTTACCATTCTTAAGAGTAGCAAGTGCCTTACCCCAACTTCCCAAGTTGAACCTTAAAGAAAAAATTCTGATGGAAAGAAAGGATACCAAAGCCGATTGACATGTTGCCAGGCTAAAAATTTGATCCTTAAGAGTTAGAAAGACCAGATGGTGATGGATCATTTGTTACTTGTAGGCAGCAAGTAGATGCTACAGAAGCCTTGCGTCAGAATTTCAGAAAGACCAGTGATACCTGTCCCAGCATGTCACATCATTCCACAATGTGACTCTCAGCTTTTCATCTCTTGGCTCTGAACTAGACTCCATCAACTGAAAGCCAGAGTTCTAAAGAAGGTCTAAGAGGGTGTGACCTCATCCAGAAGTGATGTAATCTATATTTTGACACCCTCGTTTCTTTAAAATTTACTCCTTTACTATTATGTTCAACAGTCAGTGAACAGATTACTTACATTGCAAGTTAATTGGCCAAAGGGTGTCAGAAGTGAGTCTCTCACCAAACCACCTCAACAAGTATGATGTCAACTGGGCTTTGTGAACCACAGCTCACAAAGAGAAACTTAAATTCCCTGGATACAGTACCTAAGCAGCTTGACTCTCTCTAATGATCATGCTGAGCCACAGCCAGGGTTCAAGGGTAGAACTTAGCCAGTGCTAAACACAACTAAGAGGAGAGTTTCTCCTCCCTTTCCCTCCGAGATAGCATTTCTTGAAACCACAGTATGAAGGAGACTTTACTCTCTAGAGAGTGTTGTTCAGGCAATAATCACAGCCCTAGTGGGCTAAATTAAATCAAAATGACTGCACTACCGTATTTAAAAAAAAAAGATTCCTTTTTTTTTTTAACTAGAAAAATTGGCTGTTAGGCTCTGCTTTGTAAAATTCTTTCTGTGCCTTCACGTAGCCTGTGGGATTCTGCCACTTAGGGCAAGTGTGCATCATTACTGTGATTTTCAAGCCTGCTCTTCTCAAATAAGGTCACTCTGCAGCAGTCTGTTTTTATAATGGGCAGCATTGCTTCTGTGCAGGTGCTCTCTTTCTGTTTCTAATGGTGGCTATTACAGCGTGTTCAGCCTCCCCCAGTAGGGGCAGCAGATTTGGCTCACCCACCAGACAGGGCTCCCTTTCCTTATGGGAACTGTGTTCTTACCAGAGGACGCATCACTTTTAGCTCAGAATGTACATCAACCCCCAGGTTCTTCATTCTAAGCCAAGGGTGCAGTAAACACCACTCTGACCTAGTGTGCAAAGCCTGGCTAAGCTCTGGATAGCCCAGAGCCTGGATGAACCCGTGACCACAGAACATGTCATCTGTGTGGTTTGTGACCACTGCCAAGGTTCATTCTTTCAAAAAACATGACTCCTCTGTCTTAATCCTTTCCCCTTGTCCGCTGTTATTACTCAATATTCAATAGCAAATGGTCAGTGTACCACAGGAAGTACTGTGGTTGGAAGCTTCAGAGGAAACTGGAAACAATTTTCTCCAAGAAGTAAGAATACTTGTTGGGTTATTTTACAGGTAGAGAGGCCACTAGTGTACACAATAAGCATTAGATCTCAGCCCAGGATGCTGGTATGTGCCTATAATCCCAGCATTTAGGGCCTGAGAATTGCCATAACTTAAGATCATCCTGTGTTATGGTGTGAGGGCCTGTCTCCAAGATCAAAAAGGAAATCATTCTGCAAAGTGACACAAATTCATGTTTGGGAGTTCTTGCCCTGACAGTAGGACATTAACATTTGAGGCACTGCTGGATTCTTCAGAGCAATCCTGAGAGGGCTGTTCATCCTTCCTCTGGTTTTTCACTCATTTTCTTCCCACAAGTTACAAAGAGCTCATAGCACGGAGAACATCATTTGTTTTCTCATCTCGATTTTATGAAGAACAGAAAACCATACATAAGATTTTTGATATATATCTTCTTACAGATACTTCTTGTCCAAGATCCAAACTGGGAGCAAACAAAGTTTGAAAAGTCCAGTGAGTCACTATTGCATCATTCTTGGTGACAACTCACAATGGCTAACAGGTGGCCACACCCATGCAGGGGCTGCTCGTGCATAAGCCTGCCTGTGTGTCTGTTTCCCATGTCTTACTGTACCAGATTTCAAACCTAAAGAAGAATGTAAAGATGTTTTACGTGCCTACTGCTTTGCTACAGAATATCTGGATGCTTTGTTGAGTTCATTTCAATACTCAAAGATATCAGAAACACAATGGAAGAGCCAAATCCCCTAGTCTCACTCCTCTCATTTCCTCTGTAGATAAGTAACTTGAAAATTAATTTTGTATTTTCATATATTTTAAAAGTGTCCACAAATAATGTTATATTTATTAATACATATATTTATATGTTAATAAAAGATAGTCTACTGTATTTTGTTTCAATTTCATAGGCTCTGAGATATATTAACACAGTTCAGTCATTTCACCTGCTCTATAGTATTTTATTATGCAGAGGTTCATATGTCCATTTCCCATAGATGTATTATTAATTTGTTTTCAGTGATATGAACTGTGTTTACTGCCTGTTACTGCATGTACACCAGAGCACACTTTGGTTACACATCTAGAGACAGAATTGCTGCATGACAGAGTAACCTGGTTTATTTGGACCATGCAACTCTAGGGTAACAATTATTTTACCCAACTTTCAATGGCCTCTTGTTATATACATTTTAGAATTTGAAGTTTTTGGACTGGTGATGACAAGATGACTCAAGAAGAGGACCACTGCCCTTCTATATCCGCAAAGCCTGTGGTGTAGGTGGACACTATAGATAGATAATGGTGCTTCCATACTAGCTTTGGGATCTGGGTGTGAAGTTTTGAGATACCCGTAGAACCCTGGACTGAGGAGGGACATTGTGAGAGGGAAGACTCATTCTGCCCAATGGCAGAATTACTATGGCCCCAGCTAAAGACCCAGAAACAGCTTTTCCCACTTTAGACTTGATTGCACATACACTGTCCTCAGTTTCACCTGTGAACACAAAAGTCATCTGGGATCAAATAAGAGCTCCTCACCCAAGCCACACTTTCTGGAAATAATCACAGATAGCTCTGGCCACACAGGGATTGTAGAGGAGACACATCCATCATCTTGGCCTGGGGCAGTCATATCAAGCATCCAATCGCAGATTTTGAATCTACTCTGTAACACAGCCCTAGAATGCTTTAGCCGTGATCTGGTCTGTCCAGATATACAGCAAGAGAAATGCCTGACTATCTCCCAAGAGAAAGTCCCACTGATCTTGATCCCATGGAAGATCCTGATACATGTCTGTCACTCCAGTCTGTGAGCAGAGGTCCAAGAGCCACTCACCCAAGAACCTCGTCTTACCCTCTAGAGGCAGGCCTGCTGACTTTAGTCCTCACTGTGGGCTCCAAAGCTTTTATGATTTGGTTTCCAGCCTTTCTCACTTGTGCCTAAGTGACAGAAATGGCTATTCAGGGACTTGCTTTGTAAAAGAGCCAAACTCTCTCTTGACCCTGCAGGACCTGTATCTGCTCGTGTACCAGATAACAGACCTGTATCTGAAGACACCACTGTGAACCTTGAACTTGATTCACTACAGTGCCAATTCCACTGATCAATGCACTGGAAACATTTGAACCCACCTAGATGCAAGGCATACGTTAGCCTCTAGCAACTGGTTATACAACTGAAGGCCCAGCAGCTGTCAAGTTGTTTGATTAAGACTTGCCCTAGATGCATTTCTATCAGATAAAGACACAACAGGGTGCAGTCTTTACTGGCTAAAATCAGTCTGTAAAGACTGGGAAAGTGATTGCTACCTCAGAGGCATGAATACCATACAAGTCTACATGGATGACAAAGAATCAGGCAAACACGATCTCATCCAAAAATAAAGTTCAAGTAAACAGCCTCAAAGAAATCAAGATCTACAAGTTGTCCGATTAAAAAGTAATACAAATAATGAATTTAAAGAAACTTAGTGAAATGCCAGAGAACACAGACAATGAGACAAAAATCAGAAAAACAACACAGGGAAAACAAGAAGATATTAAATAAAACAGGAACAAAATACCAAGTGACCAGAAAGCCTTGGTCCAAAGTTACACTTGTGACTGAAGTTTCCCATAGAGAGACTCAGCAACGGATTCAGTCACACGAAGAAAGCAGCATCAAGTCACAGATGCTCCACTTGAGGCCCAGCAAGATGTCTCAGTGGGTGAAAACTCTTGCCTTGCAAGCCCCAGGACCTGATTTAGATCGTGGGAGCCTGGCAGGGTGGAAAGAGAAAATTGACTTCCTAAGATTGTCCTCTGTTCTCTACACACATGATGTGGCCTGTGGAATCACACTCATTCACGCTAATAATAATGAATGAAAATTAAAACTGAAAAAGTAAATTAGAAGGAAAAAGATAGTCCATTTGAAGGGATTCAGTTCCAGGTGCTAAAAGAACGACGTGTACAAAACCTTAACATCTAACATATGACAGCACAAATGTGAATACGGACACAATGAGAGCTCCAAAGCAGAAAGGAAACAGAGACAGACAGATTATTTAAATAAATACTGATTGGTAATGTCCTGTATCTTGGCAGGAATTGGGACATTTAGATTTGTGATGCTTCCAAATTTGAACCTCAAAATACAACCTAGAGATATGGCAACCAAATATCGAAAGACCAAAAAAAAAAAAATTAAAAGCAATAAAAAAAAATTCCTGTCCTGTACCACAGACTTTCAACAATAACTAGAGAGGGGGAAAATGATGAGCTCAGAATTCTGAAAAAAAAAAACAAAAACAAAAACAAAAAGCAAAAAACGAAAGCTGTCACTCAAGCAAAGCTGGAGAATCTGTCCCTCAAAAATAGCTGATATAGGGACTGGAGAGACCTTTCAGCAGTTAAGAACACCTGCTGCTCTTGCAAAATACCTGGGTTCAGTAGGAACTGTCTAATTCCAATTCCAAGGAATCCAACACCTTTTTCTAACCCAATTAGTTCTCAACCTGTGGGTTTCCGGTCCCTTTGATATGTGATATCAGATATCTTGCATATCAGATATTCACATTATGATTCATAGCTGTAGCAACATTACAGTTATGAAGTAGCAACAAAAATAATGTTATGGTTAGGAGGGGTCACTACCACATGAGGAACTGTATTAAAGGGTCACAGCATTGTGAAGGTTGAGAATCACTGTTCTAGCCGCTGTGGGCTTCTTCATGTATGTGGTACACTTATATACATGTAGGTAAAATACTAATACACATATGAAATCTAAAAAAATTTAAAAAGAGATAAGTGAGATAAACACATTGTCAGAAACAATGCAGCCCTCTGGTCATTGCCTCTGGTCACTGATGATGAAGTATAAGAGTGAACTTGTAAGAAACACAGGTGAATACTCAAGTTTAAATTGCAGGGAGCTAGGTGCCAGCATGCAAGCATAAAACTCACTGGAAAACATTTGTAATCAAACTTCCAATGCAGTAACACAAGAAGGGTGGCAGACAGTCAATGTAACTGAAGTACACAAACTAGAAGATAGAAGGACCATAACCACCATACCTTGTTATAAATAAGATTCAAAATACAGCATTAATATAAAAAAAAGATGTCAGAGAAAACGAAAGTGTGGTTGTGCATGTTGTTGAAATTGTCTGTGTAAAGTAGGCCATTTTAACTACAGTGTTTTCTGTGGGCTTCACAGCTACCACACATAAAAGGAAAACTCAAATAAGAAAAGATGAGAAAAAAATCACAGCATGTGGCTGTAAAAGAACACATACACACACACACACACATACACACACACACACATGGTTGTGGGGAGGGAGGGAGGGAGGGAGAGAGAGAGAGAGAGAGAGAGAGAGAGAGAGAGAGAGAGAGAGGCTTATACACAGACAGCCATAGAAAGTAGGAAATCAAGTCATATGTGACAGTGTAAATAAACCCAGTGGACAATTTTCTAAGTGGAATGAGCCAGACACAGAGCCTATTCTGTGGCTTTGTATGTGAAACGCAAAACCTCATATTTATAGAAGCAGCAAAATGCTAATTACCAGAAGCTGAGAGGTGAGCGAAACAAGAACTTCAGAGAGCCTGTCAAACATCTCAGCATCTCAGCGCTAAGATGTGAAGCATTGGGAGCCAGCCTGCAGCACATGACTAGAGCTAACCCCAAAATCTGTCGAGACGGTAAAGGTAAGTGTTCCTTCCCCACTACATACATGGACAAGTGTGGGGCTATGGGTATGGTAATGAGTTTAGTTGGGGTAACCATTTCACAATGTACAAATATATTTAATGCCATATCCTATAACTAAACATATATAAAATGTTTGTCAGTCCTACCTCAAAAAGTTGAGAAAGATCATAATGTCCCATTTTTCTTGTTAACAGTCTTGATCTAAACAGAAAGACTTCAACACACCCTGCAGAACACTGTAGAAAGTGCTTACAGAAAGCGGGTTTCTCTGGATGCTACAGACAAGATGCCCCTGTTTTTCTGATGAGGCTGACAACCAAAACTGTTACACAATGTAAATGTATGTCAAAAGAAAGTGTTTCACCTTTAAAGTAGGTCAATTATCACTGAACAGAGGGTGATAGAAATAAAACATCTTGGTTTGTGAAAATGGAATGTACTAGCGTATTGCCTGATGAAAGGAACAGCTGGAGCCTGCAGCAGGAACCAAGGGCTGGGAAGTGGCTTGTATGTAGGCTTTTTAGCTCCCTAGGAGGGCACTAGTTGGTACCAAGGAATTGAAGAGCTGTTAAGTCCTCAGTTGCATTCAATGAGAGTGAGCCAGCAGAGACTGGGAAGGAAGGAATGCCAGAAGGCTTTGGAACTTTGGAATTTGCACACATACTAATACACTTTTCTCTTTTCTCAAAATGCCCATAAGCAGGAAATATCTACATCTATCTACCAGCAAAATTAGATTCTACAAGTACAATCTGAGATTGCATGACAAGGGATAGCCCGTACCTCTAAAGCCTGAAGCCATTCTGTGACTGGGGCACAAGGGAAGAAGCTTAGAAAACATTAGAAGACATTGAGAAGTCATTCAGTACAAATTACTCTTGAGCTGTTCTCATTTGCATGTGCCTAGAGTCTTACTGATATGGCACCTGCAAATTCCTTCACTTTAGTAATAGAGCGAAGGTCAAAGCTGTCTTCTCAAGCATTAGCACCCTCTGTCATCACTCAGCTTCTGAGTTCATCTGGGGAGGGTGCCAAATTCTTCTATTAGAATGGAGAATCAGAAAGACATGCTCTAGTCACCAAGCTCCAGGCACTACAATCAGCTATTTTTAAAAATAAACTCTCTTGATATCATGACCCTCTGGTCAGGTGATGTCGTGACTTCCAGGAATGGAAGCACTTGTGTGTATGGATAAGCTGAGTGCCTCCAGACCGTGGAGCACGCATGCTGTTAAGTATAGAGCTCTGATGACTATGTCACCGGGCAAACTGAATAGCTGAGATCAGTCATATGCTAGAGCTGGATGGAACACAACCAGGGGCTAAATGCTAAACGCGCATGAGTGCACGCACACACACACACACACACAAACACACACACACACCACTCCTCACTCAGCTGTACATTATCTGACTTCTGCTAGATTTCCAAGGCTTTACTTGTGTAACAAAAACAGGTCAGTTATTTCAAATTGTCAAATACCCACCATTTCAAAAAGGCTTTAATTTTAAAGAAAAAGTTAGCAAGAGGAATCCATGCTACTTACAGCCCAGCTGCCTACAGAATTTCTGAGATGGCTCTTACAATTATTCTTCACTCTTGCAGGAATGGAAAGTGAGTTGTTATGTCCATTATTTGATCAGAGTGATGTGAAGCCTTCAGGATTAGCACGGCAGCAGTTTGTAGCTCCAAACTCCTTGCTGTAGATGGAGGGTTAAGAGCTTTCTAAAACAACGATGTATTGGCTTAAAAAATATATATATAAAATATTCTTCGAAAATAAGACATGAAGAGTATTTTATGCGATAATTTAAGTATTGACCCAGTTTGCAGAACTGTATATTTTCTGAATTTCTCACGTGTTCATCAGTGTTTCTTTAATGCATTTAAGCGACTCATAAGCGACTCTTCTTCCTGCCTGGGCATCCCAGGTGCTCGGATTACAAGCCTTTGTCAGCCTGCCCAGTTTTTTTCCTTTTTTTTTTTTTTTTTTTTTTTTTTTTAAAGAAGAAACAAATAACTCTTGCCGAATTGAAGTTACCAGAGTTCCTGTAGAGACCTCAGAGAAGGGTCACAGTTGTAGGAGTATTTAGCCATGGCTCCGCCCTCATAACCAGCCCCACCTCCTAAGGTGGAGGCAGAGGGCGGTTGACAGACGTTTTCACTTTGCTCCCATTGGCTTCGAGCACACGCGCCACACACGCTGGTTGGCCGCCCGGCCGTTGCCATGGAGACGCGTGCTCCTGTGTTTCTGCGTCTCTCTAAGAGTTTGGAGTCGGTCTTGGAGCCAGCCCTCTTGGTACGAACTTCAGCTACAGGGGCTGTAAATCCCAGATCCGGAGAGCCGGGAGTCTAACAGTGACCTCGGCGCCTGCCAAACCCTGCGGCCCTTGATAACCTATAGGACACTTAATATATTCCTGTTGTCTACCCTGCGCGCACGTGCCCTTGCTGTTTACCCCGCTTAACGTGCCCCGTGCTGTCTACCCGCTTGCCGCTTGCCGGATCCCCTATGGTGTACTCACTGAATGTGCTCTGGCTGTATATTCTGTCTCATGTGCCCCTGCTGGGTGTCCAGCGTGGACACGGTGCTGCCGTGTGACCGCAGTGGACGTGACAGCTTCTGGGCGTGAGGCGTCTGCAGGTGTGTCAACTGGAAGCGGGTGGAACCACAAGCTCGCTGACTTTGCCCCTGCAGACTCTGCTCCCATCGGGCGGGTTGGCAGCGCCCAGATAACCAGAGAACCCAGGTTTAGAAGCACCTTTCTCTTCCCGACGAGGACTTGCTCTTAGCACCAGGCCATGAGGAACACCAGCAAGGAGGTGCAGGGCACCTCTTACCGCTACGCTCCCTGTGGTGAGTGAGCATGGATGGAAGGGGTGGGATGGTAAAAGCAGGAAGGGTAGGTGCTCCTGCTTTTGTCGATTCCGTGCTGGGGTTGAAGCCAGGACCTTTGCATGCAGAGCTACAGAAGGTAGGAGCCCATTGAAATTCATTTTGTAGCAAATTAGGTCTCATAACTCCCGCGTCTTGGCACGGGGTGTAGCCTAAGATAGTCTCATTTTTGACAGAACGCATCAGGAATATCCTCGACTTCCTAACTTTTGCTCCTAATTTAGGTCCCAACCAAGACAAATGTTTTCTGCTTCCATATCTGGATCCGGGAAAGCTGAATCCAGTGAAGGTTCGTGGGTTGCGCGCATCAGTTTTGAAGCCGAATGGGGAAGGAAAACATTTCCTGACACTGTTTTTCTCCTGACACTACTTTTCTCTTGTGTTTTTCCTCTGTGTCCAGAGAAGAGCTGGAGACAGAGGGAGAAAAAAAAAAAAAAGCCTGGTGCTCGTCTGGGAGACCAGTTTGAGCCATGTCACCTGCACAGAAGAAAGGAGTGTGATCTTGCACATGCTACATGCATGCTAGCTAGCCCATGTGATTGTTGATGACAGCCAGCTGAGAACTGGGGTGGGATAAATAGAGTTAAGAAGACCTGGCCAGTTCTTATCCCATCCCAGGCTCTGTAACCATCCTGAGACCTTTCTGTGTCCTCAGGAAGTAATCTCATTTCTGTGAAGCACGACATAGACAGGTGTATTCAGCAAATCCTATGTACACTCGCACATTTAACTTCAGAAACCCCTAACCAGAAATTATCACCCCATTTACAGACCAGGAAAATGAGGCATGCTGACTTTGAAGTAAGTTGCCCTTGGAGTGAGTATGCCTGCCAAGTGGCCTTTTCTTTAGGCTGTACAGCCTAAAGAAGCCTGTGCTCGTGTGTGTGTGTGTGTGTGTGTGTATGTGTGTGTGTGTGTGTTATGCCTTCTGTTTCCTTATTCAGAAAATAAGTGAGAATAAAGGCACAGCATTAAGAAGGAAGCTGGACAGAGAAAAGCAGCTAGTCTGTGGTTCATCTGGTGTCACACAGGTACAAGCCATCTGCAATGATAAAAACTAAAAAGATACTTCTGTGTCCTCTTAACCTGCTACATGTGTGTGCTAGGTACCAGTTTGTCTTTACTAATCAGGGCCCTCCATCTCTGAGTTGTCCCTGTGTGCACATTTATGAATGCCTTGGCGTCTTCAGTGCCTATCCAAAGCTTGTAGTAATGAGGTGGCAGAAGATACACTTTTCTCTGTGGATTAATTAGTAATCAAATCCCAGAGGAAAAAAATAAAGCAAGAACCAAAGGTTTTCCTGTAAAAGAAGAAACATGGAGCTAAGCTTGCCCCACAAACAGCCACTGAATTCTGATTCTTATTGCTCTGAAGTCCTTTGTGCGGGTCTTTGAAACTGGATCATGTTGGTTCTGATGATGAACATCCTTTAGACATAAATGCTTCCAGTGAAACATCCTTCGCTCTTAGTCAGTGATCCTAGCTTTATTTCTAAGAAGAAACTGGCAGTCTGAGCATGTGGCTTCAGAGAGCAGCAACTTGATTCTATGTGTACGTTGGCTTATTTGTTGTTTGTCTCCCTGTGCCCTAACTCTGTGAGCAGCTTAACTACCTTTCCCACCTACCTGCAAAAGGAGAGAGAGAGCTCTTTTACACATTGGCTTGCTTGTTTGTGAGGCCCATTAAGTACAGAATCTTCAGGGCAAGTTGGAGACCAGGGGGAGAACCGAGGTTGCAGATCAAGTTCAAAGTCTGTCTGGAGTCAGGATTCCTTCGTCCTTCATTTTTCTTAAGATTCAGCTGAGTGGTTCTCACTCTGTTGTAGAGAATCATCTGCTTTACACTTAAGACCTCTGCTTCGAGTGATAATTAAAAGTACTTTCACAAAAGCAACTTGAATAACATCTGTACAAAGTCTGGATACTGTGGCTGAGTCAAGTTAAGTACACTAATGTCTGCCATCACGCTACCACAAAAGACTAGGCATTGTGTTTGACTCTGAATGTCAAACTTCTGTTTCTCAACTTTTTCATAGATGTGTTAGTGTTGTCTTCTTTTTATTTTGGCATCTGGTTGATGTCTGATGTAGACTTGTATATGACCAGATTCTTCTGACCTTGTGCATGTGTGCATGTGTGGAGTGGATGTTGTGTGTGTGTGTGTGTGTGTGCGTGTGTGTGTGTGTGTGGTGTGTGAGAGAGAGACTCTGCTAATCCCTCTGCCCCTTGATAGACATTCCTGCTGTGTCTCCAGTGAGTTTGTGGATGTTCTAAGTCAGTCTGGAGAGTCTCCTCTTGTATGCCATCAGCTCCAAGTCTAGAGAGCCTCATCATTTCACTGAGTGAGGCCCAACTCTTCCCTCTTTCTGCAAAGGGCTTATGTCACTCTGGGGAGAAAGGAGAGAGGAAGGCCAAGCTGTTCACATCCCTGTCCTTGCTTCCTGCGATCTGTCCTCTAGTCTTCTGTTCAGGATAGAAGTCACAATCTACATTTACCATCCCCCTGCCCCCAGTCTTTCCCAAGGAGAATCATTGAACTCTTGTGCTTGCATAAAGGTGATTGCTCTGGCCTGCTGAATTCCCCTCTCAGGATACATCTAAGCGTCTGTTGCTTCCCACTGCCCAGTATAGCCTCCAGCATTGTTCTTGTGTGCAGCTGGGCTGTCATGGGAATACAGGGTTGGCTGTTGGAGGGTATGGGAGGCAGGTGTTTGCTTCCCACACAGCTGTTAGGCAAGTGAGGCTTCTTGGACCACACCCTGGCCTACTTCCTTATGCTCTTGTAAAAGTGACAAACAAGTTTGATCAGATTGTGTGTCTGTAACCGAATTCAAATATTAGCATTTTAATATGTGAAGGTTATCAAATCCTGGTCAATATCTGGTTTACCATACTGGTTTAAATAATTCAGTATTTATTCAGGTTTGCACGTCTCCCGACGTTCCCAGAAATACAGCTAAATATTTTTTCTGGGGTATGGAGGGCAAGAGGGAGGGAGGAGAAGGAAGGAGAGCTAGAAGGAGGAAAGAAGACAGACACAGGGGTTTTTGATAGCTCCTGGAACTGCTACAACAATGGAATTGGCTAAGCCCTCAGCTTTGGGAGGAGACCTGGGCCAAGAGGACAGGAAGGAGGTGATATTCTTTCTATTTGCCTTAGTGGCTGATATACTTGGGGCCTCTGGAAAGTTAACCATCTTATAGGTCATTCTGGTGGTGTCCTGATTTGTCACATATGCTCCAGGGCAGGCAATTCTTTTCTTGCTTGTATACTCCGTGATATGTGCTGCTCTGACAGTGTTATAACCACAGAGATAAGACTGGCACACAGTATAGGGCCTCTTGATCAGGTGTCTCCTTGTACCTATCTAACAGTGTGCTGGTCTTCCTCCTGTCTAGATTGGTATTACCACCTACCTGTGAAGCGTTCTGAGAAGCCCGTGGGTGCCCCACCAGCATCCCAGATCCCAGGGCTCAGTGACTTGAGAGACTCCCCAAATGTGAATTTGCCCCGTGCTCGGAGATACTGGATAAAAGAAACAGACTCGGAGTATGTGAAATTGGCTAAGCAAGGTGGCAGACCTGGTAAGCCCTGTGCACTGAGTGGCTTTGTGAGCAGAAATGGGGGTGTTGTTTCTAACATTCTCCACATTAAATATAACAGTGCTATCTATGTGCTTTGGTTTTAGAAATGTGAGTTCATTATGGAGGTTAGGTATGTATAATCTTTGATAAAAATCGGCTTTTGTAACAAGGAAGATATATTGAGTTTAATGGAAATTACTGGTCAGAGAGTAAAGGGGCCACATCCCAGATGTCTCAGCCAGGCTTTGGAGCACCCAATACTGAGAGAGACTAAAGTTTTCCTTCCTTCCCTCTGGCTGTCACTGTCCCTACACTGAATGTCATAGGCGACATAGTGGCCAAGTCTGCGCTCGAGCATTCTAAACCTAGACCATACCACTTGGTTGACTCAACCAGGGACATACAGGGGCAAGATCAAAGCATCCCTTTGTAAGATCCACCTCCTTGCTCTTGGTTCTAAGAGACTAGCACACTCTGATGGAGGCCATCATTGACACAGTGACAGTGTCTTCACTGTGCCGTGATCATGCGAGGGCCAGCTTGTAAGAGCAGCAGCTAAGGCGCAGAGGATGATGGGACAAGCATGCCTGCAACATACCGCTCAACAGAGACTGGTAATGATGGGGCTACCAGTGGAGGATGTGGAGAGAGAAGAAAGAAAATGGCTATGCATGTCGAGCCTGGGTTAGGAGTGGAGAAGAGCTTACACTGTGCTCGAAGTTTTCTCTAAGTTTGAAAATCTTAACAGCAGAAGGACTTTAAAGCTTCAAATGGAAAGTTAAAGATTTCTCACAAAGAGGATCCAGTCAGTACATTTTCTGCTGCTACCATGGCTATGGGCTATTTTGCTGTTGGAATTACCTGGCAAAACTAGTTCTTGCCAGCACTAGTCTTAGATACTGGTTGGCAGGAGGAAGGAGGGATGAGAGGAAGAAAGGCATCGGGAGTGAGGAACCAGTTGGGAAAAAGCCTGTGCTGGGTACCAGTCTGTATAGCTCCACCTGGGGCTTCTGACCTGGGAACCTGGAGGGAAGAGGGCAAGTTCTCTAGAAAACAGCAGTGGGGTGGGGGAGCAGACCCACAGTGGTGGATCAAGATGGTTGGACTGCCATAGGATGGAGAGGAGCATGGAGGTAGCTGAAGGCTGAGGGACATGGCTCACAGCCCCTGGGGACCTCAGAAGTAGAGAGATGAGCCCTTGAGGGGAGCGTCAATGGTAACTGGCACTGATGCCAGCTCTGGACCAGGAGCTATTTGCATCCACAAGAGGAGAGGGCATGAAAGGTGCAGGGTGCATGAGGGATATCTCTGTCTTAGTGTCAAGCAGGATGCTCAGCTCTCAGCCTGTGTAGAGGCTACCCTAGGGAAGATGGCATTAGCTCCCAGTGTAGAGCTTTGGTAATGCCACATGCCCTACATGGGGAGAAGGACCAACCACTCATAACTGTGTCCCTTTCTCTTTGAGATTTGCTGAAGCACTTTACCCCTGGAACCAGGCAAGGTTCCCCAGTAGCCTACTCCCTGCCAGACTGGTATATTCACCACAGCAAGCCTCCAACATCTCACCAGCGAGAGTGAGTATCTCTGAGTCTCTGACATTTTTGTCTATCATATATCAATCAACCTATCTCTATCTACATATCTCTGTATATAATATACGTGTATGTAGACATACACGTATATGTATATAAACGGTGCCAGAAAAATGGTTCAGCAGATAAAGATGCATGCTGACAGGCCTGACAAGCTGAGTTTAATTCCCAGGACCCACATAGAAGGCAAGAGCTGCTACCTCAGTTTGTACTTTGACCTCCACATGCCCACCATGGCACATGTGTGGCTGAGCACAAACAAATAAAAATGTAATAAGAACAATTTGAAAAGTCTCAGTTTGAATTGGAAAATTAGGAATATTTACTACTGCCTGAAAGTGTGCGCTATTTGTAGCATAAGTTGACAGGAAACTAGAGTCAAGGAGACACAGAGCTGTGTCCTCTCAGAATGAGGTTCTTTTGGCTACTTATTAGCCAGTAGCCTTAGGTTTTTATCCTTTGTCCCCTGGGCCACAACTGTGTCTTCCTGTCACAGAGCTGTCTGCCCCCAAGCTTGCTTCTTACTGTAGATG
Organism: Grammomys surdaster; assembly: GCF_004785775.1. Lineage (NCBI taxonomy): Eukaryota > Metazoa > Chordata > Mammalia > Rodentia > Muridae > Grammomys > Grammomys surdaster. Next base: position 19,241,017 of record NW_021604569.1, on the reverse strand, counting down.
AAAGGTGTTACATACACCATACACTCCTTTCAGTCTCTAAGACAGTCACAGCGGGGGAGAGTCATGGCCCCCTATCCTGTTACAATGTCTATCAGTTGTTACCTGTAGCCATACAAACTCCCTTCAGATTCCTCTTTTGGTTTGAGAGGAAGCATCAGAAATACTTTTAGGATTTACTTTTCTGCATTTTAAAGACTTGCTTTTTGTTTTCCATTGTTTTTCTTGACAGACTGGATCAATGCAGGCATACTTCCCTGCTGCTAGGCAGTGTCTTTTCCCAGGCACCATGTGGGCTTTTTCATGTAGTTTTCCCTTCAGGATTCTGGTTCCTTTTGTTTTGGTTGTTTTTGTATTTTATTATATGTTCTGTTGGGTTTTTTTTTCTGTAAACAAATCCTACACTCTTTTGGGGCTAGGGGGATGTGAGGCCCAGGCCAACCTCAAGCTCATAATCTTTGTCTCTGTCTCCCAGGTTCTGCTGAGACAAAAGGTGGCCACCACTAGCCTGGTTTAGTTTTTGTTTTTAAAACATATAATAAAAAGAACACATAATGCTTTTGTATACCTGTGGAAAGTAGATATTGAATCTCTACCTTGTTTTTACAATGAATAGTTCATAGTCCCGGTTTGTGGCACACAGCTTTACTCCCTGCACTAGAGAGGCAGAGGCAGGAAAATCTTTGTGAGGTTAAGGTTGAGTTTAAGGCTAGCCTGATTTACATATTGAGTTCCAGGCCAGTGAGGGCTATGTAGTGAAACCCTATTTTATGTTTTTGTTTTTTTAAAAAGAGTTTCTGCTAAGTTCAGAAGAGAAACGGAATCAGGAAAAGACAGAGACAGACAGCCAGAGAGACAGAGACAGGAAGACAGACTGCCAGATAGGCAGAGACAGAGAGACAGGGAGAGAAACAGGAAGAGAAACAGACAGAGACAGAGACAAAGAATATCTATCTATCTATCTATCTATCTATCTATCTATCTATCTATCTATAACAAGGCAGGCAAGGAACAACAAGAGACTCTGCAGCTGACACTTCCCAATGCATTCTGGGAAGGCCAGTTGCATGCTTACATACCCACATTAACGCTGGCCATTTAACAGAGCAGCAGGTTGTTATTAACCTTGATGATAGTAAATGGTAAACGTTTGGTGGGTACTTATCTCTTTAAAGGTAACAAAATAGTAAATACTAGGCTACAAGAACCAATTATGCTTTATCTGTTTTATAAGCTCATACTTCAGCATGCCACCCTATGATTTCTTTTGTTGTTCTGTGGATACTGAGCTTGGACAATGTCTGATTTGTTTACTCAGTAGGAGAAGGGACTGGTCTACCTAGGTCTTCAAAGAGACAGAGGACACAGAAGCGAGAAGGATGAAGAAAAAAGGGGGTGGAGGCAGGAGAAAGAAGAGGGAGAAAATGAAAAAGGAGGGAGAGGCTAGAAGGAGGGAGCAGGGAAGAATGAGGGGAAAGAGGAGAGAGAGTGTGATATGGTTCCAAGTGCCAGGCAATAACTTGTCCTGTCCATCCTTGCAGAGTCCCTGTGGTCTCCATTCCAGATTACATGGTGTATGAAGAGTTCAACCCTGATCAGGCCAATGGTAGCTATGAGTCCAGACAAGGCCCCTTTGACTTTGACAGGAAAACAATTTGGCAAAGAGAGGCTGAGGAACTTGAAAATGTGAAGAGAAAGGTAACTGGGATGGCGAGTGGGCATCTATCATCCATCCCTTCCATCATCCACACCTGCTTTGCTTTTGTGACTCCGTGAATAATTTAGGGGGTGCTGCTGCTGTCTCAGGAAGGCCTGCAGCCTTGGTTCCCTGCTCTGTTCTCTGAGCTCTGAGCTCTGTGCTCTACGATCTGAGTTCTGTGTTCCCTGCTCCGTGCTCCACGCTCTGAGCTCAGTACTTTGTGCTCTGTGTTCTTTGTTTTGAGCTCTGTGCTCTGTGTTCTCTGTTCTTTGTTCTGAGTTCTGTGCTCTGGGCCCTGTTTTAAGTTTGGGGCTACTAAGAGGCAAGCAGCCATGTTTTCTTTCTTTTTCTTCCAGAGTATATTGACTTCATAAGTAAGATTGCTTTTTACTATCAGGTGTCTAAGCAGTTAATGGTAATCTTGGGGGAGAAATGACCTAACACTTCATATCTAACATGTAGAGCAGGGATGTGTTTATATGTGCTCAATATCCTGCTTCTGGATATTTTTATCCTATTTAAATCCAGATTACCCACAGTACTCCTTGATGATAATAATGGGAAGGAAAGAGGGAGTACTTTCTTTGGCACAGAGATGCCCAATAGTGTTTTGTCAGTGAGATCTTAACAGGCCTGCAAGGTGAAGCCTTTTCAGAAGACTTGACCTATCTGAGCAACTGGGAATCCCAGAAAGAAGTCAGGAGGACCAACGGGTTGGGATCTGTCCACCAGTATTCTTTGTAGGGCCCATGAGAACATAGTCAAGCCTACACACTTCTAGGGGCTCTATATTGCTGCTAGTACCCAGGTTGGAAGTGAATTTTTAGCACTTGAGACATTAGGATTTATAACTGAGGAGAAGGCATTTATATTTAAAATGGCAGTGGTGTTTTAAGTCTAAGAATGAGAGTGGGCACCATTGCCATGTGAGCAGCAAGGAGACCAGAGTGTCTTGGATTTACTGAACCTAGTTTCTTGAAGTCTTGGGGGAAAGAGGATGGCTTCAGCTCATTTGCAGACTTCATAGTTGAACACCAGTTGGCTGCAGTGTTTGTTCTACACAATGCCCCAGTGTCCAACTGTAACTCAGACTTTGGGTTGCTCCTATGAGCACGGCTAAAGGACTCTACTAAGGACCAGACCTGTTTCCACATGATCCATAAGTGGCTAATTGTGTGAAACTGAACCTTGAGCATCAAACAGAAGGCTTGGCTGTTAACCAGGGTTTCCAGCACATAGCTGGAGAAAATGTAAAATGCAAGATGCTGCCCCACTGTAACATTTGTCTGAGTTATTCATGTAGTTATCACTCACACAGAATTCTGCTGACTGCAGAAATGCCTGAAGCTAGCCTGTCCTCCACCTTCTCGATGCTAAGGAAGGCAGAATTATAGATACCAACTGACTGTGCACTAGCTGAAGTGTTAAGAAACTCAGGAAAAGTCACAGTAGGGAGGGCCCTGGTTGCCCTGGGGACGGAGTGCCCCTCTTCACCACACTGGCCATAAAGCTCCCCTAAGTGTCTATTCTGCTGAATTTGGGGAGTTTCTCTCTTCTCAAATCTTGCAAAACCACAGGGCACATACATAGTAAGGACTTTAATATGAATATCATTTCAACACTTGGTTATTGTCCTTGCCTTCGGTGTGCCACTCTGCCCCGTCTGTCCTGCTGCCATAGGTTCCCTGCCTCTCAGAGACCTGCCATCTCCGCCCTAGGAGAGGATGGGATACCCTTTAAGCATTCTGTTCCTGTCTTGGCTGTCATTCAGCCTGTTATAGACACCTGTCCTTAGGACAGATGTGTCAGTGTTCTGTGTGGTGATTTCTTTTCATCTTTCAAGTGAGGCCATTTATACAGAACACAGTTCACTTGCTATACAGTACTGATCTGCATGTTTTGACATATACATACCTCATGTAAACACCAGAGATGCTGAGGTACAGAGAAGTTCTGTCACCTCTAAGATTTCTCAGCCCCTTTGTCACCCCTTCTCTAGCAGTCACTGATCCCTTTTACATCTCACACCTACCTGTTGGGCTTTTTGTCAGCTTGCCACAAGCCAGGGGTGTCTGAAAGAAGGGACTTCAATTAAGAAAATGCCTCCATGAGATTGGCCTGTAGGCAATGTTATGGGACATGCTCTTGATTAATGACAGGTGTAGAAGAGCCCAGACCAATGGTGGGTGGTGCCACCCCTGGGAGGGTGGTCCCAGGTTATATACGAATGCAGGCTCAGCAAGCCATAGGGAGAAAGCAGAAAGCAGTCTTCCCCCTTGGCCTTTGCTTTAGTTCCTGCCCCCAGGTTCCTGCCTTGAGTTCCTGTCCTGCTGTCCCTCAGGAATGAAGTGTGACCTGAGAATTATGAAATGAAGTTACTTTTGGTCATGGTGTTTAATCACAGCAACAAAACCCAAACCAGTTGGAGTCTTTAGAGCTTTTTACTTTCTAGAGTATCAAGTCAGTGACATGGAGTGAGTGACCATAGACCCTACCCTTCAGCCTGCTTCTGCTGTGTGGGGTACCATGTATCAGAACCCAGTCCCTTTGTTTGTTGAGTAACGTAGTTTTGTAGAGCAGGTACTGTTTGTTTATTTATTCCTTCCTTCGCGGGTATTTTTTATTGTTGTTTCCAGTTCTTGGTGACTATTACAAAGTTCTTGTATGTTGTATGTAATTTTAAAATGTACGCATGCTCCTTTCCCAGTTCTGGCATGGGCTATCTCACCCAGCTACCAAGGCTAGCTTCGACAAGCCTCTAACAACCACCCAAGTCAGTGCCCTTTCTCTGGCCCACCTGAGTCACCATAGATGGAAAACACCAGGCAGCCTTTATATTGAAAACTAGCCAGATTACTCAATGGGGAAGAATATTTTGCCCCATCCTTCTTAGCCAGGCCTGAGGAGGCTACAAACTATCGGTCCCCAAGCGTTACATGTCTGCTACTTCCTACCCATTCCACAGCCTCATCCAAATCCCTCTTCCTCTCTCTCTCCTCCTCTTCCTCCTGGGACCTGGAAATCCCACCTTATCCTTCTCCCAGCGATTGGCTTCTGCCATCTTTATTGACTAGTTAAAATGGGGAGAAGGTTCACATGGAATCATCTGAGTACATGATTCCATGTGTAACTTTTCGGGGCAACCCCTCTTGAGGATGCAGAATTAGCATCAAAATACAAACAGCACCAGGGCAATCTACAACACCTGTAAGCCTCACTATACTGGCATTTCCATTGTTATGGGCTGCTGGACCCTTCCATTAAGATCCCCCGGGATATCTGGAATCCCACTGTTCCCCTCCTGAACAGGTAACCTCTTTGTTTAAACACAGCAACTGTTTTTGAAGCACACACTATCCCTTTCCCTAGCCATCCGGCTGAATTAGCGATCATTTGATTTGACTTTATTGTAACAGCCTGTGACCATACTGAAAGGCTAGAACTGGTATATCTACTGCTCTTGGAAACCTTCCTTCTACTCTTAACTCACAGATTTGCATTTCTTCACACAGGTGAAACTGCCAGCTATTAATTCCAAGAATCCCAGCAAAGCAGGGACCCCAGTTAGCCACAAAGACCCTGAAAGGAACAGACTGTCATTGCCTCCTATGTAAGTGTCCAAATTACGAGAGTGAATGCTGTTTGTATGAAATTTAGGTTGATTTTCTGTCCTTTACCCAATTGGCAGCTATGAACTGGTAGCACCCACTGACCTGCCCCAGTCCTATCCAGAGACAGCTTTGCCAATGGCAGCACCTGCCTACCTTGCCCACAGAACCCTGCCCAGCCTGGCCTGAGAACCTGGTTGCACTTCTGTTTCTTACTTAGCATCAATTTGACCCTTTGTTCATGTGTCTGGTCTCCTGCATCCTGTTTTGTGGTATAAGCATGTGGTTTGTGGCTGTGTGTTCCTGTTCACATACTCAATCCTGAAACTTACTGTCATCAGAGCCTGGGGTCTCTGTCTTGAGTGCAAGCACTCTGGCTCTGCTTTCAACTGGGGTTCCCCTAAGTATGCTGACACCTGTTGGTCTTCCAGCTGAAGAAAAGAAATTCTGGAGGCCACTGTGTCGCCTTGTTTGCTAGAAGTCTAGTTTAGGAGAAAACAAATGTCATTAATTGCTGACTGAGCCTTCAAACAGCTTCCCATCCACTGGGGAAAACAATCACACTAATGACATTGTGACAGATGGGGAGGGAGCCATTGGGAAAATCCTTATTAAGATGATTCATGAGTCTGAAACCTGTGGTTTGGAAGGGGACGAGGGTGTGCTTGCACCTGCCTGACTGCAAGGCTCACACTACCACCCTGCCACTCTCTGGTGTCAGTTATGATAGGATCTGTGAGCTGAAACAGGTGACAGATGACAGGAGACAGGAGAGTCGTGCAGTGGGGAATGAGGTCATTAAAACAGGAGCAACTGTCCTAAGTCATCCATTGTTAATATGGGGGAGGTGGTATTTTCTATGACTTCCTTGTGTGAAACAGGTGTTCTTAGAGGCTAATAAGAAAAAAAAAGTTTGGGAAACTGGGCTAAATATGGTATCACTGGTGCATAAGGGATGTATGGAGACCATTTTTATGTTTGAAATGGGGAAAGAGACTGACAGGTGAGAGATTCACAGAGACTGAGAGGGGGGAAGGGGATGGGGGAGGGTGAGGAGGGGAGGGGGCAGAGCTCAGCACCAGTGTTCTCTCACAAGTTAAGTTCTTGACTTCTGCTTCTGTTTTTCCTTTTAAAATTAATCTTTGTGCTCATGTTTAACATTTACATGTCTCTCTTTAAGGCCTGGTCCAAAAACCGGTTCACCCACAAACTTTTCCAAACTTATCAGCAACGGCTACAAGGATGAGTGGTTACAGCAGCAGAAGGCTGATCCTGACAGGAGGACTCCAAAGACCTCCAGGGCATCCGTGTCCACTCAGTCCACAGAGGACTCTAAAAGCAACCAGGACACAGAGACGCCTCAAAATCCAGAGACCCCTGAAGGCTCTGAGAAAACTCCAGGTGAGTGTTTGGTTTCAGGACAAGGGACTGAGGTGGATATTTTACCCATCAAATCAGACCTGGCCTCCAGGTTCTCCCAGCATCCCTCAATCCCTACCTGGCATACTCTGGCCCCAACTGTGAACTTTCCAGCCCAGGGGCTGGCCTCCCTTCCCAGAACCTCTTCCCTATATAGTCCAAAATGTTGCCTCAGCTCTCTGGGTCTTCTCTCTCTCTCTCTCTCTCTCTCTCTCTCTCTCTCTCTCCCTCTCCCTCTCCCTCTCCCTCTCCCTCTCCCTCTCCCTCTC
>NW_021604569.1:19229021-19233925 GCF_004785775.1 Grammomys surdaster | reverse complement strand
TCTCCCTCTCCCTCTCCCTCTCCCTCTCCCTCTCCCTCTCCGTCTCCATCTCCATCTCTCCTCTCTCATCTCTATCTCTCGTCTCTCATCTTTCTCATATCTCTCTCACCTGTCCTCCTCCTCCTCCTCCTCTTCCTCCTCATTTTCCTCCTCCTCCTCCTTTTCCTCCTCCTCCTCTTCTTTTTCTTTCTCTGTAAGTGCACCCTTTCTCTCTTTTTCTTTCCCCTTTCCATCCCCATCTCCCCATAGTGACTTCCCTGGCCTCAGTCCTTGGGGTCAGTAAACTCGCCCACTAGAGAGCAGCTTCCCAATAAACCTGCCTTTAATATAGTCTAATCTGGCTTGAATTGGCTCATTTCACCAGGGAAGAAATAAACTGTCAGTAAGGGTCACCATGACATGCATGTGTTTGGTGATGAGGACAGTGGGTGGCTTTCTTCTCTCCTGGTGCATCTCCCCATGGGATCTGCAGATAAAAGTCATGCTGAAAGCCCACAGAACTCTTAGGGTATAGGGTAAACAAAAGGATGGTGTGTGCTTGGGTTTTTCCCTTTTCAATCAGATGAGAGAGGAAAAAAAACCAGTGACTGATGGGGCTTATTTATCAAAAATCTTGATACTCCATTTGGTACGACCACGTATAAAGTAGTATACTGGTTTTAGTCTTCCAAGTGTGAAGTCCTCACAGGACATAGACACTCTCCCGCATGAGCTTGTCCTCTGACAGCCTTTCACAGGACACCTTCTGACCTTTGAAGAGAAGCTCAAGGTCAAGCATTATCTCTTCAGGATCAATATTTCTTAAACTCTGAATAATTTGGGATGCCCAGAACACAGTGCTAGTTCTTACCTTTAGCACTTACAGACTTAATCCTATTTGTTTATTTGTACATCTGGAAATGTATTGAAGATCGTGTTCAATTTCTGTCAGTTTCTGGCTAGAAAGTTCTGTCACTGATGATTATTGAGAACTGGCTTCTGTAAAAAAAAAAAAAAAAATCGGCGCTTCCTTCGGGGTTTCGCTGCTTTGAGTAATGGGAGAGAAGCTGGAGCTGGAGTATGCTCAGACATTTAAAATGCTCTGGTATAGCTTGGTGAGCAGAGCAGTGCATGGCATTCCATGACTGACTCCTTCCTGTGTTGGTTGAGAATGACCTGCCAATCCACCTCCATCCTTACAGGGATGACCAGCTGGTGAAGAGGGCTCTTGAATGTTATAGAGCCAGTAGATGTCTTGCTATCTAAAGTAGGATAGACTTTTTACTCAGTTTTTGAATATGAATTTCATTTAGATTTATTTTTATTACTTTTAATTGGTGAGAGAGAGAGAGAGAGAGAGAGAGAGAGAGAGAGAGAGAGAGAGACAGAGAGAGAGAGAGAGAGAGAGAGAGAGAGAGAGAGAGAGAGAGAGATTTCTGTCTCATCTCTTCATCCTCTCATGGATCTGTAGGCTGATAATCTCTCTTGGCTACTGTAAACTGTGCTGCAGTGAACAGACATTGCAATTTCAGGTTTTTTTTTCTTTTTTTCACAAGAGTGAGAGGAACCTCCGTGCTGAGTTCTGTATTTCATGCTCAGACATTCTTGCTAACACTGGACTGTAGTTCTGTTTCCTCTCACCTTCTCAGGCATTAATTTCAATCTTTTAACTTTTTTTAGATTTATTTATTTATGTAATTTTTGCATGTGAGCATTTTGCCTGTGTGCATGTATGTGTGCCACATGCATTCCTGGTGCCAGCACACATCAGAGGAGGGTGCTGGATCGCTGAAAACTCAAGTCACACATAGTTGTAAGTCACCATGTAGGTGCTAGGAATCAAATATGGGTTCTCTGAAAGAGCAGTTGCCTTAACCATTAAGAAATCTCTTCAGCTCCATCTTTTCATCTTTGAAAAATAACAGTTATGACATTTGTGAGGTGTCATTTAATCATGGTTTATATTTATGTTTTCCTGGTGACTATCATGTTAAACTATTTTTCATATAACATTGGCCATTGTATACATTCTTTTGGAAAATATCTATTCAAGTCTATTTTCCATCTTTTGTTGGTCACTTTTTGTTTTATTTTGAGACAGGGTTTTCTTATGCCACTTAAAGTGGCCTGGAGCTGCCTATGTTTCCAAAGCTGTCTCAAACTTGTGACAATCATCCTGCCTCACGCTTTAAGGGCTTCTAGGCTCCACTCCTTTGGTCATTTTTACAACCAGCTGTTTCCTTTCTTGCTAAGTTTCTTGAGGCCCTTATATATTTTAGATACTAATCCCTCACCAGAAAAGCTGTTTCAAAATGTTTTCTCCTATTCTGTGGGCTATACTTTTATTTTGTTGATTTCTTCTTTTGCTGTGTACAAGCTCATTAGTTTGATACTATCTTATTTGTCTATTTCACTTGTGTTGTTTGTGTTTTGGTGACACGTACATACACACACATTGGGGCTGGAGAGATGTGATTTTCAACTTTCTTCATGCTGTGACCCCTTCATATAGTTCTTCCTGTTATGGTGATCTTTAATGATAAAATTATTTCATTGCTACTTCATAAGTGTAATTTTGCTATGATTATGAATTGTAATATAAACATCTGATATGCAGGATCTCTTATCTGTAACCCCTATGAGGGAGACAACACATAGGCTGAGAACTGCTGACTTAGAGGTCAAGTGCTATATAGCTGAAGAGCCAAGCTTAGTTCCAGCACCCACACTAGGCAGCTAACAGGTAGCCAGCTGTAACTCCAGTTCTAAAGAATTCAACAGGCTTTCCCAGGTACCTGCATTCCTGTGGCACAAATAAACTCATGGAGCCAGGCACACATAGTATACACATACATGAAATTTATAATAATAAATAAAACATAAAGGAAAGAAATCAAAGCAACCCTGAGATTCCCCGAGTAGCTTTGTAACGACGGGTCTTTTGTTAAGCCTTTTGTGAGGTGAAAGTACTTTTATAGTTTGTTTAACAGGTATTAGTTTTTCAGTAACATTTAGTGAACAATCTGTTTTTTGCTTCCTCTCTATTCTCTATACCTTTGTTGGAAAGCAAATATGTCTGTAGGTTTATGTAGGGGCCATAGCCTATCCTGTTGCTCTGCGAACGTGATTTCATGCCATGTAATAAGCAGGTTGTGTTGTAAACATAGATGGTTGTGTCTTTCTACCATGTCAGAATTAATTGGATAGCAATACACTCACAAGCAGCATTTATGTGCACAAGCAGCAGTTGGGTTTGTTGGCAGTGGTTTGCCAGGTAGTCATAGTTGCCTGATACAAACCCAAGTTCTTTCATTCCAGTCTTAACTCTCCAATCACACACTGCACATCACACAGTAATTGTGTCTCCATATATGTATATATGCTAGCCATGGAGTGGCTACAGAGAATATAAGAGGCCACAGCAGAGTTCACAGAGCTCCTAAGAGGCAACAGGGGACACGCCAAGAGCTGACAGGGATGCAAAGGGATCTCCCGAGGAATCAGGTTATGAACCACACTACAGGACTGTTGGAAACAATGCTGCAGAGTCAAGCCTTGGGGTCAGAGTTGAGTCCAGCCTCAAGGGCTAGTGAAGCTGCAGAAATGGCATGCAGGACTGTGAGAGCGACAGAGGTAAAGGTCAGGACTGGTCCAGGTGGACACATGGTAGGTGAATGGACAGCAGGTCCAAATGAGTACATGGATGGATGAATGACAATTCAGGTAGATCACATCCTCAATGGAAAAGAAACTATGCTGAAGCTCTGGCAACAGTGAGATCTCTACCTGTTGGTCCTTTGATATACACTGTAGCCATTGCAGTGTTAGATGCCTCCTTATTTCAGAAGTCTGAGTGAGGATGCTGTAATGCTTAGTCTGATGTGTTCAGTAAATCTTTGGCTTTGATTTTCTTGATAGGATTTTAATATGCCTGAGTGTTTATAGGGTTTCAAGCTACACAGAGAAATTTATCAGGCAACTCCCCTTTGACTGTTAGTGATAAGTCATTTATTGTTCTGTGCCTCTGTGGGTGGTGGCAGACAGATGCTGGTGTTTATGTGTGAAGGACTGCAGAGTCATTCTGTCTCTGTGTACTCCCTCAAAATGCTTTAAAGCTGAGTCCTTCAGGACAAGGCACACCATGAAAAGCCACTGTTTTCTACAGAGTGAAGTAACTTAGAGCAGGCCCAGCCTGATGCAAGCCTGTTCCAGGCCTGCTTTGATCTCTCTGGCTTTGTAATGTTTTTTGGAGTAAAATCATGTTGATGCCTCCAGCTTTGTTCTGTATATCAGGATTGCTTTGGTAATTTAGTATTTCATAATCCTATATGAAATCTAGAATGCTTTTCTATTCCTGTGGAAAATGTTGTTGGAATTTCGATAGGAGTCTGTAGCCTGGAGTCTGTAGTATCTTATGGTAGTATGATACCACTACCTACCTAGTGTCTGGTACCTAGTATGTTGAAAGCTGGTTTATTCTTCAAAACCACAAAGATGTGATGTTGAATTTTTGAAATGTTTGTGCCACATCCATTGAGGTAATCATTTGGTTTCTGTCATTCGTTCTGTTAAAGTAATGGATCACATTAGCTAGTGTGTGTATGCTCTAGTGTGTGTATGTGTGTGTGTGTGTGTGTGTGTATGTTAAAATGCCTATGCATACTAAGGATAAATCCAACTTAATAATGATGCATAATCCTGTTAATTGGTGGTTAATTTTTGTTTGTTAGCATTTTGGTAAAGATTTCTACATCTGTGTTTACCAAGGATTACACTGGCCTGTAATTTTCTTTTCTTGTAGTGTCCTTGTCTGGTTTTGGCATGAAAGTGGTGTTGGCTTTATAAAATCAAAATGAAAAGTGGTCTTGGCCTCTCTCTCTCTCTCTCTCTCTCTCTCTCTCTCTCTCTCTCTCTCTCTCTCATGA
>NW_021604569.1:19226961-19228921 GCF_004785775.1 Grammomys surdaster | reverse complement strand
CCCCCCCCACTCTAACTTTTGGAGAAGCTTGAAAATGATTGATTTACCCTTTGAATGTGTGACTCCAGCAGTGACTCTGCCAGATCCAGGCCTCTTTTATCACAGAGCCTTTTTATGATTAAGGGATTCCGTCTCCTTACTTGGTTTAAGCCTGAGCACACTTTGTTTATGATTCAGTCTGAGGAGGACTAATGTCTAGGTTACCCACCTTGTCACTCTGGCACTCTCCCACTATCCTTCCTATTCTCTGGTATGCCATATCTTTGCCTTCTGATTTGCATGTTCTACTTACTTTCCACTTTAACTACAGATTTGTCATCCTGTTACTTTTTTTTTTAAATCTCTGTCTTATTCATCCTTATCCTTGTCATTTGTCTTTCTTTACTCTTGTCTGAAATTATGTCTTTTCTTTTTTCGGCCTTTGGTTTTGGATTATTCTCTTTTTAGGACCCAACTAAAATAAGTGCATGTAGTATGCACACAGGTCCACCCGCATAAGCTGTTTTAGGACTCTGCATTTTATCCTCAAGTAAATAGAAGTCACCTCTCCATCAGCATGTGTCCACATATAAAATCTAATCGAGGGACAGCAAGCACTTGATACTGCTGGAAGCTTATGAACGTTCTGGAAATCAGTCACTGCAAGCATTATCTCACCCAAGTTGTTATGGTGTAGTTCACATTTCCACTGGCAGCAGGTCCTGCTTAATTACAGAAAAACATTTCACCATTGAACTCAGTGGAACCCTCCATAAACAACAAAGCAAGATTGTGTGTGTGTGTGTGTGTGTGTGTGTGTGTGTGTGTGTGTGTTGTGTGTGTGTGTGTGTGTGTGTGTGTGTTGGAAGGGACTGGGGACCTACCTGCTTGCCTGGTTTGCTGTTGGGAGGCAGAGTTCCCACTGAATCCTGGCTCCTTTCCACCATTCATTGGCAGTTGCACCTTTGTCTGGCTCAGTTTACATTTTATGAATAATAACAATTAAAGCAGACAGTGCCTTCTCTCTCCCTGCCTGAAAACCATCCCCACGGAGTTGTTGTAACTTTCTGGAAGTGAATATACTCAAAGCTCTGATTAAAGTTTGTTTCTTTCCTCCAGAAACAAGGTTGTTGCTATTTTAGCACACCCTTTTGCAGATATTTTTGATATGCTGGCATAAAAGAAACCTGGCTGTTAGATCACAGATTTCAGGTCCAATTATAGAGGATGGCATGAGTCTCCAGTTAGTGAGGGGGCATGAGACATGGGAGCAGAGAGACAGATGCCACACAGAAAGCATTCTCCACAGTTCTGTCCTGTGCATTGGCAGTAGAAGCCTTGGATCACAGGTAGGTAGGACTCAGGGATGTGAAAGTGTGATACTTACTTTAGGGCCAAACCTGGAGTCCAGTGTTTTCCACCTATGATTTGTGCTGCAAGGTAGCATGTTGTACTCGATTTTTGTAGACTTTTGGGTTAATCCTTTAAAATAGGAGCAGAAATCTGTATGTTATATATTTTTCAATTAATACATTAAAATTTTAATTTTATTAAAAATACAGCTTTATCTTATTGACTTTGCATTGCAGATGCAGAAGCTTCCCCATCAGAATCAACGCCAGAGGAGCTCAAATAACCCTGGATGTGCTATCTAGGACACCCTTTTTAGTTGCTATCTGTAGCGCGACAACGGGCAGCTATACAGGCTCCCGTTGTTCTATTTTATTAATGTAGAGTCTTATGGAACAACTTGCCTTGAGTATAGTTGAGATCACCATAGCAAACACAGGGTAAGTGTGAGCTTTTGTTTCTTACATTCCTCTGGGGTGGCCTTGCTGGCCTGGTGACCTCTGTAACCAAAGTCTTCCTGGAGCTGACCTCTAATATCCTGTCCATGGTGTGGAGTGTTGATGGAAGACTCTGGAAGGGAAGAAATTTGTGCTGCAAGGTAGCATGTTGTACTCGATTTTTGTAGACTTTT
>NW_021604569.1:19090064-19226951 GCF_004785775.1 Grammomys surdaster | reverse complement strand
CAATTAATACATTAAAATTTTAATTTTATTAAAAATACAGCTTTATCCCTCTTTATGACGAGTTGCAGCTTTGTCCCTCATTTGGTCCCATAATCTTTATAGAAACAATTTCCCATTGAACAAAAATGACTAATTCCAGAGTCTCAGGATATAATTTGCTGTAACAATATTGTATTATGCCCTGAAGTTTTAAGCATTTCATATAAAACATTACAACATTAGTTTGTATTTTTTAGCTAAGAGTTTGACCACAAATTGAAGCCCAGAAATATTGAAAGTTTATTATTTTATATCCTTTAGGTAAAAAATATATATTATATACATATCTATGTAATCGCAATTAGGCAATTTTAATAGACTTCACAAAAAATATTTTAATAATCAGACTGAATGCTCTTGTTTTATAAATTTCATTGTTGTTTCTATGTTAGCAATTAACATTAAAGTATATTTTATATTTTATTCATTAATAAAACAACAATCTTATCAGGAAAAGTTTCTAGAAAGCCAAATAGGGTCAGTAGTTTAGTGTCATTCCTGGAATTAACTTATCATGCATTTGCTTAGTTAAAGTCAAAATTTCATATTGGTTCTTTAACTGAAATACTTAATTGAACACTTACATCTCTATTGCTTTAACAGAAGGATACTACTGCGGGAAAATATATGTAATATGTAAAAATATGAATGACTATATGTATTCAATAAAAATAATATACACTGTAATGCAGCCGCGTCTCCTTTTTTTCCCTTTCCCTCTTCTTTCTCTTGCCTAGCTTGCTACCTCATTTCTAAACATTTCCACTTACTTGCAAGATCGTTAAGGACCTATCAACAGTATAGAAGCCTGTTTTTTTTTAAAGGTTATTAAAGTAACAAAACTGTGCCTCATATAAAGAGAAGACAGACTTTGAAGTAAAAACAGGCGAACAAATGAGCCTAGGTCACTTAGAGTAGCCAGGGTCAGTTCCATAGGTAACTGTCAGGTTGGTAAAATATAGCTTTCATGGTTTGGGTGTAAAATGTTCCCCCACACCAAGATGGATGGTGGCCTTGGATACTCAGTCCCCAGGTAAAGGTGCTGTTTATAGAGTTTGTGGGACCTTCAGTGTGTCAGGCAGAGCTGGAGGAACTGGGTCACTGAGGGTGACCTATTCAGTCTCCTTCCTGTTATGTTGAGAGGTAAGTGGCTGCCACATGCTCTGGCCACTATGGAGCTGCTACCATGTCTTTTCTGTTGTGAGAGTTAAATACCTCTTCTACTGTGAATTGAATCCTGTTGTGAGGGATGGATATCCCTTCCACTGTGAATCCTTCTTGAGGTTGGGGTCATAGCTCAGTTGGTAAAGTACTTTCCACATACACGAAGGGACCTGAGTTTAAGCCTTAGTATACAAGTTAAAAACTGAGTATGATGTCAAGTGGCCAACATCTTTAATCCCAGCATGGGGGGCGGGGGGTGGGGTGGGGGGTAGAGGAAGGACGATCTCTGTGAGTTTAAAGCCAGCCTAGTCTATAGAGTGATTTCCAGGACAGCCAAGTCGATATTTTTAGACTCTATTTCAGTAAAGCAAAACAAAAACAGTGGGCATCGTGTTCTTACTTGTAATTGTAGTACTCAGGAGGCAGAGACAAATAGGTCCCTGGAGCTTGGTAGCCTGCCAGCCTAGACTAATCACGAGAGCCCTAATCCTGGTAAGAGACCCTGAAAAGGCAAGGTTTGGGTTGGGTGGGACTGAGGAGATGGCTTGATGGTTATGAGCACTTATTCTTATGGAGGATTTGAGCTCAGTTCCCAAACCCTATGTCTGGTGTCTCACAGCAGCTTGTGACTGTAATTCCAACATCCTTGTCTAGCATCTATGAGTACACACAGACACAAACACAGTTTTTTGAAAACAGTAAATTAAAAAGATAAAACAACAGAACAAGGTGGATGTTTTTGATGAACTAGATGACGCTCAAGGAGACCTTTGGTCTCCTCATGCATGTACACAGTTCTACAGCTACACATATAAACACATGCACATACGTACAAACCTTTACTTTCCTTAGGTGGCTTCTGGCCAGGGATTCATTTGTTCACAGCAATAAGAAAAGTACACAGATTAGGAGAATTGAAAACTCACAATTCCATCGAGTTGTTCTGAAGTAAATGGCTTTCCTCTAAAAACTAAAATTATTACAAGACAAGGCTAAATAAAAGTTGTCAGTTATAACAAGCAAGCAGTTTTGAAACAACTCTAATGTTCACACACAATACCCATGGGCATTTGTTAATTTTCCATTCTGTTGCTGTGATAAAACACTGAAAGCAAAAGCAAGTAATAGAAGGAAGAGTTTATTCTGGCTTATAGT
Organism: Grammomys surdaster; assembly: GCF_004785775.1. Classification (NCBI taxonomy): domain Eukaryota; kingdom Metazoa; phylum Chordata; class Mammalia; order Rodentia; family Muridae; genus Grammomys; species Grammomys surdaster. Next base: position 19,224,593 of record NW_021604569.1, on the reverse strand, counting down.
TGCAGAAGATGCCTAATATGGCAGGGAGGCATAGAAGCAAGTGTCAGCCAGGTGGTCGACCGGAAGCTGAGAGCTCACATTCCAACCTGAGGCTGAAGGAATAGCAAATGGGGTGGGACTGTGAAAACCTAAAGCCTTCGCCATAATGTACTTCCTCCTGCAAGGTTTTTCTTTACCCATTAACTCTCCAGACAACGCCATCAACTAGGGACCAAATGTCCAAACACCCAAACCTATGGGGAACATTTCTCACTCAAAGCATACTAAGCATGGTATACACACAGATACCCACTTACCCTTCATAAGCTCTGGTACTTCTGTGGCCTGTGTCTAGCCATCTTAGCCCACCACAGCCATAGGTCAGTTTAGTTCAGAATGTTGGAGGCATGTCTTGACTTTTCTGAACCTCATGTTTCTCATATACCAATATGGATCTAAAAAGCATTACTACAGTTTGTAGCAAGAGGGAACATTAATATGCTACAAATTAGAATCACTCACATAGGGAGCCTCACCTGAAGAATTATCTGGATTCATCAATTGGGAAGACCAACTCTGATTGTGGGTGGCACCTTCCAGTAGGAGCCCAGGTAAGAAAGTATCTGTATTTCAGATTGAGGCTTGTTCTTGTGTTTTTTTGACTTGATATTCCATCCATCTTACCACCAAGTTGATTTGCCTTGCTGCTGCTGCTGCTGCTGACTCCTCCCCTGACAACAAAACCAATGTTTCCAAGCTTTCACTCTGGGTCAGGGACCTGCAGCTCTCCAGGAGTTGCCTATACTTTTGGAACTAGACTTGGGATACTAAAGCATGGTACTTGGTGGACTGAGTGATTACTGGTTGTGTTCCCCAGTGAGACACAGTTGTTCTGGAACTATTCCAACTACTGACACACTCAGCCTTAAGGACCAAAGAACTAAAGGATTCTGTGTCTCAGGTATGATTTGGAGATTGTTACTGTTTTAAAGCTCACTTAATACATTCTGATGAGTGTGTACACAAATACACGCACACCCCCACACACCCCTAGTTCAGTTCTGTTCCTCAAAAGAATCCTGACTAAATCAGGCATGACTAAATCAAGCTTTGGAAAGCAGAGCATAAGAATTAGAGGAGAGGAGAAAGGAGGGAAAACAGGTGTCTGGAGGAGAATGCAGAGAAATTTCAACAACAGTCTCTAATACAATAAAGAGAAAAAGGAGAATTCATTGTAGAGAAGGAAAGCAGCAGTATGAGGCTCTGACTCGGGGACATCAACATGCAGTGCCTGAAAAATTCATTAAAATGCAGGAGAGATGGCTCAGTGGTTAAGGGTTCCTAGTGCTCCTGCACAGGACTCAGCACTCACATCTGCCTTCAACTCCAGCTCCAGGGTGCCCTCTTCTGGACTCTGTATGTATTGCATACTCATGCACAGCAATCTATACACACACATACACATATGAAAGAACAAATGAATGAATAAATAAATAAATATAAAATCTTAAAATAGTAATAAAAAGCAGGAGTAAGCTCTGGTGGGGTCATAGGTAGATATTATCAAACAATTAAGACAGAAATCCCAATTCTGTAGAAATGTTTCCAGAAGATAGAATGAGAGGAATTAATTCTCAACTTACTAATACTGTAACTAGACAAAAGTATGAAAATTTTGGAAATATGTCTTTTAAAGACATAAAACTTAAACACCCCTAACAGTGAGAAAATTTGCACTCCCTTGTAAGTTTGGGAATACAGGATGTCCTCTTTACCAGGCAGCTTGGTAGCCAGGGCAGAGTTCTCAGTGGGATTGTTACTTCTACAAAAGACCACAGAGAGATACTGTGTCTTTTGCCACATGAGGGCACAGAGGAAAGTTTCTCATTTGTGAGCCAGTCACCAAACATTCTTGTACCTTGGTATTAGAGTTTTCTCATACTCCAGGAATTTGAGAAGTAAATACTTTTTGTGTATATCTAGCTTATAGTGTTTGTAAAGCAGCCTGAGTAGATTAATACAGGAAGAAATAAGCTTGTCTTTGATCATAGTTGATGGAATAATCTAGATAGAAAATCCAAAATAAGTTACAACAGAAGCAAAAGTAAGACACTCTCAACACCAGTAGCTAATTTACCAGGGCCACAGGCCCATAATTTTCCCATTTAGCAAAAATGAACAAGTATAATTTAAAATGTAACCACCAAGGGTACCCTCAAAATGAAATGCTTATATGTAAGTTTAACAAAATACAAGGAGACTATATGAAAAAATTCACACAACTCCAGTGAAAGAAATTGAGATAAGCCAAATAAGTGCAGGGGTTTGCTATGTCTATGACAGGAAGACTAAATTGTGTCATGATGCTAACTGATGTCATTAAGACCTATAAGTTAAAAACAATCACAATTAAACCCAAGCACACTATTTTATGGATGCTGACAAGTGATTAAAAAGAAACAAAGGACCAGGAAAAGGCAGCACTGTACGGAAGGAAACTACGTCATAGGAACAAATGTGAGTTTGAGATTCAGAGTGCCACTAAGGTGCCCATGATACTGTATTACTGGAAAAGAATCAGCAACCAATGAAGCCCATTGGAGAGCCCAGAAAGAGCCTCACAGAATATAATCTACTTGCAGAGCAGGAGATCAATGGAGAAAAGGTAGTTTAAACAATTGGTTCTGGAATTACCATCAGCCAAATGAGGAAAAACATTTAGACACAAACCATACACTGCTCACAAAAATGTACTCAAATGGTCACAGATTTAGTTGTGAAATTACAAAACTCCTAGAAAGTGACATGGAAAGAGACACCGACGGCCTTGAGTTCAGTGATATTTACACATAACACCAACAGTGTGATTTATGAAAGGAAGAATTGAGGTGACTGCTTTATTAAAAATTTTTTAGAATCTGTTCCACTCAAAAGAGTGATCCTGTGGAGAAAGCCAAAAAAGAAGTTACAAACTGATGGGGGGTGGATATCTGCTGAAGGACTGTCACCAAATACTATATGCAACAAACTTTAAAACTCAACAGAAGACAGCAAGCATCATAAAAGAGAGTCAAAAGTATTTGTAAACACATTGCTGGGGAAGGTAGACAAGGTCCTCAGTGCGGTATCTCATCGGGGAAATTCACACTAAAACAGCAGTCAGACACAGATAGTACAGGCCACTGGAACACATGTCGGTGGTCTCATATAACACTCATCATTTGGTCCAGGAATTCAATCGCCCCGTGCTTATGTACAGCCTTACTCACGATTGTTAAAGTTTACAAGCAATCAAAATGTTTATTACAGGTGAGCGGATGAAGAAACCATGGTGTATTCAGACAAATGGGTGTTAGAAATGTCCAGGAAACCATGGAATCATCAAAAGAGATGAAGGAATCAATCCTTGATCCTTAGAGAAAGAAGCCAACTGAGATCTCCATACTGTGCGACTCCAAACACCTGATAGGCTGGACAAAGCAAAGGGTGGAGGTGGTAAAAAGATCACAGGACCAGAGGAGAATGACTAAGTAGGGAGGATATGGAAGATTTTAGAGCTAGAAACTATCTTTGTACCATACAACAAAAATGAATTGTATGTATGCCCGGAGTAAACACTCAACTTGAGTGATAACGAGGTAGCCCTGTAGGCCCATTGATTACTTATTTATTTATTTATTTATTTATTTATTTTTAACAAATTCATTGTTCTAGTTAGAATGTTGACAAGAAAAGCTTTGTGTATTTGGACAGAGGGTAAATCTTCTGAACACTATGTTCATTATTGCTAGGAACACAAACCTGCTGCCAATAAGTTTATCAAGTCAAAAATCAAAATATTGCCTTACTTGTTCATAAGGAGGAGAAATAAAACTTAGAGTTGAGAAAAAGGAAGGGTGGGCGCACTGCATGACAAAGAAATGGATGACACACATGAGTGACTGTGTGTGACTTGAGATCCATAGTAAAAAGAAAACAAAACAAATTAAATCTGAAGGACAATCGGTGTCATACAAAACCAAGCAAATAAGGGGGTAGGAGACGTTTTCAACTCATTATGCTAAGAGCCAAACACAGCAGCTTTGCACGGCACATTCTCAGCCTAGACAGCATGCTAGAGGTCTCTGCAAAGCAAGCTTGCCTATGTGCGTTCACAAGCGTAACAGTGTGTGTAACAAGTTTGATTTCGAAGCTTTTTCCACTTGCTAAGCCATAGCAATGTAGTAAGTCTGTCTGGAGACACACTGCCTTACAAACTGGTCACTGATAATTAGGAATGCCAAGAATTTACATTAGAATTGTTGCGTGCACTAGGGCATTAGTAAAACATTGGCAGCAACTAACACTCCTGGGAGCCTGGCCTGCTCTGTGGGTAAAGTGCATGCTGGGAAAGCATGCAACCATAAGTTCAAGTCCTCAGTACCTCTGGAAAAAAGTCAAGTGTAGTAATGTGTCAGAAAGCTCTGCTCTGCTCTGCTCTCTGCTCTCTGCTCTCTGCTCTCTGCTCTCTGCTCTGCTCTCTGCTCTGCTCTCTGTTCTCTGCTCTCTGCTCTCTGCTCTCTGCTCTCTGCTCTGCTCTCTGCTCTCTGCTCTCTGCTCTGCTCTCTGCTCTCTGCTCTGCTCTCTGCTCTGCTCTGCTCTCTGCTCTGCTCTGCTCTCTGCTCTGCTCTCTGCTCTCTGCTCTGTTCTGCTCTCTGCTCTCTGCTCTGCTCTCTGCTCTCTGCTCTGTTCTGCTCTCTGCTCTGCTCTCTGCTCTCTGCTCTGCTCTGTTCTGCTCTGCTCTCTGCTCTCTGCTCTCTGCTCTCTGCTCTCTGCTCTCTGCTCTCTGCTCTCTGCTCTGCTCTCTGCTCTGCTCTCTGCTCTCTGCTCTGCTCTCTTTTCTGCTCTGCTCTCTGCTCTGCTCTCTGCTCTCTTCTCTCTCTCTCTCTCTCTCTCTCTCTCTCTCTCTCTCTCTCTCTCTCTCTCTCTCTCTGTGTGTGTGTGTGTGTGTGTGTGTGTGTGTGTGTGTGTGTGTGGTGTGGTTGGGAGCTCACTGACTGGCCCCTTTAGCTGAAATAGTGATCCTCAGCTTCAGTGACAGACCCTGTATCAAAAATATAAAGTGTAGAAATGATTGAGAAAGACATGTTGCCTTCTGGCCTCCACGTACACTTACATTTCTACTTTCTATTTCTTTGAAAGTTTACATTCCATTTTAGTATCTTTCTACACCTTGATTCAGAAAGTGTAGATGTACCATTGTTCTTAAAGTGTATCTTGGACACTTTCTAGACATTGCAATGATGGTAACTAGCTAACGCTGAATCTTTTCACATCTCACTTGAAATTTGAACATACCCAGCTAACAAACTGAGCTTAAGGATCGCTTAAGGTAAAGGGAGACCTCCTAAGACTGATCTTCGAACACAATTATATAAGCACACTATAAACTTCAAGTTGTCTGCTGGTACACAAAACACACATTTTTTCCAGACCACTCATTTCTAGAGTTTATTCCACACACTCTACTGAGGGTTGAGGGAACTTCCAGGAAGACTCAGACCAAGAAGAGCTTAATGCAAAACAATCTGAGTTTGAGAAAGTCCATTCAGCGTGAGAAACTAACATGTGTGGGAACAGCGACTGGGAAGTGGGGGGAAAGCAGAGACAGAGTCTACGATGACGCAGGGCATGTAGACTCTGGAGAGCAGCCTCATGAGCTTGTACATAGCTTTTTAGCCAGTTAAGGTATGTTTATGTATTCAAGGGAAAATCAGGATGCAACGGGTGTTGTTCAGCAGAATCTGACTCGCCTGTTCATGAACCTCTGTAGATGAGAAGCAATCCTTCGTGGAGATTTCCGTGAAGACAGGGGAAGCAGCCACTGGCCCTGGGCTTGGATCCTTTGGGTTGTCTCACGGGTATGCCGGGAGCCATGGTGGATCATACACTGTGCATCCATACAGTGGATCAGGATTCTTTAAGGAGTCGCAGAAGCCTATGGCGCCTCGCTCTCCCTCTCACATCTTCTTCCAGCAGGTTTATCGCCACATCCCCCACAGACAAGGACTGGGATAAGAAGGAAACCTGTAGGGCAGAGCAGTGAGAAGGATGCAAGTGTCTGTTCTACTCAGGAGGACTCTAGATGAGTCTCTAAGGACGACCAGCATGAAAGAAGAGAGGTACCCTTGAAGACAGAGAAGGGAAAAAGAGGATGCAGAGAGTTCTGTAGAATAAAAGCAACAAAAAAGGATAGTGACCTCATCCCCACCCCCACTCCCCACTATTATAGTGGTTCTGTGAAGAAACTGTGGATTGTCCTGCACATGAAGACACATCTCAAGCCCACATGATAGGCATAGTGAGGCGCACGGAAGCCTTGAAGGCAGAACACTGAGTCAGAAGGCAGCCCTCTACAGACTAGCTAAGTCAGAAACTAAGTCTGTTCAGGCATTTCTCTTTCCCACTTTTAGAAAATTAAAAATGCATGCAAGCTATATAACTAAAATCAGAAATGACACTTCACCCCACCAAGTGAAGGAAATATTTGGAATTAATGTTTGGAATAAAAAGAGTCGAAAATCATTTAAGAACTAAAGACTATGTTTAAAGATCCACAGGGAAATCAGATTCTAATGAAAATTTAATACTGGGCATTGAACAAGGCAGCAAAACAAGGAGCTGGGAAATGAAATGGAAGACGAGCAAAGGAGAGTGGATTGAACATGTAATTAGATTCCCTGCAGAACAAAAGCCATGGGGGAGGGAAAGAAACAGAACTAATATTTAGCAATTGTAACCTAAAAATTAATCCTTCAGAAATGAAAGACTTGGATCTACACATTTAAAAGGACTCATCATGTACTGGGGAAACTAACCTAACATTTTCATGACATTTTAATTAAATAATAGTATTTTATCATAAAAATTGTGGTTAGTCTCTCTAGGTCAAAATGATCTAATAACTTAAAAGGTCAAAGAAAGTGTTGTGTTATAAGACTCACTAAAAGTAAAACAGGAGCTGCAGAGATGGCTCAGTAGTTAATGTTGTGTTTTATTAAATAAATAAATAAATAAATAGAGAGAGAGAGAGAAAGAGAGAGAGAGAGAAGGAAAAAAGGAAAGAGAGAAAGAAAGAAAGAGAGAAAGCAAGCAAGCAAGCGGGCTGGAGAGATGGCTCAACGCTTAAGAGCATTGGCTGTTTTTCCAGAGGTCCTGAGTTCAGTTCCCAGCAACCACATGGTTCATAACCATCTATAATGCATTCACATATATAAAATAAATATCTTAAAAAATTATTTAAAAAGAAAGAAAGAATCAGGATATGTTTGGTAGAAGCATTGTACGGTGAGGTGGGAGGGGTGCCTCTGTGGGCCCATGATGAGGTATCCCTTCCTTCTGAGGTACCAGTTATAAGACTGGTATAGTTTGGAATAGAGTTTATTTAGGTCATGGGAGGGAGTAGAGACAGAGAAAGGAAGGGAGGGAGAGAAGGATGAAGGGAGAGAGAGTGGCAGAGAGAGAGAGGAAAGGAGAGAGGAGAGGTCCACTAGGAACAGATGGAGAGAGAGAAGGGAGAGGGGATTGGGGAGAGAAGGGACAGAGAAGGTAAGAGAGTGAGTAAGAGAGTAAGAGAGCGAGGAGGAGATAAACAGCCCCTTTTATAGGGGATCAGGCATACCTGGCTGTTGCCAGGTAACTGTGGGCGGAGCCTAGAAGGAATCTCAATGTTCTTGCAGGAGATGCAGTTCAGTTTTCAGCACCTATGTCAGGCAGCTCACAACTACCATAACTCCAGCTTCAGGGAACTCACTGCCCTGTTCTGAACCCTGCAGGCACCTGCACTCATATGCACATACCCACACAGATCTACACATATGCACACATAATTCATTTTTAAAAGGAACAAAAATAGTTATTTAAAAGTAAAAATGGGGGGGAGGGACTGGGCACAATAGCACACACCTTTAATCCCATCACTCAGAAAGTAGAAACAGATGAATCTCTGTGAATTCGAGTCCAGCCTCATTTATATAGTGAGTCCCAGATGACATAGTGAGATCCTGTCAACAACAATAACAACAGCAACAGTAAATACAGAGGATGGGGTGGGGGTTGGGGGAGGCTTGGTCAGTAAAATGTTTGCTGTGTAAGCATGAGGACTTGATGATTGTTTTTGAATAAAATAAATTCATCTTAAAACAAAACAAACAAAAACAAAGAGAGACATTGGAAAAAATAATCCAGGTTCAGTAGTATGCCCTTGTGGGCACAGTCCAGAAAAAGGAGAGACAAGTGTCACTTACTGCCACTTAGCCATTCCTAATCAGGAAGCCTCCAGTTAATGAAAGACCTCATCTCAAAAATCAAGTTGATAAACCAGATGGTGGTGGCACATGCCTTTAATCTCAGCACTGGGAGGCAGAGGCAGGCAGACCCACAGACCTAGTTCTAGGGCAGTGGAGTCACACAGAGAAACCCTGTCTTGAAAAACCCAACAACAGCAACAACAACAACAAACAACAACAACAATGACAACAACAAATCAAGTTGATAGTTCCTGGGTAAAGACATCTGAAGTTGTCCTTTGGCCTCCACATGCACATGAGATACATGTGTGTGTACCCAGGTATATGCATGCATTTATAGACATGTACATATGAATGGTACCAATGGAATAACAGTCATAAGAAACTAATAAAAAGAATATATGATCCAGGAATAAATTCTGCCAAACTGACACTGAGGAATCAGGAGTACAGAAGATCAGCTCCAAACACCTAAAAACAGCCCTTTGTGAAATATCAGAGAACAGAGGGATTTCTAGGTAAGATGATATATTGGAAGCTGCATCTGTATGCTTGGATGAAAAAGGGACAAAAATAGTTCATATTCCTATTTGAGAAAGAACAAAAAAATACAGATGAGTGTACATGGGAGTTTCTTTGCAAAAATGAACAAATAAACAAACACCAAGTAGCAGCCATACAGCACAGCTCAGACAGAGTCAGGGTCATCTGCAAATAAATGCTTGCATGGGTAAATAGAGAGCTGGAGAGAGAAGATCCAGTCTGTGGAAATGCAAGTGGAGCAGGAGGCAGAATAAGAGCTAACTAGAAATGGCTCATGGTTTTTGAAACCTCAAAATCTACACCAAGTGACAAATCTCTTCCAGCAAGACCATACCTCCTAATCCTTCCCAAACAGTTCCACGCACTGGAGACCAAACATTCAAATATATGAACTCATGAGGACCATTCTCATTTAAACCTCCAGAATGGGAGATAATAGTCTCAGGGTCTATTCTTTAGTGAAGTACTCCATCACCTTAGCTCACTGTGTGGGGTTATAGGACGTGCATTGCAGAATCCATGGAGTAAGGTAGCTTGACAGATATAATGGATAAATGACCTCCAGGAAAAAGGGTAAACAAACGCAGGAGGGCCAGCCTTCTTCACACCCTCAAACCTAACACCAGAGACAGGCTTGTAATATGCAGGGTTGTTGAGGAAGGAAGTTGAAATGGTACCTCAAACCAGGCAATTACATCAGAAAGGAGATTTCAGTCAGACACTGTTTTCATCTGGAAGGAAACTGACAGCAGCCCTTCCCACCCATGGAGACTGATGACAATGAAGAGAACTGTGGTGGCTATGCACTTGATTAAAGTCAGATGCTTTCTCAGAAAAGAAATGTAAAAGCATGGGAAAATTCTGAAAGGAAGTTGAAACTCTGAAAACTAAACAGGAATTCTAGAAATGAAAGAACCAGGCAATTAAAGTAAAATCACAACAGAAAGTATTGTCAACAGGTAAGTCCAGGTGGGAAGTGGCGGACAAAAGATGAGAACACTTTCAGACATACATATGGAGTAACTTGGTAAACATGACTGAAGTCTTTGAGTTACTTGCTCATAGCTGAAACAATTGGTAAAAACAAAGGCTGGATATTCCTGCTGAGCCCAAGTGATCCTTGAGGACCAGATACTCAACTGGCCTTAGTAGAAGGGGAGAGGGAGGCAGGGGAGGAAGAATGGAAGAAAGGGAGAAGAGTTAATTTTGGCTAACATCAAGGTCTTAAACACCCAACAGGAAGTAAGAGAAGAATGAAATGACTGGAGTGTTTCTCTAACAATCCAAGAGATTCTCTCTCATATATCAGACCTAAATCTTTATGAGATATTATTTAGACAACTATTTCTCACTAATGATTTTTTTCCATGAGAAAAATACTGCCTAGATAAAAGATTTCAGATGTTGGCTCATTGCAGCTACTGTCTACAGAGAAGAGAAGCAGGACCACTATTGTTTTAACCTACGAATTAAGTGATGACTAAATTTTTTCTTTCTCCCTCTCTAGAAGCCAGCTATGAGGGACCTCATGCTGATTCTACTCACTGCAATAGCTCTCAAAGGGCTTGTAATCAGATCTTGAGTTTATCTGGATACCAGCCATGAAGGTCAAATGAAAACTGAGGGGGAGCCCAGTGGATGGATGCTCTTCTGAGTACATAAAGAAATTCTAATGGATGTTGATCTCACCATTTAAAAAGTATCCTATATGCTGGTTTCTCCTGGTTTCTCTCCTAGAACTCAGCATACTAATAACTCTTGCCTTTATTTCTCCCTCACATCTCTTCCCAGAAACCAGTTAGAACTTCCTTTCTTTTCTATACCCAGCTATTATATAAGTAAAATTGCTGATGTACTCTTGAGGTCTCTTAGACAGGCAGACTGGAGGGATACCCAACTGCCATAGCTGATACCTCAATTAAACTTGCAGTAGTAAGATCAGTCATCACTTAAAGTCCATAACAGCAGTTAGAGTTATCCTCTTTGGGGTTGTGGATGGGGAATAAAAAAATATGAAAATAGGAGATAAAAACTGGAGAGGCAGTTTAGGGTAAAAAGATTGCAATGAAAAGTAACCTGTCTGTTCATATATCTCAGGGTTTCATTGCTGTAAAGAGACACCATGACCATAGCAACTCTTACAAAAGAAAACATTTCATTGGGGCTGACTTACAGTTTCTGAGATTTATTATTATCCATTATAATCCATTATTGTCCATTATTATCTTGACAGGAAACATGGTGGCACACAGACAAATATGGTATAGAGAGCAGAGAGTTCTACATCCTGTTCTGCAGGCAGGAGAAATGGACTATCCCAACCCTGGGCACAGATATAAGACCTCAAAGTCCACCACCACAATGACAAACTTCCTTCAACAAAGCCACACCTACTCCCACAAGGCCATACCTCCTAATAGTACCATTTTCAATGGGCTAAGCACTCAAGCTCATGAATCTATGGAGTCTATACCCATTCAAACCATAATATTCTGCTCCCTGGCCTCCCCCAGAGGCTTGTAGTCATAACATAATGCAAAATGCCTTTAGTCCAACTTCAAAAGTCCCCATAGTCTATTACTGTCTCAACAATATTTAAAAGTCCAAACCTCAAAGTCTCTTCTGAGATGCATGCAATCTCTTAACTATAATTCTCTATGAAATCAAAACTAAAAAGCAGATCATATACTTCCAACATATCAAGGTCCAGCATATACATTATCATTTCAAAATGTAGAGGAGGGAGCACAGTGAGGAAATACTGGACCAAAGCAAGACCAAATACAGCTAGGCAAACTCCAAACTCTGCATCCTTATTGTAGTAATAATTAATCTCAACTGGGGGTGTTTATCCTGCCTTTGATCATTTGGTTCCCAGATAAAAGACACAAAACCTTTACATTTATGATAAGCCTTTAAAGCACTACAGCTGGGCTGATATCTACCCTTTAAGCTATTAGAATCTACTTCCCTATCAATAACTCTGAATTATAATTTGCCATGCTCCATCTGGGCTGCTACTACTCCAACTGGCCAGTCCTCATGGCCATGTTTTCAAGATTCATCTATCCCATGGCATTTTCTCTCTCCACCTTCTCTTTCTCAGACCCCAAGCCAGGTAACTGAAACTCCACCTATTTCTCTTCTGCCCAGCTCTAAGCTATAGGCATCTTTACTGACCAGTCAGGGATAACTTGAGGGGAGGGGGGCATAGAATACTTGGTGTACATGTAGATTTCCTCTTCCTTAAGGCAACCAGGGCCAGTATTTAGCATTGTAATATGTAACAACAGACCAAACCTTAACAATCTCCATGTTTGATCTCAAATTGCTCTTCAGATCTCCAACTCCTTTTAGTGTTGTTGACTGCGACACACTATTTTCTCTTGGGAAGATTCTACTCCCTGTTAGCAACTTTCCTTGACAGGTATTCCATGGCTCTTGCATCTCTAACTTCTTAGGATCTCCAAGCCAATCTAGGCTTCACCTTTACAGCTTCACACAATGCCCTCTCTGGTCCCCCATGCAAGGACACCTCTGCCACATATATGGCATCAGCAACTTTCCTTAGTTGCAGAGGGAAATTTCATATTCTATCCTTGACTCTAAAGTCAGAACCATGTGGCCGAAGCTGCCAAGTTCTGCTGCTTGCTGGGGCTGGACATGGCTACCTTGTTCAATTACAGCTTCAACAGCCTTCTATTTTCAATGGGTTTCTTTACTGCCTAAGCTTGGCTGTCATGAAACTTTGTCTGCAGACCAGGCCAGCTTTAAACTCAGAGGATTGCATGCCTCTGTTGCCTGAGTGCTGGGATTTAAGGCATTGCACTACCATCTCTAGACCTGAGCTTTTTTAAAATTCTTTTTTACAAGATGGAAGCTTAGCTGTGTGGGATCCTGTCCTGATATAACCACTACCTTAATTCCATTTAATATATTTAATCTATTTGTCTCCTTGAACACAGAATTTAGCTCTATTCCACTTCCTGGTGCCCCTTTAAGCCTTGAACCATACATTTTGTGTTTTTCCATTCAAAGTTTGCTGTGTTTCATCAAAACACTCTTCATAAGCGTGAACCACATGACAGAGTTTATACTATGTTGTTTTGAGATTTCCTTTGCCAATGCAATTAATCTAAATCTCTTCACTTTAGCCTTAGGCAGATTCTTTGGACAAGGGCAAGAAACAGCCACATTCTTCACCAAAATATTACTAGAATGATTCCTAGGCAACATACTGAAATTCTCCTCTGAAACCTCTTGAGTCAGACCCCCACAGTTCAAATCATCCTCTACAACACTCTTCCATGTTCCTACTAGTGTGGCCCATTAAGCCCCAGTAAAAACATCCCACTGCTTTCTTAATCCAAAGCCCCAAAATCTGTTCTTCCAAAGAAAAGTATGGTTAGGCCTATCACAGCAATACCCCACTCCTGGTATCAATTTTTATCTTAGTTAGGGTTTCATTGTTGTAAAGAGACACCCTGATCATGGCAACTCTTACAAAAGAAAACATTTAATTGAAGCTGGCTAGTTTCAGAGGTTTAGTCTATTATCATCATGGCAGAAATCATGGTAGCATGCAGGTATAATGTAGAGACAGCTGAGAGTTCTACATCTTGAATCTCAGGCAGCAGAAGGGAACCGTCTCAACATTGTACATATTTTGAGCGTATATATGAGACCTTAAAGCCAGCCTCCACAGTGACACACTTCTTCCCACAAGGCCAGACTTCCTAAGAGTGCCACTCATTGAAATATGTGAGTCTAGGGAGGCCATATCTATCTATCTATCTTTGGCTAAAACCTAGAAATGTCATGGGTTTCTCATCATCTTCATCTTTGTCAGAGACCAGAGATGTCAGAAGTGCTCGGTTGATCTGATCTTTGATCTGTTTTCTCAGTGATTTCTAAGTGACCTGTCTTCAGGTGGGAGTGTTAGACTAGCAGCAATAGCCTAATATGACAAAACTCCATTTGGTCAAGAGAATAGAATCTCTGGACAGAGTGGAGATGTAACATTCCAGTTGGGCCTGAGTAAGGAACATTTCCTTTATGGCATGGTAAAGAGATAGCTTATTGTGTTAGAGACCTTATCCAGAGGCTCATTGAGACTACTCTCACCAAATACTTAGAATATGTGCTCTAGCATTCCTCATAACAGTAATTTACCATCATCTTCAGATAGTGTGTACTGCTTAGTTTGAAAAAAAAAAAAAGAAAACATTTAACAAAGATAAGAAAATTTTGAGAAAAAAAACAGGCTAGCCTGCTATCTTAGTTAGGGTTTTACTGCTGTGAACAAGCACCATAACCAAGGCAATTCTTTTTTTTTTTTTCTTAGTAAATACTTCTTTTTTTTTTGAACATGAAATGCTTTTTTATAGCATGTTTTACAAGGGGAGGGGGTAAGAGGGGCCAGGTGGTGGAAAAGTACAGAATCTTCTTGGCCTGTGCCTTGAAACATTTCATGGTCTATACGGTACACTGCCTTGAATTATGATCTACCTGCTATTCTTCAGAAGATATGGTACACTGCTTGAGTTATGGTCTCCCTGCTATTCTTCAGAAGATATAGTACACTGCTTTGAGTCTATCTGCAGTTGCCAAGCAGGATCTTGCAGTTGCCAAGCTTCAGGGGACATTGTGCAGGTGGGGAAAGGTAGGGGGTGAGGGTAAGGGCGAGGGTCCTGGCTTCTGGCACATCTGGATTAGAACTTCTAACAGCAGGCATCACGCGTGATTCATTTTTACCTGGAAAGAAAAAAGAAGGGGATTCTCAGGGAGATTTCTCTTCCCTGGATGTAAATTGTTATTCATCGTATTTATGGTTGGGCCTGGCTTCAAGGCAATTCTTAATTGGGGCTGGTTTACAGGTTCAGAGGTTCAGTCCATCATCATCAAGGCAGGAGCATGGTAGCACCCAGGTAGGAATGGTACAGAAAGAGCTGAGAGTTCTATATCTTCATCTGAAGACTGCTAGAAGAAGACTCGCTTCTAGGCAGCTAGGACAAGGGTCTTAAAGTCCCTACCCACAATGACACACTTCCTCTAAGAAGGCCATACATACTCCAACAAGGCCATACCTCCTAATAGTGCCACTCCCTGGGCCAAGCATATTCAAATCACCACACATGCCAAAGACCAAAGTTCCATAAATCTCCCTCAGAATTTTAAAATCCTTGTTTTCATGCCTAGCTGTTCAACCCCCGTCAGAAAGGCTAGCATCAAGAAAACAAGACTGTAAATGCTAATGCAGACAAGAGAAAAGAGAAACTATTCATTGCTGAGGGTAGGGGGGGTGATCTGGGGTAATCATGAAACCTAGGGAAGTTCCTCAAAAAAACTAAAAATAGAACTAACTGTCCAACAAAATTACCTATGATGTCCATAACTAAAAGTCAACTGATTCTAGACTAATCAGATCTCCAAAAGATCTTCTTAGAAATATCCAAGTCGTTGACTGGAGTATCAGGTGAACAGGGCAAGAGGGTTGGTTGATGAGCATAATAATCAGCAGATGGATGTGCTTTCCTGTCTGCCTGGACTATGGCCCTTCCCAGAGAGTGGTCAGATGACTAGGAGGAGAGACAGCAGGAGGCCCAGGGAGATAAAAGAAAAGCAGATGCTACAAAGGAACACAATAATAAAGTAGTAGAACCACTACTCTTTTACTTATCATTAGCATTGTTGTTGTGTGCTGTCTGATACTGTTTGAATTCTGGTGTTAATTCTGCTTCCTCAAGAGGGGAAGCCATAGATCACATATTCAAGTGATCTCATGTGAACCTTCTCCCCATTTTAACTAGTCAATACATGTTAGAGCCTGTGACTGGGCGGTGGAGGGAAAAGGTGAGACAGGAGATCTTTGAGACTGGGGGCATGTAGGCAGAGGAAGACAAGAAAGAAGAGGGAGAGGACAGAAAAAGAGGAGGAGGGAGCCATGATGGAGCAGAACCACATGGCCAGGAAAAACTGCAAGTAGCAAAGGGTCTCATAGTTGGGGAATAAGTTAATATAGTGCTAGATCTGCCCAATCTAGGCACATAGCTTATAAATATAATAACTGGATTGTGTGTTCTCTATATGGATTTATTTGGGGTTGGAAATTACTGCAACACATTCTGATAATTATAGTTTAGATCAAGAGATAGATTATTAGAATGAACTAAAACACACACACTAGCTAGGCATGGTGGCACATGGCATTAATCTCAGCACTTGGGAGGCAAAGCAGACAAATCTCTGAGTTTGAGGCCAGCCTGATCTACAGAGTGAGTTCCTGGACAGCCAGGGCTACACAGAGAAATCCTGTCTTGAATAACCAACACATGCATGCATGCATGCATGCATGCACACAAATCTAACAATCCAAATATTTGGTGTTTTTAAGAAACTCCAAATTCAGTAGGAAAATATACAGTGGTCAAATGTGCAGACATAGCTAAAGTAATATTAAAAGTGAAATTCATAGAACTTATTTCCTACATTAGAAACTAAGAAAAGTCTTACATAATTAAGTTTCAATCTTAAGAAACTGCACTAGGATAGTGTAATAAACAGAGTGGGGGAAAAGGGAGGAAATAATAAAAATCAGAGAAGCCAGGCACAGTCTAGTGCTTTTGAGGCTAAGGTAGGAGGACCAAGAATTTGAGGCTCACTTGGGTCCTGTCTTTACAAACATAAAAATCGGATCTTAAGTTAACAAAATTAAAAATAATAACAATAGACAAAATGAAATGTTTGCTTTTCAAAAAATAAGTTAATAAAATTAACAACTATTTAGCAAGACTGGTTAAGAATGAAGAACAAGAAGATGCACATAGCCAATGTAAGCCAAGGGTAAGCCAATGACATACCCTTAAAGAATAAAAAGACCCTAGTTTACTTATGGTTGAAATATTGCTTTTCTGGAAACCAGGCGTCTTACACATGGGCCTTTGGGAGAAATTTATCTAAATTATAGCAAGACTAGTACATAGACATAAATTACTTGAATATAACAATGAACACAGGGAAACAAATTTAAAACAGTACCATTTATAATCAACTTAAGATAATGGACCATTTAGGCATATACACAACAAAACACTTACTGGTTGTGTCTGTTGAAAATTACCAAAGGGAAGTGGAAGAGGGTACAAAAGAGATTTGTATGAAAAGACAGACAAGGTACATTTGCTGTCAGTATAGCAAACGTGTCATTTGTTAACATATTACTCATGATGCTTGTTACAAAGTGTAAAGAGACTATCAAAATTATTATAATTGATGTACAAACCTGTTCCATAAGGTTTTTACAGAGATAAAGAAAGACTAGGAGAGCATAAATTTATAACCAAGGCATAAGCTAGGGGCTCAGGATAGAAAATAAGAGAAAACTGTCAAGACTAAGAGAATTCTGACTAAACTGGATCAAAAGGATTTGAAGTAAAAGAAAGTCCAAAGGGACAAGGCATCAAGGTGAGAGATGAGAATCTAATCAGATATCAAGGGGTTCTTTGGCTGAACTAACTGCATTTGTACATTTTGTGCTACTGTAGCAATACTTAGAGCTGAACACTTTGTAAATAAAAAAGATTTGCCTTTTTCAAGTTTCCATAAGCGTATGGTATCTTTGCTTGGCTTCTCTGAAGTTCTCATGCTGGATGCTATCACAATAGTAGGAAAGCATGAAGAAGAGCAATCATAGTGAAAGAGACACAAGAGACCGTGGTGGACCAGTGAGCTTTGGAGTAGCTTGTTCTTTGCAGACCAAACTGCTCTGTAGACCAGCATCATCCCTCCTGAGGGCATGGCCTTATCCACTTAGGCTCTACATCTCAAAAGTTCCACTACCTTAATATCACTACACTAGAGACTAAGCTTACAGAACATGGACACAAATCATCTCTAAACATAACATCAGTTTGACAGGATTCTTGCTCAAACTGAATGTTGAGGGTAGCTCTGGATCTGCTCATAAAGAGCACTCAAGAAAGCAGAGGTGTTAGGCACCACTGAAACTGACCTATTTGACACAGCTCTTATCAAAACCCTAGTATAGGTTTTGACACTTTGACAATGTCATTATAAAATTTACATGGCTCATGCACTAGAGGAGATTAAAAACAAACTTTAAGGAAGAACTCTTAATCCCACTGGTTGAGAATAAGACCACCATCACATTTTTTGACCCAAATTTGAAGAAAGCTTTAATTAAATAATGGCCAGGATGATGGACAATGAGTCACATTTTGTAGAGTCATATAAAGGCAAACCTATAAGGCTATGTATTTCCCACCAGGTCCAATCAGGGACAATTCTGATGTACTTCTTGCCTGAACACCTCTCCCCTGTATCTAATCAGGGGTAAGCATACATCCTGACCTATTTCTTGCCTATGTACTTCTCACCTACATGTGATCAAGCACATCCAGTGCATTTAGATCAAACAAACTTGTTTAGGGGAATGAATCCTGGTGGCTTGTTATCTCACATTTTTGTGTTATGCATTTCTTAGGCACAGTAATTACAACTTAAAGTACAACTTTGGTTCTCCCAGAGCCAGCTAGGAAAGCCATTCCTCAGAATTAAGGTCTACTGAAAGGGAGGGGGATTGAAAGAATGCAGTATTGAGAATGAGAAGGTAGATAATTTCACTATTGTAGAAAAATCTGCCCCCCATACACATATACATATATAGCTGCATACAAGTGTGCTTATCTAAATTCTGAGTTAGATGCCAAAGAATTCAACAGAGAAAGAACAGCTTTTACCAGCAAATGGTGCTGGATTGTTGCAGGCAAAATAGACAGACAGACTGCAATTTTTAAGCCAGCACACTTAAAAATGGACCATGAACCTAAATGTAAAATATACATCTATTAAAGTCTCAAAAGAATATATGTGGCAAAATTCTCAGAGTTAGGAAAAGCATTCTTAGATTTGATAATGAAAATATAATGAGACAATACAAAATTAGCTCAATACTGCCAGAATGTTTTGCTTTGTTGAAAGTTTGTAAAAAGAGGATACCAAAAAGAAAGAAAGAAAGGAAGAAAGAAAGAAAGAAAGAAAGAAAGAAAGAAAGAAGGAAAGAAAGAAAGAAAGAAAGAGAAGCCACTCACTGGGAGGAAATATTTACAAACAATAGATTAAATGTTGACTTCACATCTAGACTATAGAAAGTATCCCAGAAGGAATAAGGACAACATCTAAAACATGCAATTAGAAAGTGGGAAATAGTGGGAACAAATATTTCACTAGTGGGGAAAACCAAGATGCTATTGAGGATGCCAGGAGATGCCCAGTGTCTGTTCTCTGTTATGGAAGTGCAGACTGAACCCAGGAGAAGACATTGTGGCACAGCCATCAAACGGGATAAAATGGTAATGACCACATGGAATGCTGCTCAGAGGTGGACATGCTGGATGGTTCAGACTTTATTGGTGGGGATGAACCAGCCTGGAACCCCACTGTTAGACTGCGCATGCACTCACTCTAAAAGGCAGCAACCACAATTCTCATTTATCCAAGCACAGTGAGAGTTTATATTCAGACACAAAGCAGGGGTGTAGAGTGTTATGCCAGCATTATGCTTTGTTTGATACAGGGTCTATCTATACAGCCCTGGCTGTTCTGGAACTTACTGTCCATGTAGACCAGGCTGGTCTTGAACTCATTGAGATCTGCCTGCTCTGCCTAAAGAGTGCTGGGTTAAATGTGTGTGCCATTATGCCCTGCTGGCCAGCTTTGCTCTTAATGGTTTAAAACTGAAAACTAACAAAGCTTTTCTTTAACAGCAAGGTACTGGCAACATCCCAATGTGGTTCCTTACACTGTGGAATACTGCTCCCAACTGAAGAGGAAGCTGAGCTCCGTGGGCTCAGCTCTGAAGACAAGCTCTAGTGAATTAAGACACAAGGAAAAAGTCCATTCTAACAAGTTAGGTACACTTCCGTGTATATGTCATTTTCTTTTTAAAGTGACAAGAATTGTCGGGATGTAGGACTGGCAAGTGAACACAGGGTTTAGGTTTGTGGTAGAGGGAGGGGGACTTGGAAGGAAATGGACTGTCGATTAAAGAATGGCTTGAGGGATTCTTTGTAAATGGAACTGAAGACCTCTGCAGAAGGGAGACCCTCACTCAAGTCTCAGAAAGTTGCGACCACCCAGTAATCTGCTTGAGACACCATGAACCGGAGCAATAGCGAGGTTTATTCAGGCATGTGACAGCTAGCTGCTGGTCAATTCGTATGCCCACGCAGGAGCTGAATTGACCCCGACAATTCAGTTTGAGAAACCCCAGTTTGAGAGGGGTTTTTAAGGGGAAAAACCACAAATCAAGGAATGGGGAGGGGGATGAGGGGTTGTTAAGGTGGCATAACGTAAAAATAGCAGAACATTCCAAAGGAACCCAACCTATGTGAGTCAGGATCAGGTGAAAACTCTCTGTACGCTTATCTTTCTCAAGAATGTGGTCCTGCCCTGTTACTTCGGCCTTGCCCTGTCACTGTGGTTCTCAGCTTGGTTCCCAGCTGGCTAACTTGCATTCTAGCCAGTTCCTGTAACTAGCCTGACCACATTCTTAACTTGCTTCATGGCTCTGTTTCTCAGAAAAATTTCCATGTCCTTATAAAGAAAGCCTAAAGAATATTTTATATGTCTAAAAAGGATTCTATATACCCAGTATCTATAATTTTTCACTCTACAGAACTCTTTAGTATCTTGACTGGTGGCATCCCAGATGTGACAAAATTGGGTAGTGTGAAATCTCAGGAAAATTTCAACAAACTGGGTTGGTGTTACTGTCCTGTGACAACTCCTTAAGGTTTGAGAAGTGTTTTTACTAAGAGAAATCAGAGGGAGGCTGAAAGAGATCCCTCTGCATATTATGTCACAATCAAAGGAACTCTAAGAGTTTGAATTTCAAGGGTGGGCAGTGGGCTAAATCCATGTAGGGAAGGCTCTTAGAAGTGACCTTTTAGAATGACTTCTATGAAGTTTTCTAAGCAGGTTTTAGAGAGTTCAGATGGCAATGACAAGCAAACAGAGGCATGTGAGAGCACCTGACCCTGCCACAGGTTGCCTGTCAGTTTACATAGCAAATTTGTTTCCTAAGCTGTTCTCTGAAGCCGGTGAAATGAACAAATTGAAGCCAGATTAGATTATGTTAAAGGCAGGTTTATTTGGAAGCTGCTCTAGGGTGGTCGAGTTCACTGAGCCCTAGGACCAAGACCATGAGAACAAGAGGGGAGATAGAGGAGGGGGGGGGCTTGTGCACAGAGACAGAAGAGAAGAAGAAAAAGAAGAGGATGAGGAAGAGGAGGAGTAGGAAGAAGAGGAGGAGGAAGAGGAGGAGGAAGAGGAGGAGGAAGAGGATGAAGAGGAGGGGGAGGAGGAGGAGGGAGAGAAGGAGGAGGAGGGGAAGGAGGGGGAGGAGGAGGAGACTGAAATGTCTGGATTATATAAGGAGGAGCTCTGGGAAAGGGCAGACAAGCTCCAGGACTACAAAGTTTAGGGTTGGGGGCAGGTAAGGACTGATGGATGCCGGGAGAACCTGGAGGCCAGTTCTGCTTTGATATGTAAAATACACATCTCAATTTCCTGTCCTGGGGTCGCAAACCGAATGCTAACAGAAAATCATCACCAATTCCTCAGTTTAGATCAATATACCTTTGAAAATTTTCTATGATAGAATTGGTGGGAAATTTAACTAACTTGCATTTTAATTTTGCTGTTGTCTTTTGAGACAGGGTTTCTCCAGATAACCTTCACTGTCCTGGAACTCGGTTTAATTGAATTTTAAAGGGCCAGTCATTGCAGGAACAGGAGACTGGGAATTTCAAGTCTCAAGAAGTTGGTAAAAAGCTCCTTCAGGCTTGAGCTCTGAGCCTCTCTGAGCTGGGGGAAGGGACAGGGTGTGACCTCTGAGTGATAAGGTCATCTTACCTCCAGCTGTGGACAGCTGAAGTTACTTGGTGTGACACACACCTACGTGCCCTTCTGCACACAAAGCAGAGGGGCTTTTCCTTTGGCTTCTCAATAACCATAAAAACGCAGGCTGTTACCCATTGTGGCCCCACTGAATGTGGCCAGCTGGCTGTTTGAAAATCAGCTTTCTTCTATTTCTGCCCTCAGTGAAGGGAATTTTAGAAAGTAGCTCATAGGGAGGGGAGGTTTGACCCTGGAATAGTGCTCTAGAAAGCTGCATAGCTACTAGTATCGTCAGAATTTCTAGTTCACTGTATGCTACTTTAGTGATAAGCACGAAGACAGAAATCTGCTTTTTTTTCTTTTAAAGGAAATGTTTTAAAACTGAACATTTAAAAATCTTTTAAAATTTGAACCAGGACTGGATAGAGGGGAGAAGCAAGCCTTTTTTTTCTTCAGTTTTGGCTTCAGACCCCGAGACAGGGGACTGAGGTGCTTATTTTAAGTTTCAAAACAGACATGGCCTCCAGGTTCTCCCCATATCCCTCAGTCCCTATCTGGCACACTCTATCCCAAAGGGTTTTCCCAGACATTTAATAATCCAAACATTTTTTGATTCCCCCTCCCTTCTCTCTCTTCTCTCTCTGTGCTTGCTCAATTTCTCTTTCTTTCCATCCCCCATGGTGACTTCCCTGGCCTTTGTCCTTGGGTGAACTCACCTGAGAGCAGCTTCCCCCAATAAACCTGCATTGAATATTATCTAACCTGTCTTGAGTTGGCTCAAAGTAACTTATCACTTTCTATTTTGCTGGCACTAGAATTACAATGAACAAGAACCGGAATACAGGAGCCTGTAAAATGTGCATATGTAGATTTAGTGGTGGGACTTGAAAACAAAGGGCTCAGAATCTTCTCACACCCATCTTTACACTCAAGGGAGGGACAGCTGCCACCAGCACCTGGCCCAGGAATATGAAAAGAGCAGCAGCTAAGGAAAGACACCCGGTTATTCTCTAAACTAGTATTAGCTTTAGGTGACTATGACATAGTTGGAAGTTGCTCTCCGGTTTTGTTACTTGACAGTAATGGGGCCTTATTCTCTGGTGCTTCTTTGCCTTGGATAAGCCCCCTCCCTTGTTTATGTCAAAATGAAAGACCTTCCCCCCCCCCCCACTCAAGCCAAGAGAACTCAGGCCACCCAAAAGACTCAGAGACACCGATCTTGATGCAACAGCAAGAGGTATATTTCAATCAGTGTGCTGAGGCCAAGACCCCATAACCCACGCAGGGGCAGAGGAGCTTGACCCCCAGCTTGGGGAGAGTAGGGTATTTAAAGGAAAAAAAACACAACCCATGGGGAGTGGGGAGGGGTAACAGTGGAAAGTGCCAGGGTTCAGGGAACAATCATGGGGAAAGTGCCAGCATATGACAGGGTTCGAGGAACAATCATGGGGAAGGATAGGGTTTTTTCCTCAAGGCTCAATCTTATTCAGCCATATCATTCACATCATCTACTCTGTGATTAGCCAAGTTCTTGTTCTTGTAACACAAAGCCCTAGAACTAGCCGAGCTGCTCTCCTGGCTCTTCTTACTGTTAGTCTGCTAGAAGTGAGATTTCTATTAATCCTTCAAAAGCTTAATGGAGGTCCACCAAGACCAAGGCCCTGGAATACCTTGGCTCACAATCTTGAGCCTTGGGTTTTGTTTGTTTGTTTTTTTCTGCCTCACAGAGAGCTGCTGAGGAGGCTCTGTTGTGTGCTAGTTTTGATGAAGGGGGTTTCAGGAGTGGCACAGAATCTAGCAGATACAATTTCGTGTCTACTCTGAGTCTTTTGCAGAGTTTCACGACTGGGAAGCTAGTCTTTGGTACTCTGAGTCTGGTTTCACTTGTAGAGTCTTCGACATAAATGGGAGTGATCTCAGTCTCTTTAGGAGCAGGCTCATAGGCTGCTCCGCCGAGCTCATTCTCAGGATCCCAGGTCCTTGTGAGAGGCAAACAGTGATTGTTGCCCGGCTGTACTCTGCTCCTCCCCCCTCATTCCCAAGCTTTTTTTGTCCTTTCGACAGAGTGCCAGCTCGCTGGGGAAGCCAACTAGGAATTGTGTGAGAAGGGGAGGCCACTGGCAGGCCCGGATGACAGCTGGGGGCGGGGAGTCACAGTGCAGGGCTGGGCAGAGGTGCTTTCTGCCAGATAGCTGTGACTGTATGAATGAGTCATTTCCCCTACTGGGCAAGCGCTCCCCTGGCCTTCCAACAACTTCAGAGGATATCCCTGGATCAGGAAGGACCCAGAAGGGAAGAAAATCAAAACAAAACAGAAACTGGCCTGACATATTGAAAGGACACAGTTTACAACAGCCTAGCTCTGCATTCTTGATCACGTTCACACGGCCATTCATCTCTGGTACATTCCTTCATCATTTCCAGACAAATGGACCTGGACCCTGACACTAGAGGTGACCTTGGGTAGCCATACAGCAGCTTCCAGATCCTATTTTTCGCCAGTGGAACAGAGATAGCAGCTTGGGTGTGATTTCATCTGTGGTAAGGAAGGCTATGGCATTCCAGGGATGGCTCTGGATAACTTAAAATTGTCAGTTATCCCCAAAGGAAAGGAAAGTAGAAGGTGGAGGCTCCCGGGCAACTTTTCCGGGTTTGAGTAGAGGGAATGGAAGCTAGAGAAGGTGTGGACCGGGCGTGTCCGGGCGAGCAGGTCTTTGTGTTATCTGCTGAGCCCTCCCGCGGAGCCAAAGCCAGGCGGTGACCCCTGGGCGGGGCTGCGGGTGACAGACCAAGGGAGGCAAGAGTGCGGTCAGCTAGGTTCTCTTTTCTGGTCCGCTCCCTCCTTTAAAAGGTCTGGCGGGCTGCTTCTCTCTCACAGGTCTCCAACGGGGACTGAGCGGTGAGTGGTCTGCTTTGCAGACTCCTCTCTGGTTTTTCCGACTATAGGTGGGGACTGAAGCTCGGGTCGACTTCGGTGATCGCTACTAAGACCCCGCAGAGAGTGGCTGGAGAGAGGTGAAAGTTGGTAGAGCACAAAGCTCTGGGAGCATCACGCTCGGGATGCTCTGCTAGGTGTGGGCCGGTGACCTCTCTCAGCAGATGAGGTAGCTGGAGCCACACAGGGGGAACATGAAGTCCCCATGTGGTGTGTGTGTGTGTGCGCGCCTGTGTATGTGTGTATGTGCATTTGTGTATGTGAATGAGTGTGTGTGTGTTTGTGTGTATGTCGGAGTGCAAGGCAGTGAGGGTCGCCAAGGTGTGGGTCGGGCTGGTGACAGGTGAGGGGACATAGGTGAGGGATGAGCAAGTGAGGGATGGGCAGGTGAATGGCTCGCAGGCTTTTCTGGTGCTTCCAGCATATCCAATCCCACTCGGAGAAGGGAGAACCAAAACCCTTGCAGAGCCCTGATCATCCAAAGAATGGGAGCTGGAGGCGTTGGGGTCACACTTGTGTCTTTTCACGAAGGACCGAACAAAGTTTCATTTTGATCACTCACACGGATTTCCTTGTAATTGATTTACCAAATGTTATCGCATAAAATATTGGCCCGGAGTTGTTTGGCTGCAGATCAACTGGGAAACTCCCCTCGGGTGTATTAAATGTCACTGATTTGCACGGGTCCTGCCTCACTTTACTGCTCCTTTTCTGTGACAACCTTCGTGCAGACCTGGCAGGGTGATCCCAGGACTCTTCCTGTCCTCCTTCTCACTCTCATCTCTCTCTCACCCCAGGTCTTGGCGAAGTGATTCATTGGTGGTCCCTGACACTCTGGAAGCCTTCCCGTGACTTGGACATCGGTCTCTGACAGTGAGTAACCCACGAAGGCTGAATCTGAGGTAGAAAGAAAGGCTTCCTAGAAAGGCAGTGAAGGGTATTTTAGATGTTGGTTCACACTCCCTCCTCCCAACTTTTCTCCCCCTTTCTCTTTTCTATCCCTTCCTGTCCTTTCTTCCCTTCTTGCTTCAAGTTTGTAGTTCTCTTCGCTGCCTCATTTGTCTCTTGCTGGTGTTATCGGGAAAACAAAATCGAAAACAAAACATTGGGTCCATTCGTAGGCTGTAACCCAGCCCTTTAAAAAAAACGAACAAACAACCATGGTGACTTCCTTGAATGGAGGGCTGTCTTAAGCTGTCTTTGCCTGTAGAGCGATTCCCAGGGTCTGCTGTTGTTGCGCTCTCTCTCAGCTTATGCAGATTGTGCCCCATCTGCATTTTGGGCTAAACCACCGCCCCCTTCTCAGCCAGTTAGCTATTGTTCCTTTTCCCTTCTTCAGTGGCCAAGCAGACCTTCTGGTCTCAGCAAAACCCTCATTACCCCACGTATCTTTAATTCTGCATGCACAAATTAAAATCTTGGTACTGCTATGCTTTCAGCACTGGTAAGCATTCGGTGCTTTATGTTTTCTTTACCTTGGCAGTTTGTAAAAGTATGCTTCTTATAGTAAAAAAGCAAAATAAAAGTCATTTGTAGCAAAAAGAAGACACTTAAGGGTTTCCTTTCTTCTTACAGATAAGCACTGGATAGTTACTTTGCAACCTCTATCTCTTCCCCTTCCCCCTCCATCATACACTAACACACGCATTTGATTTTACATACATTCCATTCCAAGAATTCTAAATCTTTATGGATTGAACTAAATATTCTATTTTTCTGACTTTAATATCTTTTTATTAGGATTTTGTTCTTATTTTATGTGCATTAGTAGTTTACCTGCACGTATGTTTGTGTGAGGGTGTCACATCCCCTGGAACTAAGCTTGTAGACAGTTGTGAGCTGTCATATGGGTGCTGGGAATTGAACCCCGATCCTCTGGAAGAACAGCCAGTGCTCTTAACCACCTGGCGATCTCTCCAGCCTCATGACTAATGTAACATCTTAAAGATTAAACGTTAAAATTTAAAATCTCTTAATGAGTCAGTCTGGCCACAGCAAATAGAGGAATGAGGTGGTATAGAAAGGGAGAGGGCTGCCTTCTGGTGTTCTGTGTAGGCCCCACAGGGCAAGCTAAACAAGCAGGTCCTATCAGTGTGTGGAGCATCGGGTGTCTTGAAGAGGCCGGGTGAATGTCTCCCTCTAAAGATGAAGCTGGAGTGTTACTGTTGGAGGAAATGCTTTCTGAGGTTAGCTTCAGTGTGACATCTTCCTGAGGCACAGAGGTCGAAGTTCACCCATTGAGTAGCTGGTCCAGCCATCTGTTCTGGCAACAACTCTGGGTCAGGACTAAGGCATAGGGACGGCCCCACCCCCACACAATGCCTAGTGCTGCTGCTTCCTCTTAGACTGCCTTTTAAAATTTTTAATTTTTATTTATGTGCACATGTGCGTCTGTCACTTGTGTATGTGCCTGCAGAAGCCTGAAGAAAGCATCAGATAGGTCCACTGGAGCCAGAGTTACAGGTAATCGTGAGCTGCCTGACTTTGGTGCTAGGAACTGAACCTGGGTTCGTTAGCATCATAGGAAGCATTCTTAACCTGAGCCATCTCTCCAGTTCCTTGGATCTTTCTGTATTCCACAGTGGACTTCGATATGGCCAGTCTCTCTCCTGGACATTGACCTTGGTCTTCATCACGGGCTTTTCCTAAATGTTAATTCCCACGTTGTAGACCCCAATTCCCACCTATCCTGTTACGGAGCAAGTATTAGCTAATGTGCAAAGTAGCTAATGCTATGGCAAGAAGACCAAGAACTCTAAGCTCAAATCTGACTCTCAATGGGCTGGTGGTGGAGGAGTCATAAGACTAGAGAGACAAACAGACTGCTCATTATGTGGCAAGGGGTGAGTGTTCCCTTTGAGAGGAGTTGTGTCCTCTGTATGTGGTTTTGAGCTTATGACATCATTAACTGGGCCACCTGGTTTCCTCCAGTTCCACCCATTCTTAAAATAGTTACAAATCCTGAGAACTATTAGCTTAGTGAATGTTCTAGAGGTGTTGTGGCAGGCCACCTGAGTTAAAAAAAAGTTACCTTGGGTGTGTTCAGTCCTCATGTTTCCCAATGCCAACTTTCTTTCCTGTCTCAAGATTCTGTAGGGTCATATCTACAAGTTCTGAGTTCCTGAGTCATGTTACTTCAGATGTGCCATCATTAGCCCCATACATGGGAAACAACACTGTCCTTCGGTCATCATTGCTAGAGATCAGTTAGCCCTTAGGATGCCATCCTTGCCCTGGCTGAACTTAGCATCCTGCTCTCCCTGAGTGTGCTTTTCCTGTGACTGTCCTTTTGTGATTCTTGTTGCTTATCACCCTCATATCCATGTTGGAGTGAAGTGTCAGAAAGAAAACTACATCCTTTTAAACCTAGCTACCCAAAGCCTGCAAATGAGATGAGAAAAGACAGGCTGACAAGAGGGCATAGACTGCTGCTCTCCATGCAAATAATGGAGGAATCAAAGGAGATGGTGACACAGGAGGTGGTTAGAATTTGAAGACTCTACAATTTTAACAGGGATAGAAAGGACCAAGAGGAAGAGGGCTTCCGAGAGGATAACAAAAAGATGCTTTTGGAGAAACAATGTATTTCAACTGTTATGGTTTGGTCCCGGTTTTAGTGAGTTTTGTTGTTGCTGTTTTGTTTTGTTAGACATGAGCTTGCCGCCTCCCCCACACAGGTCTTGGTGTGATTTTGTGAGTTTTGTTGTTGTTGGTTGCTATTCTGTTATTCTGTTCAATATGCTGTTGCCCCCTCCCTCACCCAGGTCTTGGCTTTGCATCATAGCCCAGGTTGACCTTGACTTCATTTTGTCCTCTAGGCTGCTCCCAGACATGAGTAATCTTCCTGCCTCAGCCTCCTGAGTGCTGGGATGACGGTTTCTGTCACTTCCTACCCGGCTCCAAATGGTTTCCAAATGATAATAAAAGCTAACTGGGATTTCAGGAAAAAGACCAGTGGCTGTTTGGATGCAGCCGGGGGAGGTTTTGCTTTTAAACAGAAGGGATTTCAAAAACTCAGGCGCTCAGAATTTTTATGCCACCTTGTAAGTCAGCTGTCTGTTGCTATGACAAAATCCCAAGGTAAATCCAATTGAAAGGAGAAATGGTTTATTTTGGCTTGCTGTTTTAGAAGGTTTTGTCTGTGGTTGTTGTGGCCTGCTGTTTGGGCCTGTGGTGGTACAATCCATCTTGGTGGGAAGACATAATAAAAGCGGCTAGCCAGTTCCTGTCTTGGTGGCCAGGAAACAATAGGGTGGAGAGACCTGGGGGTGGGGTGGGGTGGGGTGGGGTGGGGCAATATCCCCAATGGCCTGACTTCCTTGAACAAGACTCTCACTTAGATTTCTACCACCGTTCACTAGTGCGAAATCAAAGCAACTACTGTAGTAGTTTACTGTTGAACGTCTTCATACGAGTGTAACGTGCAGCTTTCTGACCGCCATTTCCGTTTACAAATAGGACCTTCTCCCTGCCACCTCCAGGAGCTCGAGGGGACATAAATGTCTGAAGATGAGCTCTTGTCTGTGTCTTGGTTGCCTCTTGTGTTGCTAAGCTGTTGGCTGTCTGTAGCAGAGGATCTCTTTTCTGTGGTCTCATGGGGCTTTGTGTTTTGTGTTTCAAGAGTTCTTTCTCTGACACAGACAGCTGGCCTGACAGCATGGCAATGGTAGGGATGAGACCAAATCATATTAGGGACAAGAAAGGTCACAGCCCTAGCTGACTGGCTTTGGCTCCAGCCCACACATCGACAGGACAGAGATGAGCCTTCAGTGTTCTGCCCACGTGAGAAGCAGCTCTCTTCTGGGCTGGGCTAGAGTTTGGTAATTGTCTGTTGGTCAGGGGTGTGGTTTCAAAAGATGTTTTCTTTCTTGGGCTCCAGCATCTTGCCTTGAGGTTTACAAGCTAATGAGTGGTAAATTAATCCAGGAACTGCTGAGGTACTGTCTTGCATAAATGTCCTGTCCTTGTGATTCTGTCTGGGCCTCATGATAAGGCTGAGGGACTATGGGTACCCAGCTGCCCAGAAAGCATAACCCAGGGTAGATTGTGCTAGTCAGCAATAGGCCTATGTTAAGTCCCAATAGGCCTATGTTAAGTCCCAGGATGAAAAAAACACTTGTAACATGTGTCCATGTGTCAAGTTTAGAAGAATTTGATCCAAGAGTTAAGGGAGCTGAAGGGACCGACACAAATATGGGTTCCATGGCTTTTATTTTGAAGTGTGTTTATAGTAGAATGGGCTTTGAGTGTTTCCAAAGTAAATTAGACAAATGTTAGCCCATATATCACTGATCTCTAGCAAGCTAGAGAGAAGCTAAGAATACCTTGCTTGTCTGTGTGACCCCTATCCCACCCTGGGGTGGGGACTGGTAAATTCCAGTTTAACTTAGAACGCATACTGTGTTCTTGTGTTGACAGGTTGTCTGATACCTGTGTGATTCCGGAGACTTCTGAGGGCATTTTATGAATGTTCCTAAGTAACAGTACTTCACCCCTTGTCATTCCTTTGAACTCCACTCTCTTGGTTTGGTTGTGAGTGTTCCCTCTTCTGTAAGCTTTTCTGACCACGTGGCCTGATTGGTGTTTTCTAGCTGTTATTGGTGTGATTTCTATAGGACTGATGGCTAATCTTCGTTATGGATTGTTTTTCAAATCATCTAGGAGAATGGAGAGGCACAGCATCCATTTGGTGTTTCCTGAGAGGATTACTGAGACCACCTTGAGCATGGGTGGCACCATCCCATTGACTTGGAGTCTAGAAGAGGGAAAAGCTGTAGCATCCCCTTTCTCTGCTTCCTGTCTTTACTTGATGTAAACATCTATGCTGTGACCCTTTGCTACCAGAATGCATGGTCTGCATCCTCTCAATTGTGAGCCAAAATGAGTGCTTCCTCCTGAATCAGGCATTTTGGCTGCAGTGATGTAAAGCAGTTGGTAACAGCTTAGGGGCCCGAAGATGATTTGCTGATCTGTTTGCATGTTTCATCCCTACCACCTCTTCTGTAGGCTGGCTGCTAACTAGGATGCATTAAGAATGCATCATATCCCAAGGGCATGCTAATTTACAAATCCCTCTAGCGTCTATATTCTTTTGTACTTCCTCCTTCAAAGAGGTTGGCCTCTGGTCATGCCCTCTTGGCTCTCACCCTTCTCTGCCCTGCACTAGAGCCATTGCCTAGCTTGCTTGGGCAGCCATACATGCTTCAGGTTCACAGTGTCTTGGGTTTTCTTCTTTTCTTAGTCCCTTCCCAGCCATACATGCTCTACAGGGGAAGGAAAATTACTCTTTATGCCTCCTCAAAAAACCAACAAAGATTAAACACGAGAAAAAGGCATGGTGCTTTATTAATATGCAGAAAGATAAGACTGCAGTGAGAAAAATAAATCACAAGCTTGTGTTGACCCAACTGCTTCTTACCATTACCCCAAGGGTAGGAACCTAAGGCAGTTGTGAGAGATTGTGAGTGGTTATGGGAGGGAGGCGCTGAGACAAGCTATTTGGATTGGAAGGAATCTAGGGATAGACATTTCTTCTGAGTTTCACTCAGTTTTATTTTATTTTTTTCTTTTCTGGGACAGGACGACAGTCAGGCTAGAGTAGGGAGGCACCCAGTTCCATTGTGTAGTGAGGGATTCCAGCGAGGCTTTCTGGTTTTCCTTCAGATCAGATTGTGTGTGTTTAAACCACATCACTTTGTTCTCTGAATCCCAGCAGTATTTATTACCCAGTATACTTCTCTGTTGTTATGATAAAACACCATGACCCAGGTAGCTAACTTAAGAGTTTAAAGTTCTAGGGGGTGTAAGAAAACACAATGGCAGGAACACAGGCCAGCCAGCAGGCTTTGAGTAGGCTAGGAGACTGAGAGTTTATATCTTTAACTGCAAACATGAAGCAGATAGAGGGTGAACATGGCATGAGGCTTTTAGTCTCCAAGCCTGTCCCCAATGACATACTTCTTTTGTCTGGGTTTCAGTACCTAGACCACCCCAATCAGCTCCACAAACTAGGGACCAAGTGTTCAAATGCTTGAGACTATGGGGGACGTTTTTCATTAAAGCCACCACACTAGAGATGCTTTTACACTGGACACAGGCTGGATTCCACAGACCCATACACGGCAAGGGTCCAGGCACTAATTGCTGACTGAATTGGTTTACAGAGTTTCACATCCCTCAATTCAGGCTACTCTATTGTGCTTTCTGGGATCTCCCATTCTTACTATCTTACATGCTAATCACGTTACCAAAAGCACCCAGGCAAACACTACCATTAAAATAATAGCTGGGACCAGCACAGTGGCTCGCAAGGAAAGCACTGTTGCTGCCAAACCTGACAACCTGAGACTAACCCCCAAATACATGATGGAAGGAGATCACTTATTCCTACAAGTTGTCCTCTGACACTAACATATAGAATGTCGCATGCCCATCCCCAGTAAATGAAAATAAAAAAATTAAAAGAGTCAATTTTGACCCAGCATCCTGTCCTGAGGGGCAACACAAGGACCACTTCTATCACTACCCACCAGCTCTGTCCTTCATGCATCACTTCTACGAAAAGCTCCCTGCCACACCTTTCTGCCAGTTATAAGTACTCTTTCCCTCCACTGTGCTTGACTTGGGGATGTTGGTATTTTAGGGTGAGGGATGGCACTTTATTCCCAGCATAGGGAAGCAGCTCAGTGATGGAGCACCTGCCTGGCACAGATAACTCCCTGGGTTCCACCTCCAGTATCACCACACCAAAACCAACAGAACTGGCTCCCTTCCTTGGCTCCCCTGGTTGGACAGCAGCAAGCTGGCATTTACTTTACTGAGAATGATCAGTATGTTATGATATGATAGTTATAAATATATTTAGAAGAAAAGGGATCTTTCCGCTTGGGTTCAGAAAATGTCTACGTACAGCCTGCAGTTTTCCTGAGTGGCCTGTGACCCATAGCTCTTCTGAAAGCTCCACTTTCCTAACCTCTCAGATGAGCCCCACGGAAACAACTGTGGCTGTGTATGATGTTTTCCCCTGCAGGCTCAACAGCCAGTCTTGCAGCATCTGCCGCATCAGCTTCAAGTGTTTGCCCTCTGAATAGCCTCCTCTGGAGCTAGTAGCTCTTCCACCTCTGTTCCAATCCCCGTAATCTCTGGTGTCCTTAAACAGGAAGAGGATGTTCAAGATTCCAGAAGGGCAAAGTGGAGGGGTGTGGTTGGTAGGGCCAAAGACATCCTGACTGTTGCTGGAATCGGACCCTAGGAAACTTGATCTTTATTCCTAAACAACTTAAGTGTGAGGTCTACCCTGTGGACTATACACCTCCCTTCCTCTCTCCCTCTCCCTCTCCCTCTCCCCTCTCCCTTTTCCACCCCCCTCCCTTCCCACATCTCCTGACCCTCCCTCTCACCCTCTCCCACTCCCTCTCCCTCTCCCTCTCCCTCTCCCTCTCTCTCACACACACACACAGAGCAAGTATACGTTTCCATAGTATACATGATGTAATTGTGAAGGATTCTGTTTTTATTTTACAGACTTTTCTCATGAGTGATACCTCACCATCCTTGTTCCTTTTGGGTTGATGCTGTTTTGTGTGATGCTTTTCCCCCTAGGTTCTGCTATAGGAGAACATGGCAGCTACAGGAACTGAAACAAAGGACCTTGAAAACCATCACAAGTAAGACTGACCTGGGCTGGGCTGACTTGACTATGCTGTGCTGGTTTTGTTAAGCATCCTCTGATCAACTCACTTTTCCAAGTTCTTTACATGTGTTAATGTGTGATCCTCAGAATAGTGCGTGAGGGCTTTGGAGGGCTTACAAATTCAAGTCTAGGAGCTTCTGTCCTCAACCCTCAGGACATGTGACTCACAAGAGCAGACAGTTTAGTGCTTAGCTATGTGTCTTAACAGCTTTTCCTCTATATATGGCATTTTTCTTTAAGACAAAATCCACTCTGTATCTCCTAGCTCAATCTTTCTTCTGAATCTTGAATGGTTTTCTCCCTTCTTTGTTGTTTTTCATAGTTGAAGTGTGTGCTTTTCATGAGTTCTCTTAGGTTTAGACTTTATTAAAGAGCTAAACATGAATGTCTTTCTCTGACTCTAGTATGTACGTATATGTTCATGCACATCCAATCCAGGGTTTTTAGCATGCTGTGGTGAGCACATATTCTACTCTGAGACACACTTCAGGCATCCTGCATGGGTTTGAAGTCTTTCTACTGAGCCTTTCTAATTTCCTTACCACAGAGTTGTTCACTATCTGCTTGCTGGGGATCTGTGAGGTGGCAGCCATCCAGCTTCAGTGACCGCAGTTGGGGCAAATGATTAGGGTGGCAATAACTTTAAACAGTCTGTTGGAGACTGTTTTAGCTCACGTCCATGTCAGAGTTAATGAATTTTGAAATAATTGCTGTTCTTATGATTATACACTGCTTCCTTCTGCTCTTCCTGGAATTGACAAGTAAGGAAAGGGTTTTCTGTGTGTGGCCGAGTTGTCTTAATCACATCCTGTTGTGTCATTTTGAGGCATAAAGTCAGCCCTTCTGTTTTGTGTCTCATGTTTGACACATCCTGAAGGAGGATATGGTTAAGTGGCTGAAAGATGTGTTATGATGTTTGGGATTTCAGATTGTCCTACAGATCAAAAGTGCTTTCTGGGAAAGTCTAGCTGTACATGCTGTGCATTTGGTCTTACAAGTAAGAAAGGGCTCCTACCCACTAATAAAAAGCCAGTTAGTCTCTCAGGAGAATTGGAATTGGCTCAGGAGAATTGGCTCAGGAGAATTGGATGGGCACATGCTGTGCCTTGGCCAGGTGCTTGCTCTTCCTCAGCATGGTTTCCATAGCACCTTTGCTCAGGGTGTGGTCAGCAGTGGCCCTGCATGTATGACTGAGCTCTAATCTTGTTCATGAAGCAGTCTGCCCACCCACTTCTTACTCCCTTAATGAGAGAGCTCTGACTTTATTTCGAGTCTTATGCTTCTCTTTTGTATAGCAATCTCTTGAAAATTTTCGTATGTTGACTTAATCTGGATACTACTCTAGGGGTATAGAGTGGAATGGGGCTTGAAAAACATGGAAGGGGCACTGAGAGGACCAAGGGAGAAGATGGAGCCTTCAGTGATTGCTGTTGAGGTTGATTACTACCAGAAAGAAAAGCAATAAGGACTGGTTGAAATAAATCAGAACAGGTCTGATTCAACCTTCAGTTTTGTGCGTCTCTGTCTGTCTCTGTCTCTGTATGTCTCTCTCTGTCTCTCTGTCTGTCTCTGTCTCTGTCTCTCTCTCTCCCCCTCCCTCCCTCTTTCCCTCTCTCCCTCTGTGTATGTGTTTGTGTGATAAATAAACAAGACATGGCATGGACTCCAGGAGATTTTGATAATTATAATTAAATTAATTGTATAAGTTCTAAAGACAATATGTAGGTAGCCAGATGCTTTGTATATGTCTGTGATCTCAGTGTTCAGGAGACCAAAACAGGTATATTGAGTTCAAAGCCATTCTGGCCTACAAAATGAAACCTGTCTAAAGAAAAAGAAATAGGAGCTGAGGGAGTGACTTGCTTGCCTCACATGCCAGGAGTTCTGTAACTAGCACTACACAGGACAAGAGTGGTAGTATGCACCTATAATCCAGCACTGAGGAGATAGACTCAGGAATATCAGAAACTCAAGGCTATGTAGCAAGTTTGAGGCTAGTCTGTGATTCAGTGATGTTCTGTCTCCAAAGAAATGAAAGAAATTAAAAATTAGTGAACAAAACAGCTAATTATATTATAAGGAGCATCCCATGAAGGAAGGGGAAGCCCTTAGAGGAATCATATAGGTCCTCCTTACAACAGGGTTAGATATCCATAAACCCATCATGGCATTGACTTAGCATGACAAACCCCAAATCAGCTTGGCAGTATGGTTCTCAGGAAAAATGTTCACACTCAACACACACCATTTTCAAATCATTGTGAAGTCAAGATCACCGGTATTTCTAAATTGCAGTGGTCTCTGGATCATTGCTTTCTCATCTGCTCATGAAGTTAGATTGAAGAGAAAGTGGCACGCAGTTGGTTCTGAGCAGAAAGCCGTAAGGAACAGTAGCTACCATTGCTCCATACTCAAAACGGCCCGCATCTGTCCTCATCCTGCCAAGGAGATACCTATTTGGAAATGAGGAGTCATGTATTGTTGAGGCAGCTGTGTTGGAGGCTGGCTCTGAGGAAGCTTGGCAGGATAGAACAGGAATCATCTAGTCCTGGGGCACTTGTGTTTGTAAATAAACTTCACTGAAGTATAATACCATGGGTTTGCCTTTCTTGTCTATGTTGCTGTCAGGAGACAGTGGCAGACTGTGACAGAAGCTTAACGGCCTATGGCCATATTTGCCATCTGGTCTTCTCTTAAATAAAGCCTGCCAACCTCTCTTTAGAGCAGAATCATGTTGTCCTGTAAAGGTAGTTTGAATCACATACAAAATATTTTAGTTGCCACTCTGAAGAAAAACAAAATGGTAGGAAGTTATATCATGACAATTTTTTAAAAGCAATTTTATTTATTAATTTTTAAAATTTACAATCCATCTGTTGCCCCCTCTCCTGCTCCCCCTCTCCCAGAGTTTCGCATCCCATTCCTCCTCCTTCTGTCCCTGAGAGGATGCTCCCCTACCACCAGGCCTCCCTCCTCCCTGGGGCCTCAAGTCTCTAGAGGATTCGACCCATCTTCTCCCACTGAGGCCAGACCAGGCAGTCCTTTGCTATATTTGTGTCGGGGGCCTCAGACCAGCTCCTGTATGCTGCCTCCTTGGTGGCTCAGTGTCTGGGAGCTCCCAGGGGATATCATGACAATTTTTTTAAAGAAAAAAAAATGCAAGGTTTATTTTATGTTTTGTCTGCATGTATGTATATGCCCACTGAGGCTAGAGGAGGGTAATTGATTCTCTGGAACTGTAGTTAGAGATGGTTGTGAGCTACCATGTGGTTACTGGGAATAGGCGCTGGTCCTCCTACATGAACAAGTGCTCTAAACCACCGGCCATCTCTTCACACCCTTGTGACAATCTTGGTGTCGTAGTTCTGATAAGTGTTAGCTAAAGTAAGGCAGGAAAAAGTAATTATTGGCATCTGCTTGGAAACGTTATCTTTGGCAACAGATAAGACTTTTTTTTCTGTCTGTATTTCCAATAATGAATGTATTACTTTCAAAATAGTCAAGTTTATATACTGACTATAGCCAAGTGGACTAGCAGCTAGCATTCTTTGTATTGGATGATTTATCAATTTGGTCTTTATAATTTTGTAGGCTCTTCTAAGATTTTGCTGTTTGTTTTCAAACAGGGCTCTAGGAGCAAAGCAGAGTTAAAAGGAAGGAGACAGGGAAGTAGGGCCCTTGGCAATGTATGTTATCTTTTTCCCAAGGTGTGCTTGTGCCTCTTCCCCATCACGTGTCTCCCACACCTCATGTAAATGGAGCATATCCATGGTAACACTGGCCATTACACACCCATGCTCTACAAACCTTTCACTTTTTGTTTTTAACAGTGACTGCTTCATCCAACTTTCAAATCCAAACATAGCAACAATGAAGGAAGACGTTCTCTATCATTTCAACCTCAGCACTAGCACACACGATTTCCCTGCTATGTTTGGAGATGTGAAGGTAAAAACTCCAGGCTTTGATTTTAAGGATTGTCTTATGGTCAACTTCCTCTTTGATATGGCTGCGCCTTTTCATAGATGATGGACAGAAGACAAGGACTACATTATATCTATATCAGACTATTGGAAATTGTTACCTTGTGTTTGTATGAACTAGCAAGTAAAGGAGAGAACAAATGTTAACAACTGCAGTGTCTCTTTGTCTCTACTTTGTCTCTTAGAACTTTCATTTGTAAGTGAATGCATGTCAATCTTCTGAGCCATACAAATGGTCTATGTTTATGGTTTCAATTACTTCAAAGATGGAGTCTGGAGTCTGGGGGTAAGGTGGGGTGAAACCTAGACAATGTCTTAAGAGCTATGGCAAAATCCATTTCCTAACACTTAATTGAGAAGAGGGAACTGGGAAGGTGCAGAGTCAGTCTGGAGACTATATGATCCCTGCTTGCAACTGAAGGTGTATATGAATGATACTGTTTTTTAATTGTCTAGGGGCTAATGTTGATGAAGACACTTCCAGTACAAAGCCTTCAGTTCTCAGTGCTCACATATCTTACATTTTTATTAAAGTCCTTTGTTAACATTTGTCTCTAATCAACACCTGTGTGTGCATCCTTACAAGGAACAGTGTGACATTTCAACTCGTTAATGTGATGTGAAAGGACAAGCAGGGTGGTCAGTACATTAACAACTCAGGAGCTGATCCTTCTTTGGGTTGAGAACAATCAGAATCCTATCTTCTGGCTATTTTGCAATTTACAGTTAGTTATTGTTAACTGTAGTTATCATACTACTAGAATAGGACTCTTCAATGTCTAATCCTGATAAAGACGAATTAACTCATGGAATTAAAAACCAACACTGGGCCCCATCTGCCACAGGTAGAACTCAACTTTTGGTAGCAAATAGTGAGCAGCTTTCATGTTTTCTTAATTTGTTCAATTTCTATTTATCCTAATATTGCTTATTTACTTTTTTATTGAAGGCTATGAACATGTCCTTTCATCTTTAGAGATGCATTTTTTTTCTTTTATCTTCAGATTTCATTAAATCAATTTTTATTATTTACTATTCTTTGGTGAAATAAAATTTCTTAGATGACTCTTTGCAAAATGATGGCTTTACTTCTCCACCTACAAAGTCCCAACCCACTACTGGGGCTCTATTCTTTCCCACTCAGTTGACCAAGTGAAAGAGTGTTGGGCCATTTTAACACTGGGTCATAGGACTCTGGTCACATGAGGAGTTTGAAGGACTGTGAGACTCCAACCATCTTAGTTCAAACCCAAACTTTCTTTCCAGCACACTAGTCTACCTGGTATGGAAGACCAACCATATTGGCTGCAGTTGTCTCTTCAAAGTTAGAGAGATTCTGGTCCTGTATGTGTGGCATTGTCCTTTGTGTGCTTGTACTGAGCAGTGACTCTCACTCCAGAGCTACTAAAAACTCATCAGGGAAGTGCATTCCTCAGTCCCCTCAGATACACTTGGTATAGGCCAGACCAGAAAACTTGCTAGGAAGTTCCCAGACGACCCCAAGATTGCTGACCTGAACTCTGCAGACCCCCGATGACAGTGTACTAATGGGCTCCCCATTCTCTGGTTGCAGTTTGTGTGTGTTGGTGGAAGCTCTTCCCGGATGAAGACCTTCATCAAGTATGTAGCTGCAGAGCTGGGCCTTGACCATCCAGGGAAAGAATATCCCAACATCTGTGCAGGCACTGACCGCTACGCCATGTATAAAGCCGGGCCCGTGCTGTCTGTGAGCGTGAGTATTTGCCTTTCACTTGGATATGGTCTCCATGCTCTGCAAAGCCCTGTGCCCCACACTTTTGCATGTGGGAAGAGCTGAACAGCTGGCACCCTAACATTTGTTTACTGTAAATTGCTGGGAGCTTGGTGAGCTCTCGGCAGCTGGGACCTGGGCATGAGTAAGTCCTAGGCTCCAGCCCTTGAGGCTTAGCTTCCTGGAAAGCCTAGGTATACAAAAGCAGATACAAATGCAAATATGTACAGCTGTCCACTCAGTGTGGGTGTGGCAGTTCCCGGGAGGGGCTTCTCTGCTTAGTCCAAGGAAAGAGCCACATACCAGGCATTTGTGCTTCTTTCTATCTCACAGTATCTGACCTACCTACTTTATAACACAGGTTGAATAAGTAATAAAGGTTAGTATAGAAAAATCTTCAGTATCCTATCAATTAGGTGATTTTCTAGCTCTGATTTTGATGGCAACAATATATTTCATTATGACTATATATCATCATAATGAAATATATATTACATATTATCATAATAAAATATATATTATATGTAATATATACATATATATGATAGAAAACAATGATATATTAATAAAGTGAAGAGCTATGAATCAGAAGTGGATTCCCTTCCTGTTAAGATTTGTGTCTTGACGCTATTCAGTTAAATATTCAGGTATATCAGTCATGCAGAATCATCTTATAGCAAAGGCACCTTGTAGAAGCATTTTATGTATCTGACATTCTGGAAGGGCTCCTTTTGCGATAAGGTTCTGCCATAGGGACAGCAGCTGCTCAGGAAGGGG
This sequence comes from Grammomys surdaster, assembly GCF_004785775.1. Lineage (NCBI taxonomy): Eukaryota > Metazoa > Chordata > Mammalia > Rodentia > Muridae > Grammomys > Grammomys surdaster. The sequence goes on along the minus strand of NW_021604569.1, from coordinate 19,184,728 downwards.
ATGGTGTCTGAGGAGATGTGGGTGGGGAAGGGTCTTTGGAAGGCAAGTGGAGTGGTGTTGGATTTCAGAGGCAAGGAGGAAATGGCAGGGGCAGGAGTACAGTCCATAGATTGTCTGATGTCAAGGATTGAAGAACCAGACAGGTATCTTATCTAACTTGGAGAGGGAAGTTGAAAAGTTCAATGGTAAAACCCTTATCCAGTATGGTGGCCTGTGTGCATGACTTCAAATATCATTAAAAAAGAAAGTTTGTTACCTAATGATAGTAGCTACTTCCTTCCTGCTGCTGTACAAGTTGTATGAGTCAAATGAAGTCATGTATAAGTCTTGTTTGTTTGTATTTTGTATTTTAATGTCTGTCTTCTATTTCGCATACTGATTTAATAAGTTGAAGTACACCACATAAAACATGCAGCAATCATCCCCACATGGGCTTTGTTCCAAAGGCCCCAGTGGATGCCTCAAAGCAGAAGGGTATCAAAACCGATAAATATGAATATTCCTTTTACAGACACAAAGCTCTGATGCATTTTAGTGTGTTGGGTATAGCAAAAGAAGGGCAATAATGACAAATAACGCAGAATAATTTTAACTATGATATAGTAGAATTTTTGTGAATGTTCTTTCTCTGTCTCCAAATCTCATCTGTGCAAAGCTTAGTTGACCTTGGGTGACTTGGAATGCAGAGCCCATTGTTTGGAGGGACTTCTCCATGCATTGACAAGGGAACGGTGTGGGGCTCAGCCTCTGCGTTTCTCTCTGGTTTCAGCACGGCATGGGCATTCCTTCCATCGGGATCATGTTGCATGAGCTCATCAAGATGTTGTACCATGCCAAGTGCTCCAACATCACCATCATCCGCATTGGCACTTCAGGCGGGATAGGTGAGGACTGAGGAGGGATTCTGGCCCTTTGTGTGGAGGGGCCAGAGCCCAGATCTGACCAGCTCCAGTGTGGTGTGGTTAAAGGCCTTCCTTTCTGCCTGTCTTCTCATCAAAGTGTATATGGGGTGTGGGGTGGGGTATAAAACTAACAAATAGGTCCTGAAATTAGCTCAAAGGTTCCTAATCATTGACCAAAAAAAAAAAAAAAATTCCAAACAAACAAACGAACAACCTAAGAAGCAGAGAGAATTTGAAGACTGCAAAACAAAAGACTGATGAACTGTGTAATGTTATAAAGACAAGGTCTGCTTGGCCTCGTGATTATGCTCAGCTGAATGAAGCCTTCTTCCTTCCAGAGTCTAGTGATGGCACAGGTTTCATCAAGTATGAGAGATGGCAAGTCCTGCGAGCTCAACCGCTCATCCACCATTAATTTCAGTAAATGTGTCAATCCATTCCTTATGGCAGAGCCACAGTCATTTCTCACTGGTCTCACCTGCTCGAGTCTCTTTATTTCCTTCACTGTGACAACTATATTTTATTGTGGCTTTCGGCAGTAAGGGTTTTGTGTATGTGTGCGTGCGTTCATTGGTTGGTCAATGACATACCCTAGCAGTAAGTAAAAGTCTCTGAAGCAGTTTTATAATAAGGGTTGCCATAAGAGCAGGTTTCTAGTGATTCTTGTTCCTACCAGGAAGATGATAGGAATCAATAAACATTGATAGGAAGCTGTATTGGCTCCAGGGATATATGGCCTTAGATTTCAGCATCCAGGTCCCTACATTATCCTTAGGAGGTAGGATTCCAAACTCCCTAACAGTGGCCATATTGCATAAGAGAATAAAAACCCAAGAGAAAAGAAAAGCAGGCTATTACCCTTATAAACATGCAGATCCTCTGTGAGCAGGCACAATGGAGATGGCTGTTACTGATTGGAGGAGAAGCAGGCTAGTCAGGAGTTGGAAAAGCTCCGGGCTGTGTTTGGGGAACACGGTGGGGTTTCTATACTTTGACCTGCTTTTGTGTCTGGTTGAAAGTTTACAAAATAAAGATATACTCTGGAACGATTAAAGTAACACGGACACTTAGTTGATGGTATGCTAGTCAGTGGCAATGCCTTGAAGATAGAAACACTGGATAAAGGCTGCCCAGACCCTGATGGGATTGCTGTTCTTTGCTTATCTCTGCTTTCAGCAATGATTCTATACAAATTCCCACTCAGGAAAAGCTTAGTAGGAGAAGGGATGGATGACGTGGAGCATATGCCAGGTGCCTCAGTACTTGGCTTTGCCTATGGATCCTATTGGTTGTGCCTGTGTTCTGCTGTGCTGCTTTGTCACCCTGTGTAACTGTGATCTGTGCATCTTTCTCAGGTCTGGAGCCTGGCTCTGTCGTCATCACGCAGCAGGCAGTGGATGAGTGCTTCAAGCCAGAGTTTGAGCAGATTGTTCTGGGAAAGCGGGTGATTCGCAACACTAACTTGGACGCGCAGCTGGTACAGGAGTTGGTGCAGTGTTCCTCAGACCTGAATGAGTTCCCCACTGTTGTGGGCAACACCATGTGCACCTTGGACTTCTATGAGGGTGAGAGGAAGTGAGGGTATGTCTGGTACAGGGATCCCTCGCCTACCCCAGGCCTGTTGTGTTGATGTGGTGATATCTCTGGTGCGGCATCCGCCTGTGGATACTGACTCATTCACAGTATTTCTGTGATGGCTGAAACAGTGAGTGGGCCCCCTCTGCCCTGGATCTTAATGGCATGTATAGCATGGTGTATAAGTGTAGTAGGCTTTAACTATGTGTGTGTGGTTCTCTTCATGTGCTTCAGGACAAGGCCGTCTGGATGGTGCCCTCTGCTCCTACACAGAGAAGGACAAACAGGCCTATCTTCGTGCAGCCCATGCTGCAGGTGTCCGGAATATCGAGATGGAATCATCAGTGTTTGCCACCATGTGCGGTGCCTGTGGCCTGAGAGGTGAGCTGATACGGGATGGACTTGCTGCACTTTCTCTGTCTCTTTTGCTGGCCCATCATGGACGGGTCCTCCTGAGAGTACCCCAATCTTGAAATCTCGCTTTTGTCTCCCTTGGTTAGCTTCTGATTACGGTGTCATCCCAGTAGTCCTGCTACACATACAATGTCTTGATTGTCATGTAGAAAAACACAGGATCTTCAGTGTTCTTGCAGACTCCATTGAGAGGGGGTCAGAAAGATGGTGATGGGATTTCTTGCTGCCCAAGAAGCTGCTCCAGTCCTGCCAACAGCTTGGCTTTCTGAAGGGCTAATCCACACTGTTGTCTAGTCCTGAACATCCTTCCAGTTCAACATTACCCACTCAGAACTGCCTGTGCTCCTTGGTCTAGGACAACATATGCCCTTAGTCCTGCACAGGGTAACCAAGTGCTGGCCCTGAAACCAACTGGGAGTTTTTTGAGACCCAAAGGCAAAGGCATAGGTGATATAGTTGGGCACTGCCAGAGTTGCTGGAAGGTACGCCTTTTATGCCGTTTCACTCCATCTACAGCCCTCCCGTCCCTAGCCTGCACACTGCTGGTTTCCTGAGGTATCTTACAGGCTGACCCTTGGCTCCGGGCCTTCCTCCTTGGTGAACTAAGGAAGGTGTCCACCCTGCATTAATGAGGCTTTTGTTCTTCGCAGCGGCTGTGGTGTGTGTCACCCTTCTGGACCGTCTGCAAGGGGACCAGATCAACACTCCCCATGATGTGCTTGTGGAATACCAGCAGAGGCCACAGCGGCTGGTGGGCCACTTTATCAAGAAGAGCCTGGGGAGGACCTGAGCCCTGTGCCTTTCTGCTCAGGAGAAGCCTCTGCAACTCTTGGGCAATAAATTGATTTTTTCATAACACACCGTGTGATTTGGAGTGCACTTTGCAGCAGAATGTATGGAACTGGGCTTCATTTGCCAGTAAGAAATCCGAGTAAGACACACAGATGATTCTCTTACACATCATTGCAACATTTTCAGGACCATTCTAAATAAATGAATACTTTCAGACTTTTATTTCAAAGGTGGTCAGATTTCATGTCACTAAAGTAAGTAATTTGGCAGTTGTACTGTAAAACAGATTTCCATTGGTATTTTTAAAATTCTATAGTCATCCCTTGATAGCTGCAGATAGAAGTCAAGAGTGACTTTGTTGTCAGGGGGAAAGCCTAGGAGAGCCATTTCAGAACCTGGATCATAACTTTCCAGTGGGATTGTGGGTTTTGGTGACACAGATCTCACTCCCCCCACCTCCATTTCCAAAAGTATTGATGGGCAAGCTCCAGGTGGACCCAGGCAGTGCTATACCTCCCTCTGCTGTCCAATCAAGGTAGTGCAAGCTGTCTAACCAGAAATAAAAAGACTTGACACACCCTGGCTAGTTTTGGGGTGGTACAGCTATACAAGGACCAGGCCAATGCCAGGCTTGCTGAGTGGAAGCATCTTATTTGCATCTGACAAGCACCAGTATGCACCAGTATGCCTCTGCTGACACAGCTGAGCTTGTGGAACTACTTGGGTTGCTGGAGTCTCTGAACCTTGTAAACACTGTCAAACATGTCTCTGAATCTCTTCACATGCCACTAAAGATTAGGTCTCTTCCCTACACTGGTCTGTCCCACCCTGGCCATTTACTTTGTCAACTGAGGCTGCCTTCCTATTACCTCTCACTCTGTTCCAAGTACTGACAATAAGACTTTCCTGAAGGAGAAATGACAACAGGGTATCTTCCCAAAGCAAGTTTCACCGAATTAAGAATGTGGCTGGGATTTTGTCCTGATGGACCAGTTCTTCCACATTTATAAATTCTGAGGGCTCTACTCTGTCTTGGGACATCCTTTAGAGGTGGGCTCAGAGAGTGGCACTTACCCCCAACCAAGTCAAAACTGCTAATCATCTTGCAGATAGAAATATAAGAATGTTACCATGACACTCCAGAGTTTACTCCAGAAACCATGACATCTGTCCCCATGTCTCCATGATGTGGAAGCCCACTATTTCCTATGTCCCTTCCCTTCCCCTATGCATCCCAGACCCATAACAGTAATCATGTCACCCACCAGAAATGAATGGAGTGATAGTGTGTTCTTATACATGATCTTTGCCCCACATCCTAATAGCCAGATTTAACCTGTGTAAATGTGTGATTTGGTAATTTACCTCTCATCCTGAGCCTGCTGCCTTCACTGTTTGGAGAAATCTTGGATGGCTCAGAAGATAATGGGAAACAATGTTCACAGTAGCAATGCCCTCCATGGAAAAGCTGGGAGCAGTGGCAACCTCCCATGTGGCTAAGAGCAGCTGTGTATCATTTGATGTCCTTAGGTGATGCAACATGTCAAGTCTGAATGCATAAGGCTCCCCTCTTCATATAAAATGACCTCAGACAATAAGACCACATTGCTGTGTTCATCATCATTTCACTTTTAGAAATGTCAGAAACAGGCAAAATTACCATGATACACATTGTGCGATAAAACTAGAGGCAAGACACCTCATGAGAGATGGAAAAACCATCCCTGGGAATCTCCTTTGTGGGGGAGGTGGGTTGTCCCTGAGAGGTTCTTGGCCCTCTAGAGCATCAGACAAGCTCTGTTTTTCACATGAGAATTTGCACACGTGAGGTCCTGTTTTGACATTTTTATACATACTTATATGATCGTGATAAACAAGCCCTTGCCATATGTATCACAACCGAGGCTTCAAGCTTTGTTTATAAAATAAGCCACGGAGAGTCAGCAGCCATCACTGTGGTACCTGTCTTCATTAAGTATTTTCCAGTTACTAAAGGTAGAAGTTTCTGACCAATCCTTATACAGTGGGTGCAATGCTGTGGATCAAGTGTTTTTATTTTTATTAAGTTGGTAACTAATATAGGCCACAAAATTGTGACTTGGAACATCCATGACCAATCCTGCCTCAACCTCTTCTAATTTTCATTATCCCCAAATATCAATGACACTGAGGGTTCAGGTGGATGAAGTCTCAGTATTTGCATAAGGTCCAAACTGCTTTTTACATACTTAGGTACCTTCAGGCACTCAGATGTGTGTTATAGTATGAGGACATGTATATACAGGTGCATAAAGATGTTCACATTGGCTTTATGCCATGCACACACCTGTGCCAACATGTAAATGCACATTTGTATATGGATACATGAATCTCCCCAACAGAAGAATAGAATTCAGTTCTCTAAAGTTCATACAGTAAGGAGGATAGAGCAGGACTCTCAGCCCCTTTGGAGCCTTCTGACACATTCAGTGGTGTGTCACAGCAAAGCTTCATGAAAAGCACATGAAACAATCTGCCAGTGAGAGGTTGCACCACTGTCTGAGTGAAAACTCAAAGGTATCCAGGGATGGATGCTGCACACGTGGAATCCTGCTCTCCTTTATCCAGTTACAAGAGTGAAGACCAGTGATAACTTTGGGGCTTGAGGTATTGCTCAGTAACAGAGTATTTCCTATACTTTATAGAACTACTATGCTATAGGGCAAGTTCAAGACTCTGGAGTTTGTATACACACACATACACACCCCAATAATGTAAACTTCAATATCTCCCGGCAAGGTGACTGATCTACATCCCCTTGAGAACTCCTGAGTTAGGTGGAAGGGATGGGGAGTATGACTTTCCTGTCTAAGGTAAAAAGACTGAACTCTTACTGTTTGTGGTGGAAGCTTCTATGTCAACTTGACACAAACTAAAGTCTCAAGAAAATGTCTGTATAAGATGGAAGTCTAAGGAAGCCTGTAGGACATTTTTTAAAAACAGTGATTGATGGGGGAAGACCATTGTGGATGGTGCCATCCTTGGGTTGGTGGTCCTGGGTTCTGCAGGAAAGCAGGCTGAGCAAGCCAGTAAACAGTACTCCTCCATGGCCTCTGGATCAACTCTTGCCACTAGGTTCCTGCCCTGTTCCTATCATGTCTTCCTTCAATAAAGGACTACAGTGTAGAAATGGAAGCCAGAAAACCCTCCTCTTTCCTGTGGTGGTTTCAATGGAAGTGGCCCCTAAAGAATCAATGTGTTTGAGTGCTTGGTCCATAGGGAGTGGCACTATTAGGAGGTGTGGCCTTGTTGGAGCAGGTAAAGCCTTGTTGGAGAAAGTGTGTCACTGAGGGGGCAGGCTTTGAGGTCACATATGCTCAGTTATGTCCAGTGTGGCAGATAATCTCCTACTGCTGTCTATGAATCAAGATGTAGAACCCTCAGCTCTGTCTCCAGCACCATGTCTGCCTCGAAGCTGCCATGCTTCTCACCATGACAACAATGGACTAAACCTCTGAACTGTAAGCCAGCCCCAATGAAATGTTTTCCTTTATAAGAGTTGCCTTGGTTATATTGTCTCTTCACAGTATTAAATATAAACCCTAACTAAGATACTCCCGAAATTGCTTTGGTCATGGTGTTTCTTGAGTCTTGCATCTTAGTCAAGCTCACAGCAATAGTGACCCTGACTAAGACACTGCTGTTTCTGAAAAGCTTGCGTGGGCACAAGTCACTCACTGCCTGGAAGCAAGTGTACTCATTAGGAGTATCCTGGTGCTGGTTGAATGGGAGGAACAGTCAGAGTTAGGGGAGTCCACAGGGAGCAAACTCATGTCTTTGCTGTTTGTGGAGTCAGGGCATGGACATTGTGCAGTTGGCTGAGTCCTCACATGAAAGTCACAGTGGCTCAGATGCAGACAGTGGTTGTGTACTTGGAAGTGGTTATCCATAAGGACTAGAACTGTCAAGGGCTTTGGTGGGAACAGAGTTGGATGCTGGGATAGGTTCATGCAAAGTCAGCACAGGACCCTTTCTGAAGTACCCTGGGTCTCTTGTGGTGTCCTATGGTAGCCATGGGAGGACCCTGGGTCTCTGGTATCCTGTGACAGCCATGAGAGGACCATGAAGGTGGAGGGATCCAGGCACATGTCCTTTACTTCAATTCATCTCTTCTTCCCTAGGATTTCCTACAGATAGATCCATTGAACTGCAGGGAGGCCTCAGGCAGGGGCTGGTACTTGTGAAAGGCTTGTGGTAAGGGTCCAGTTTGTTCTTAGAGAACTGAGCTAGATGTCTATGTTCTCTGGGACCCATTCTAGCTCCTGTTGTCCTCCTGGGTTTGTGATCCTCTGACAACTGTCACTGGCTTCTAAGGGCCAGGTCTCCATGTTCCTACTGTACAGCTTGCCAGGAACAGAGCAGTGCCATCTTATTTGGTGTACCCTGGGTTGAGTCCCTTGTCACACTGCTGAGGATGCCCTGTGCTAAGTGGGGTTCTGACAGGGACAGGTTGCAGAATGGCATGGCTCAGGAGAGGTACCCAGTACTTGAGAGAGGTGGAGGTGTCCAGATGAGGGCACTGGGAGTTCCATGTGTCATCCAAGAGTCAGCTGGGAATAAGACAATCAGAAGAGGTGGTGACAGAAGACAAAAGAGTATGCATGACACTGGTTGTCACTTCATGATACTGAGTAGTAAGGTGGTAGGTGACAATTCCCAGACAATAGTGAGGCATGAGAAAATACCCATTCCTCCTGGGGGTCTTTTGCTAGGTCCCTCAAAGGATAGGGTTATTGGTTATCCTAATAGCTAAGATGAAGACAAGCTGAAACCACAGACTGTGGCCTGAAAGATGTAAAGTGAACAGGATATATTTGTGTCACAATCTTGGGTACAACCAGGGCAGCATTGGGTTCAGGGAAGTGGAACCCCTGAAAACCCACAGTCTATATCACACAGCCCAGCTCTTTCCTGTTTGTGACAGTGTTTCTCCAGCTCTACCCCATAAATTTGTGAATACTGCCTTTAGTGGAGGGCAAGTATCTCAGGGCACTCAACAAAGCATAGTACATCACTGTGGGATGTCTTATGGTTCTGGTGCTACAAGTTCAAGATCAAGGTACTTGCAGTGTTGGCCTGGTAGATGGCCTCTTTCCCCTAGGTACACCTGTGTCCTTGGCTTATAGATGGAGACCTTTTGATATTAGTGTACCTGTGACCTCATTGATAAAATAAGATCAGGAATACTTTTAGAGTCATCAGTATTAAATCTTATGTGGTGTCCTTGTGTGATGGAGAGACAGAGCATGGAGACCAAATCCAAGTGAAAGACAAGTACTCATGCTCACAGACAGCACAGGCCCAGCTTTATACATGGTGTAGCGGTCAGTGCCTGCACAGATATTGGGATATTCTTTCCCTGGATGGTCAAGGCCCAGCTCTACAGCCACATACTTGATGAAGGTCTTCATCCAGGAAGAACTTCCACTAACACATACAAACTACAACCAGAAAATGAGGACCACATTAGTACACTGTGTCATCGGGGGTCTGCAAAGTTCACCAACAATCTTGGGGTCTCCTGGGAACTGGAGACATGAAAGCTGTGATGGGTGTGAGAGAAGGCAGTTGGTAGAGAAGCAGGTTCTTACCCATAGTATTGGTAAGGTGGTGTGCTGCAGTCTGGAACTTGCACAGACTTAGCCCCTGAATAAGCTGTCCAGACAAATGATTGCTCTGGCTCTGACCATTGACAAGATGTTTGAGATAAAGAATGGTCCATTTACTGGATTGGACCTCCTCAAAAGACCTTCATGGTCTGGGCTTCTCTTGGAGGCCGTACTGGTCAGTGGTCTGTGCTTTGGTGGAGGACAATGTACTTCCAGTGGAGGTACAAGGTGGTGATCCTTGTCTGCTGCTGGAGACCAAGTGGATGTTCTTGGTCTGACCTGTTACCAGAAAGCATGTGAAAGCCTCAGATCTGTGCTCCCACTGACTGCTCTTTCAGTGTTATGGGTGATTGCAGATGTATGTGCAATTAAGAAGAGGAACATAAAAGGCTTCTGTGACAACCCTACCCCACCAACTGACTCTACCTCCATCTTCCCTACACACCCCCACACCCCAGCCAAAAAATGTAGAGGAAGCCCTCAAGGAGAACGAGATAGATAGATAGATAGATAGATAGATAGATAGATAGATAGATAGATAGATTAGATAGAGGAGATCAGTGTGCTGAGGTAGAGGTCTCCACAGCTCTACAATTGCTGACTTCTGACTGGGGTACAGGTAGAGAAAGACTTAGTCTTCCTCGGTGGGCTGGCCACTAGCAGTTTGAACATGCTTCATGGAGTATGTAGAGAATACAAAGTGGACTTGTTTGGTTTTTTTCTCTTTTCATTTCCTTCTCTTTTGGTTAGGGGAGAGGTCATAGGGAAGGAATGGGCATGGGACAACTGGGAGGTGAAGACAATTGGCGTGCATGATGTGAAATTTCCAAATAATTATTAAGTAAAAATATTATGGTTTAAAAAACAGTCCTGTGTGGTAGCACTCTTCTTGGATATAATGGTCAAAACAGGATATGTTATCTCAACTAGATGCTTAGTATTATTAAGTTATAAATTCAACCTATAAATAAAATGTCATAAAAATAAACTTATTGATTCACATCAAACATAGTAGTAAAAAAACAGGTTCTGTAGGTATAACTCAGTTTGTGTTATGCATAACTAGCATGCATAATGCTCTGGGTTTGATCCTTTGTGCCACATGAACAACATGCATTTAGTTTCAGCACATGGGCAGTAGAAGCAGGGGGATCAGGAATGCAAAGTCATTCCTCAGATGTACAGTGAGTATTGTGCCTGTCTAGAATACTCAGGAAACAACCAGCCAACCAACCAACCAACCAGCCAACCAACCAACCAACCAACCAACCCAAAACAAACCCAAGGAAGGATCATATGGTGAATATGCTATGCCAGAAAGAGACAGATTTGTGTCTTTCCACAGTCAGAATGTATTGAATAACAATGAATTCAACAGTGGAGCAGTTAAGAGAAGATTTTTATTTATCTTTATTTTATGTGTTTGAATGCTACACGTATGTATGTGTACCATGTACATACCTTATGCTCATGGAGACCAGAAGAGAGCACTGGATTCCATGGAACTGGAGTTATAGGCATCTGTGAGCTGCCAGATGGGTGTCAGGAACTTAGGTGCTTTGCATGTGCAGTAAGTGTTCTTAACCATGGAGTCTCTTCAGACTGTGGCTGCAGCACTCTTAATTGCAGTAACTTGTCAGATAATCCTGCCTCTTTTGGTAACCTGGTGAGGCAAAGGCAAGTCCTTTTATTCTAATCTTACCTACTAATATCAGCTGTCACATAACACAGTAAATTCTGTTTGTCTATATATGTGTGCATGTTAAAGAAGCAAAATCAGAGTTCAAAAATTTTTATCAGTGGAAAGTGTTAAGTAGAGTCTTTGTTGATAAGATAATGAACCCACTACCAGCTTGGAGCAGGAATGGTGGGCTCAGGTCTAAACAGGTGAATAAGTGGATGGGTAGACCAGTAGGCCACATCAACAGCAAGGAACTGAGGTGAGCTGAAACTTTAGGGACAGTAAGGATTTCTGTGATTCTTCATAGACAGACAGACAGACACACACACACACACACACATACACACAGACACACAGACACACACAGACACACACACACAGACACAGACACACACACACACTGGTTATCAGATAGTAGGTCCATGTGGGACTACTGTCATTCTGATGCATACAGGTATCCATCACTTTATGGGGTCCAGGTAAGGAAGTTCTACCATTTCTTGGTGTCTGGTATGTTTAATCATTTTACTCATGAGAAAATTTCTTCTCTTTCCTCAAAATGGAGTCAAAAGCTACACTGTAAATGGAGTCTCTCAGGGCAAGGCACAGCCTGAAGGGCATTGTTTCACACAATCTGGAGTAACTCAGATCACAATGAATCCCAACAAACAACATTTACCTGTTTTGTATCCTTACTTTTGTAATTTTTTCAGGCATTCGTCACCTGAAATGTTAGTGTCAAACTGTCTACATAAGATGAATAATAGCTTTACTTAACATCTCATGCGATATTAAGGAACAATTCAGTCATAATGTTAAGAGTTCAATACATCAAATAAATAGGAATGTTTTAAAGTGAACTTTAAAAAGAATTATATTTTGCAACTGCTTAGGACCAGTTTCCAGGTGACCTCCTCCTCCTCCTCCTCCTCCTCCTCCTCCTCCTCCTCTTTTTTTTTTCTTTTTTTTGTAATTTGAAACTTCCAGTGTACTAAACAGAGGAGTAAATCTTCTTAAGTGTCGGGGTCACTGCTAACTGAGATAAATTACTTAACATTAACTACCAGCTGCAAGTTTAGAATACATTTTTGAACACTTGTGTACTCTGTTTTAATATGGTATAGGGAAGCCAAATGTATTTGGGTCTTCCAATAAGCACGAGAAGTTGTAATAGGCATGGAGTAGTGTGCAAAGTAGTGTGCAAAGAAGATGTGTTTTCATTAGGAAAGATGGTGAAGTTGTTGTTTGCAGAAAAAGAAAATAGGTTTGTAGGGCTGGAGAGATGGCTCAGTGGTTAAGAGCACCAACTGCTCATCCAAAGGTCCTGAGTGCAATTCCCACCAACCACATGGTGGCTCACAACCATCTGTAATGGGGTCTGGTGCCCTCTTCTGGTGTGTCTGAAGATAGTGATGGTGCTGTACTCATATGCATTAAATAAATAAATAAATAAATAAATAAATAAATAAATCTTTAAAAAAAGAAAATAGGTTTGTTCTAAAATAGAATAACTGGTTGTTTCAGAACAAGAAACAAGGAAAGAATAGGATACTGTCCTAGTTTGGGTTTTACTGCTGTGAACAGACACCATCACCAAAGCAACTCTTATAAAAGACAACATTAAATTGGGACTGGCTTACATGTTCAGAGGTTCAGTCCATTATCATCAAGGTGGGAGCATGACAGTGTCCAGGCAGGCATGACACTGAGAGAGCTGAGAATTCTACATCTTCATCCTAAGGAAGTCAGGAGCAGACTGTCCTCAGACAGCTAGGAGGAGTGTCTCAAAGCCCACCCCAACAATGACACACTTTCTCCAACAAGGCCACACGTCCTAATAGTGCCACTCCCTATGCCAAACATATTCAAACCACCACAGAAACCAAAACAAACCTGGTTAATATATAAAAAAATGTTTTAGAGAGCTAGAAGGTGTAGTGGTTTGAATATGCTTGGTCCTGAGAGTGCCACTATTAGGAGTTGTGGCCTTGATAGAGTGGGTGTGGCTTTGTAGGAGGAAGTGTGTCACTGTGGGGATGAGCTTTTGAGACCCTCCTTCTAGACATATGGGAGACAATCTGTTCTTGCTTACCTTTGGATTAAGATGTAGAATTCTCAGCTCCAGTGTCATGCCTACTTGGATGCTGCCATTCTTCCTGCTATGATGATAATGGATTAAACCTCTGAAACTTCTGGCCAGCCCCAATTAAATGTTTTCATTTATAAGAGTTGCATTGGTCATGGTGTCTTTTCACAACAATGCAAATCCTAAGACAGAAGTTTTTACACAAAAAAGGAGTTGAGCAAGTGCTCAAGAGCAGTATTTGCTTATATGTTAAAAACAACACAAGAAGCAATGTCTTAGCTATTGCTCTTTCCCTCTGAGACTCACAGTGAATTTGGCCTGCCTACTGTGGAGGTGTTGAGATGTGGACATGTTCATAGGTGATTAGGTTGCTGGGAGAGATTTAGTGCTCTCCCATGGAACCAGGTTAATTTTCATTGTTATTGGAATTATTAGGGTCAGAGCCTGTGGCCTGGCACCTTTAATAAGCCAGGCTCAGCCACTTGTCCTCAATATGCATTAGTGCAAAGCAGAAAAAGATTTATTGACTGTGGCCTACTGCATCTCATTACTAAGGTTGTAGTCTACAATGTCTGGACAGCTTTCCTGAGCTTGGCACAAAATGGAGGACTCCCTTTTCTTAGTGGGGCTTCCTCTTTTCCACTTGATCTGGGGAGCCTGACTCCCAATCTTCTACCTGAGGAATGTCACAAAGTTCTTGGTGAAATTACAGGTTCAACTTCCTGGAATAGCTATTCATGCAAATGGGGTATCCCAGAACCTTAAACCTCAGCCAATAAAACTTTTTCCTAAGACGAACCCCCTTCCCACTCTCCAAGATTCATGTATATAGCCCTTGGTTCACCCCAAGTAAAGTATATGATCACAAGCTGTTTCATTGAATGTCATCTAATAGAGATGTTTTATTGAATATTGTGTGAAAGAGCTGAAGCACTGAAGAGCTATAACAGAAATCTTTGGAGAAGACACCCTCCTCCCCCCATGACATTCACTCTTACCCTGTGTGCCCAGACACCCTAAGGGAAGAGAATCCAGGTCCACTCCATTCCTCCACACCTGGTGTGCTGCAGTGCCTGTATACCCCCAAAGAAGGAAGCAACAAAAGGAACCACAGTGGCCAAGTGGGAAGAGGAACATGAGATCCAGTAATCTCATCCCTCAGCTCTCTTCAGGGTCCTTAGGTGAGGGTAAGGTTTAACTAGAAGGCAAAGTATGTTCAACTAGGCAGTGCCAGTCAAGGTGTGGTCTTGCCTATCATCATGGTGTAGGCCCCAACTCCTTCCTCCCAGGTCCTTTGAAAACTTGTCTACAATATATAAATTCTCTTTCTAGGAGACAGGATCTCCTTCTTGCTAACATTATGATCCAGGCTTTTCCTTCTCCCAGCATGAGGATTCCTTGAGAAATTTTAATTCCTGGGGGGGGGAGGGGTCTATTATTTCAGTAACTTGATTGCCAGATGAGAGGCACAATTTTCTCTTAGACTATCTTCATTCCTGCTGGGAGGGCTATATCTCAGTATACAGGCACTGCAGCACACCAGGTGTGGAGGAATGGAGTGGACCTGGATTCTCTTCCCTTAGAGTGTCTGGGCACACAGGGTAAGAGTGAATGTCATGGGGGGAGGAGGGTGTGGGGTCTCATACTCTTCAGTTGGAATATTTACATGGGAGCAGGTTGGGATAAAACCAGCCACCCACTGTCACATGCTTTGCTTCTTTATCACAGGACTACGTCTCTCTGACATCTACCATGCGACAAAACAACACATAATTCTTTTATAAATTGTCAAATATCATGCATTTTGGCTAGCAACAGAAGTCTATCCAAGACATTAAACCCTACCATCAAAATCTATACTGATTATCTTATGTTTCTGGTCTGTTTTTAATAAAGAATTGGAAACATATTCTTCTTCATGGTTTAACCTTTGTGCAACTTGCCAAGGAAACAAAACTTTTGTTAATACACACACACACACACACACACACACACACACACACACACACACACACGCGCGTCTGGTCAACATTGAAGAGTTAGATTTTGATCTTATCTGTATAATCTGTCTTTCCTTTGTCCCATAACTATATATGACCCTATTACATCATCAGAACCTATTTGTTTTGGATAACATCTACATTGCTTTTCTCATCAAGTGACAGGAAGCAATGCAAGGTAGGAAAGCTTTATTTTGACTCGAAGTTCAAGGATACAGCCTAGAGTCCTGGCAGGTTAGTCACCGCAGGAACAACCTAATCCATATTGAGATGAGAACAGGAGATGGAAGCTGGCTAGCAACCTCAACAAAGTGTCTTCGACCAGAAGCTGAAAACATCTTTGGCTTTTGGGCTAGAGTGATGGCTCAGGTTTAGAGCACTTTCTGCTCTTGCAGAGGACCTGAGTTTTCAGTGCCCACATTTGGCAGCTTACAACCATCTATAACTCTAGCCCTATGGAGGATCTGATATCTTTGGGCTCTGTGGGCTCTCACTCTCATGTGCACCCCAACACAGATAATTAAAAATAAAATAAGCATTTAAAGAAGAAACTCTAGGAAAGGGACCTGATTTCTATGAGTGTTTTTCCCTCTAAATGAGCAGCCATTTCTAGAGTCTCCATGTAAGGATGTTTGGAAGTGTATCATGATCGGGCCAGCTGGATGACCAGCTCATTTCCTTCCTCATGCCTTATGCCAATGTCTGCCACAAATCCTACTAAAAGTTCCTACACTAGCAGTTTAACGGTGTCCCATTCCTGGGACTGGCTTTTTCTCCATAAAGGGGGAGCTCTCCTTTCTATTAAGCTCATAACCGGGAGTCTGTAATAAATCTCCTTTCTAAATGTTCCTTCCTATTGTCCACCAATCCTATTTTTTGAATTCATGAAACAAGAATGTAGAGAGGGAACACTAACTTGGTGGAAGTTTTGGGTTACTCTGAATATCTGGTATTCTAATTCTAATTTAACCTGCATTAAAGCCCACCTGGTTCAAGAGTGACAGCCTCCATCAACTCAACAATTCCTGTATTGAGTCCACACTCAGGAAGCAGAAAGAGATGAATGCTGAGTCCAGGTTCTTCCTCCCTTTTATGCAGTTCAGGACCCTAGCCCATAGAGTGTGTGTGTAGGGGGTCTTCCCAACTTAATTAACCTAATATAGAAAACTCCTTCTCACACATGTCCATGTTACCTGAGCCTGAAGATCTTACTGACAGATGCCTCTACAGAAATAAACCAGGAGACAGAATGGTGGAGGAGATGGTTTATTCAGGTTTGGGCTTGGGAAAGCACAGAGAGTATGAGCCTCATGGGAAAGCAATCCCTGAACACCCATTAAAAGAGGAATCATCTTTGGGGTGTCTCTGGAATGATAGGTTGAAGATGCCCACATCAGAAAGATAAGGCACAGATCCTTTCTAGATTTATTTTTATTTTCTCCCTGTAATTTGTAGTGTGCCCTGTTAGACACAGAGGTTTTATTTCTCCCATGGTGAACCTAAATCTTATCAAGTTGACAATTGAAGTTAATGTTCATAACATCTCAAAATCCAAATATCCAGTTCTGGATGGCGTGCTCTCCCCTTTTAAACTTTGAATGGACACTGATATTTCCCAGAAGGCTCTGGGAAACTCTTAAAACATATTTTCTTGTTTTTGAAAGGAGAGCTGTTAACGAGTTAGGTTTATGTGATATGTTGAATTTCTTGAGACACTGCTGAATAAGAAGTGGCACTCCCTCTTCTTCACGTAACATCTGCATGCATGTGCTAGTAACATAACTGTTTCATAAATGTGTGAGGTGCATGGAGTCTTGAAGAGTCCCTATCTGCTGAAGACTGGTTTGACATAATGCCCCCAATCTGAGGATTGGGGGATTCCCCATCTGTAAGAGACACCAAGCTGGAGTGTACCGAGGAAGAGAGACAGAGCCGTCTCAGGGTTTGAGTTTTATAGTGATCTTTGTGTAGATTCTTTGCTAGCTCTTGTAACATTAATTTAATGGATAGTAAAACATCAAGGCATAGCTTCTTCAAATCTTCCTTATGATTATAACTTGTGGAAATCTGGAATTATTTTCCTTTAAAGATTGGCTTATATCCAGATCCTGCTTCATAGGAGAAAACACATACCTAGTGTGTTTCTGGCCATGAACTCATGCCCGGGGATCTCACAGGCCAGAGCGGTGAACCTATTACTATTATTCTGCTAAATGGAAGTAGTATCAACTCCTCTCCAAACTCATATCTCTCTACCCATAAATCAACGCTGCTCTCAGACCATATAAGAGAAATTTCTTTGTATACTGGTCAGAGACCAGAGAATACGTGTCAGTGTCAAATGGGACATTTATATCACATCCATCCCCAAGGCTCAGGGACCACCACAGAAGAGAGGACAGAAAGATTGTTAGAACAATCTGAGAGGACAGGAGTGGAACAGTGTCCCCTTGTCAAGTCAGGATCACCGTATTCATGAACTCATATCTGCTGTGGTTGTCTGCCCAAGATCAAGCCAGTCAGCATCCCTGTATAGAGGGGGAAGGGACTCCTGAGTCCTCACCTCTAATGGACAAGTTATATACCGGTGATGGCTTTTGGAGGGAGAGAATCAGTTTCCTTTAAGTGTGTGGCTCTTGGTAGGTTAGCCATGCTACACTGAATGACATTGTAGACAGGAGTATATGGGAAGCAGAAATCGGGCTTGGTTGGTTGTTAAGACTCCAAAAGAGAGGGTGTTAAATTGGGGATACGGAGGTGGGGGTGAACTTGGGAGGAGGAAAGGGAGGAGGAAAGGGAGAAAGAGAGGGAGGGGTGTGAATATGATCACAACTCATTGTGTAAAATTCTCAAAGCGTTAATTAAAATACTTTAAAAATTAAAAAAAAAACCTTTGAAAATTAGCTTATGTGCAGGACCAATAGGATTTCCTACTGAGTAAAGGCATTTCCTGCCAATCCTGATGACATGAATTTCATCTCTGGGACTCACATGGTTAAAATAAAGAACCAACTCCTACAGTTGACTGCCCTATCCACATGGTGGCAGGCATCCACATGCACACATAATAAAAACATGTTAAGATGGTAAACATATTGCTCTCCTGAGTTCTTTCTTCCAGACCACTGGTCAATTGTCTTCACACTTTAAGTAGACCATGAAAAAGCAAAATGGAGCAGACCATGGAGTCTCTGCTTGTCACTGGTCATTTCTAAGTAGCTCTGACCAGCACCCCTGCTTTGGAAACTGCCAACAAACAGGTTAGAACTCGTTAGAACTCCTCATCTGTGAAATTGGAATTGAAATTAAACTACAGAGGCAACCTAATTAATGGTCATAGGCAAATAACTTGGTGAGGGCTTGGAGCAAGGACTTCAAGTCATTTAATGTGCGAGCCTTTCAAAATGTTGCTGGTTAGCCTAATGCAAAAACTTGGAAGAACAAAGACAGTTCCAGAGTCTATATCCAATCATTGCTGTTTAAGACAAGGAATTTATATTTTCATATTTTCAGAGTACACAGATTGCAAAGAGGCTTTGTCTGACGGGATGTAGGTTTAATCCTATTATTTATTTATTTATTTATTTTTTTGGTGGCTCAGAGTAGAAGCTTGAATAACAGGAATGAGTAATGGATCACTGTTATCCATTCATTTCTCCCTTCTTTTACTAGGGAGACTTTGGCTAAGTAAATGCTACCACAGCCTTATTAATGCAGTAAAGACCATCTGCCACAGGTCAGTCATTTTAGCAAGGGGAACAATGTTTGCTTGAAGGTTTATTTCCCCTTGAAGAATCCAAAGGAAGTAAATTCTTTCCACCCGAGGCTGTCAGAGGCTCTAGAACGACAGGCTGGGGAGGGTCTCCACCCATGAGGGACACCTCTGCAGTGCGCTGGGAAAGGGGAGGCAGAGTTCTTTTCAGGTTTAAATCTTGCAGTGACTTTTGATGTAGTGCCTTTGCTGGGTTCTTTTCACCTCCATTTCATGGGAATCAAGTGTCAAGCATCTCCGTAGAAATCTCTTTTATGATGATGGCTTATGGAATGGGCAGTCATATTACAATTCAGGGCAGTTTGGACCTAGGATTCTGGCAACTGGGTGAGGTGGCGCAAGACCAAAAAGAGCAATGAAAGTATGGGAAAACTTCCTGTGTGTACTTCCAAGATCAGCTCCACATGATCCACAAGCAATTAGATGGGATGACCAAATATGACCATGTTCTGTGTCTATGCTCTATGTACGTGGATGGTGCTATGAGCTGTGAATGGTATTCTGGGTAATAGATTATTATTGTACTTTCTCCTAGAGGTCATGGACTTGATAAAGAGATTAAGTTTATGGTCCATGAGGAGGTTTATGATAAGTTTATGATGAAGCTCACTGGTACACCTTGTTTAGCGTGCACAAGGCTCTGACTCAACATGTAGCATCAAAAGAGAAAATGAAAGAAAACTTATGACCCATGATCCCTGATAAGAATAGGGCTGTCTTTCTCAGGAAGAATTGAGCTGCCATTTCTAAAAGGGTTCAGCAGTGCTTTGATGACTTTGTCACAATGATGCTGTAGGAAGCATCTCAAGACACCTGATCGTCTTTGATGTTTTCTCATGATTCCAAGTAGAAGGTATTGCCATAAATATCCTAGAGAAGACAGAGATCTTTTGTTGTTGTTTTGTTTGCTCTTATATATAAAATATAGGCTTGTCTTTCAATTAAAAGATTAAAATGCTATCTATGCAACTATGGGTGACCAGTGTATGTTCACAAAATATGGAGGACAATTGAGCTAAAGATAGTAAGTGAACACAGGAGAATGTCTTGTTCTCCATCTACTAATCTAAAATTAGGGCTTAGTTTACAGAGATGAAAGACATCTTTCCCTCCTCTTGCCTAGAAGGCAAAAGAGGCTTAACATTGAAGGTAGTTTTAGACTGTTACAGGTCTGAAAATCTACCAGAGGTTCTGTCAACAGCTTTTAACACCTTTTCTTTATGTTGAACCACAGTGACCCAGAGTGCTTTTCTGAATGTTGTTTTGCTCTAAAAATGTGTTATTCCTTCTTGGAGAGACTCTGAGCTGAAATTCAAGGCCCTTCTTTTTATAATTACTAATTTTCTGGGAGTATGCCTGGTGCTTAAGAAAATACATTAATTAATACCTTTTGATTTTTCCCTTGTTAATCCTTAAAAACAAAGCAAAACAAAAGATGAATTTATCCCATCAAAAGACCCATGAAGAGTGGAAAGGGAAAATATTTTTTTTTGTACATGTTATAATGGGACAAAAACTCCAATAGGATATAGATATGGAAAAATCAATGAGGCCCCATATATTCCCTCTTGGTACTTAGCTGACTTATCAGAGATGGGACTTCAGGCTCTCTGGATTTCATTCCAGAGATGTGCTTATGTGTGTACAACATTCTTTTCAGCACAAGTGAGAACCAGCACCATACACTATAACATCTTATCTTATGTTTCTGTCATCTTCCAAGCAGACAGGTGTGACTTGCAACAAATTAGTCACCAAAAACATTCCTTTGTAGTATGTGAGGGCCGGGTCTCACGGAGAATTTAACTTATCAGTAAAAATGAGAGTTGATGGAGAAGAAAATAACTCCTGACATTCCTGTTGATATTTAGCCAATAAGACTTGAGAGGGACCATGTAGCTCTTTATAAAGTGACATTTGTATTGGAGAACAGCCTTATATATGTTTAATATTTTTAATTCACCTGTGTATGTGACACATGGGTCTTGGCATGTGTGGATGGAGGTCACAAGATAACTCATAGGAGTCGGTTCTTTCCTTCCACCATGTGGGTTCTGGGGGTTGAATTCAGGTCATCAAGCCTGGCTTTTAAAAAACACATAGGAATGTTTACAAAGTGTTTGACACCTTTATTTTTAGGGATAATGCTATCTTCCCCCGTGAGCTTGCACAAATTCTTTTCTTTGTTTTTTTTTCCAGAAGTCATTTTTGTATCAATAAGCCTTTTTAATTCTTGGAAAGTTGTATACATTTATATAATGTATATTGGTCATGTCTATCCATCCTTACCTCTGTCCAATTTACCCTAGTGTCTCCACCCCATTATCTCCCTTCCTAATACATGTTGCATTTTACTGTTACTAATAATCCTCTGAGTCTAACTCGTGCTGCCTATATGCACGTTGGTGGGTTGATATCTACTGAGCAACCAGCCAGCTACTAACTTCCCAAAGGAGAGAGACTCTCTATCCCTCACTAACCTTCAGCTACGGTTGGTACCTTGAGACCCTCTTTCCCATCTACACTAAGATTTTAACTGGCTTCATCCTGTGAAGGTCTGGTGCAGGCAACTACAGCTGCTGTGAGTTGATGTGTGCAACAGTCACATCATGTCTGAAAGTCAGCATTTTATAGGTTTTCTCCTGCCCTATTTTATATTCCCTCAGCTGCCTGTTCCAGGAAAGTCCCTGAGCTTTGGACAGTAGAACACTGATACAGAAGACTCACCCACAACAGAGCATTCACTGTTATCATGCTAGACGTATTGACCAGTTGTGAGTCTCTGCATTAACCTCTACCCACTACCAAAAACAAACAATCAACAACAACAACAACAACAGCAAAAAGCTTCTCTGACCAAAGTGGAAGGCAGCATTAGCATGTGGGTAGAAACTCAAATATTTAAAATGTAATTTGACAGCATGAGCATTTAGCAAAAAATAAATAAACAAACAAGAGTAGGTATTTCCCAGTTGTCAGAACATGGTCCAGGAACGGAGTTATATGAAGAGAATTCTGAGTGTTTATGAGAAAATGTTAGGAAAACAAGACAAGAGTCTTGTGTCCTCAGTTTCTTCAAAAACTTAGACTTGTTTTTAGAGTGTGTTTTCATGCTCCCCCCAAGTGTAGAGGCTTGGAGTGAGTTTACTTCTGTTTATTTAATACAACTGGTTATTGTTATTTGTTTACATGCTTTTATGGAAAAATATGGTTTTACTATGTGTGGTTTGTCCTTGGGATTATACACTCTACTCCTGATTTTTTCTTAATCCTCAGAGCATAAACTGCCTGGTACTCTGAATAAAGTTGGCTGTTGCATGAGACTTTAGTCTGTCTCATTTATTGGCTTCATTCTTCCAGGCCTCACCGTGTCTAGAATAGTAAACAAGTGGGGCCAAGAATCAGGGAGATGACATCAGCTATGAGACAAGAGAGTGGGGACCTCACAGAAGGAAGTGTGTGAGAAGAAGAATGGTCCAGAGACCAGGGACCGCTTGGCCTTATGTTGAGCTTGAGCATTTTTTTTTCTTAAGAAAAGAAGAGAATAAGTATCAAAATCACAGCTCTTAGGTTGCTTGCAAGTTATTCATGATTATAACCCCTGATTTCCAGAAGAAGAAACTTCAGATGAAGAAGTATGGGGCAGATTTAATGTTGAAAAGGTTTATAAACAATGGAGGATAAACATCACTATTCAATTTTGGGTCACTTGAGCATTACTTTGGGCAGTTAGCAAAAATATTTAAGGAAGATAAAGAGGATATTAATTATGAGGAAAAGATGACTAATTTCTTGCCTGAGATCAATTGGACAATAAAACTTGAAATTGGCAAAAGAGGCAAACATGGTAATGTTCCCTATCGAGGCAAAATTGAAAGCGAGAGCAGAAATGCTGCTGATGATTCAGCTCCTTTCCTAAGGCCTCCTTCATCCATATCCTCCATTGCCAGAAAAGGCTCTGAAGCCTGGAGCGAGGAATTTGATATCAACCTAATTTTGAATTATTTCCTCTTTCTGATGAGGATTTAGGAGAGCCTATGAAGAAGTCTATGAAGCAAGCTAAGGCACAGCAAGGAAAAGGAATTTGTTTACATCTAATTATGCACTAACCCGTCTGATTAAGTCTAGAAGGAGAGACAGCGCTGGACCGTCCTCCCATATTATCTCCAGAGACAAGAACTGCAGCTGTTTGTATCTCAACCAAGAGAGGCATTTGTGTATCCTGTGGCTTCTTCAGTGCTTTTAAACTTACTGTTTTTTTTCCCACTAAATTGTCTGCTGTAAGTGTTATAGCACAGGAGGATAAACCTTTGGAATGGATTCATTTTTACTATGAGGGTCATTAAATTCTAACTGCTTATCTTATTCTTCTTGCTCAATTAATAAATCAGGGAGGATCCAATTTAAGCAATTAAGGATTTGATCCTTGTTGTATTATATTACCCTTAATGAACAAGCAGTTTAAAAGTGTATAACAGAACTCTATGGATTGTCAAATTTCACTCTTAGGTTACTATGGAAGGATAGAAAAATCATTATCCAGCTGGTAAGCTGTGGGAGTTTTCTCATACGAACTGAATTTGTATTTACAAAAATTGTTCAACCTTCTCCCATTTTATAGATAGATACTTATTTTATTGATGGCTCATCTAATGATATAGGAGAGATTCATGGTCCAGATATTCATCAATCTATCAAAACTTTCTTTTCCTCAGCCCTATAGGTGAAATTGTTTTGATTCATCTGTTATCATTAAGTCATAAATCCTTAAATATTGTTTTAGATTCTTCTTATGTTATAGGATTATTTCCAGCAAGAGACTCATACACATGTACATTCTAAGCCCCTAGTTTTATTTCAGAAGGAAATAAGCAAGTTAATGCATTGAAGGGCTTTATTTTTACTTCTCCAGAAAAAGGTTGGGAAGAAGTGTGTATATGACATTGTAGATGGATCCACTGAAACATTATGGATTCTTCTTTGGCTCCTCTGGCTCTGGGTTATCAAGGACAATAGAAGAGGGCAAGTCACCAGAAAGATAACAAATATGCAGCTAAAGGGCAAAAGGAGACATTCACCACATCATCAGAGGTCAAGTATGCCTACCCAGGGCCAAGTTAAGGTCCTATGTATCAAGGGAGAAATTATTCTATGAAACATTGAGTCCTGTGTCACCTGAAAATCTCTTTCTGGCAATGCTACCTGTTTTACCAGTGGATCTACAGTGAGTGGCTCTCAACACATGTGTTACTTTATACTCCTCATCCTTCTTTGCTTCAACCTGCAGATTGGATGGATGGATCCAGCTCCTGTTATCGTTACCAATGACTCTGTGTTTATTACTGGACCTTTGGACTCTAATAAATGCCCATGACTTGACCTTGTGACTGTAATAGACTCATTCATTCAGCTGGAGAAAGAACCAGATTTAATTTTTCCTTGTGATTTAAATTACTTTCCATTGCATAGGACATCTAAGCATCTATTTCTATTAAAGGCAAATGTAGGTTTGTAAATGTTATATTACACAAGATATCCAAACTACTAATCATATGAGTCTTTTTTCAAGTGATTTTTCTCCCTCTATATTTTTTTCTGATTAATATAATAATGTAATCAAAAGTACTGGGCATAGTTTAGATTGCTGTTCTTAGTGGCAGGCACACAACACTTTCACTGTTCTAATATTGTAGTTTGCTTGCTTATAGTATATTTCTGCATCAAATGATAATTAGATTTATCTACAACATCTCAATTAAAAACCATTCTGGATTCCTCCTATTAAAAAATTTAAAAAAGAGTGAGAAGTCAGAACATGGCCCAAGAATGGAGGCATAAGAGAAGAATGCTGAGTGCTTGTGAAAAGCCTCCAAGAAAACAAGACCAGAGCCTTGTAACCTCATTTTCTTCAAAAACATAGAATTGTTTTTAGAACGTAGTTTTGATGTTCTTTCCAGGTGTAGAGGGTAGGAGTGAGTTTACTTAAGGTTATTGATTGTAACTGGCTTTTGTTATTTGTTTATATGCCTCTATGAAAAAATATTTTTTAAAAATTATGTTTGGGTTGTCCTTGTAATTATATACCCTGCTCATGTGATTCATCTTAACTCTGCTACTCTGAATAAAGTTGGCTATTGCATGAGATTTTAGTCTGCCTCATTTATTGGTGCTATTCTTTTAGATCCCACAGCCACTAGAGTGGTAAACACCCAGGGCCTAGTATTTCTTCAGTCGATAGCTTCTGATCAGTTTCAGAGTATCTGGTGTGAAATCTCTCCTGTGAAGCAGGACTAGATGGCAATCAGAAATTGATTGGTTACCCCCATAACCACTATGCTGTTATTGCATCAGTGGGCATATCTTTCCATCAGTTCCTTATTATACCATTCAGTGTTGACTTCTGGTGAGATCATCTATTCTTTTTCTTTCTCAGCAGACGGTGTATCACTTTCTGGCACTATGTAAGACAGCCATCAGGGAGAGTTTCCTGGTGAGTTTAGGGTTGATTTCTCTACATATTGTATTCAGTGATTGATGTCTTCTGTAATAGGATCACACAACCTAGTTTTGGTGTGCAACCAAGAGCAATTACAATAGTTTGTATTGTTTCGGGTGCCTCTTGTGCTTCCCTGAACAAGAAAACATAGGGAAGTGTCCTGTGCCTTGAAATGAGATTTTCATTTAATAGCTTATGTACTCTGGGAGCAGTGTTGTCAATTCATGCAAGATACATGTTTCTTTTTTTAAAATGATATTAACCTTTATGTGTGTGGGACACTCATGCCATAGGACATGTGGAGGCTAGAGAACAATTTGTTTAAGTTTGTTTCTTTTCCTTCTATCAGGTGGGTTCCAAGGATCAAAACTCAGATTTTGAGGCTTGGTGGCAAGCTTGTACCTACCTAGCCATCTCACTGGTCCAATTATAGACATTTTATCTAACCAGGGGACTGATCATAGGCTTCCATTGAGATTTGCTAGACTCTTAGCCAAATATGGCTTAATTCTACCTACAACTTGAGAATTAGCTAAGAAGATAGGAAATCTCTATAACCATTTAGTTTCCTTAAAAAAAAAAAGTAAAATAAGAGGCATTACAGAGATGAAGGAAATGAGCCCCAGATAGGACCACATCATTTTATCTAAAACCCTTCATTTGAAATATTCTTGGGGAAAAATGATTAATTTCTTGGAAATGAGGCAGAAAGGTGGGGTGACATAACCTATCCATGTCATGTGGAGGAGACAACACAAACACCCTCCAAGGGTAATGTATTTAGCTTGACTCTGTTTTCTGTTTAATGTTTTTGGTTAAGCTTCCTGATAGAATGCAGTTACTTGTTACCTTGAGGATATGTTCCAGTTGTGTCTCAAATACCTTTTGCTCAGTAGGAGAGCTAAAATGAAAGGTCACTATTTATGGTCTATGGCACATGACCAAGGTCAAATGTAAATCCAGGAATCTTGACCTTCTAAAGGCACTCTGCCTTTATAAATTCTCTTTGAACTGGCTACGACCATCTTACTGCTATAATTAACTAGCAGAATATACTGCTTAATACATATTTATTCTACACACAGGAAAGTCTTAATTGTGCTTATTTAATTTATTTTCATGCCATAAAACTATAGAGATTTGTTCTAACAGAAGTTTGGAGTCCAGAACCCCAAATCAATTATCAACAGGGCTTCATGCTCAGAAGGTTCCAGAGAGGAGTCCTTTGAGTCTCCCAATATCTAGCACCCCCAGTCATTCTCTTATGGCCATATAATTCTAACCTCTACTTCCATGTTCTCATTTTTCTTTCTCCTTTTTGGTTTAAACCTTTTGATTGAAAATTACACATTGACAACACTTCTTATAATGCTAATATAGTACATATATATCACTGATAGGCCATGGGTGTAGATATGAGGCCATCCCCATGGAACCACAATGATTATGTACATAGACTTGTTATTGCTAGAAAAAGAGATCACCACAACTTTATTGTTAAAATTGGTTGAATTTATGAATTTTAAAAAATAGGTTCATCCACCAGGCTGCTCCCTGAAGTTTCTGTTTAGAGTTCAATGTAGAGGAATGGTGGCCACGTGCTTGAACTCCATCTATGCTCTTGCCTCTAGATGACAGAATGAACATGCTAACTACTGGTAACCTTTATGCTAAAGGCATCCAGGGGCTCCATCTTGTACCACCTCAGTACTACTTCATTTGTATTAGAAGTGGGCTATTGTGATCAACAAAAGGTTCTCATTCATTTAGGAAATACCAAACTCCTTGACAAAGAATTGGGGATTAACAACAAGAACAACAACACACACACACACTATTTTTCTTATGTAACAATACTATATAGTTTTATTTTTTTATAGTTTTATAATATTAATAAATCTAGGTATCCCAGGCAAAGTCAGTGGTCATTACATTTATTCAAAAAAAATCATATATTATTGAAAGTAATCTGAAACTCTGTGTATTCCTGTCAATTTTGCTAAGCTTCTATCTAACTCTTATCGTGTGTTTAATAGAGGTGATGGATGTAGATTTGGCATCTCTTGTCATACTCTCTGCTTTACATCAAATCTCAGAATTTAATTTTGAATTATAAACATGTGGCCTACCTCACACTACAGTCTTCAGAATTAGATAGGGTAATGTATTTGAAATGCATCGAATGCCACACTGCACCAAAGAACTGGTAGATATAACTTTCATAAGTTGTCAGTGTGAACTCCCTCTGCAGAGGACTTCCTCAATCCTAGGCTCCCACCTGTGAGTGATGTCTACAGAGAGGTTTGGAGCACCCACTCTATGGTCTTCTTTCCTTTTCTCCTTCATCTCTCCTTCCCTCTCACCTCATCCCATCTTCTCCCTTTTTTCCCCACATTTGGTATTACACTATAATATACTTTTTTTTTTTTTACCAACATCTGAGTTTGTAACTTTTTAGAAATTTGAAGGTGAGTAAACAGTGACATATCTCTAAGGTTCTTAAGACTGTAAGAACTGGAATAGTTTTTAGTCTTACAAACATTTTATAATAGTAGAGGGGGTTTCTAATATAAAGAATCCCCTTTACATCCAGTGGAAACAAAACATGTTGTATGAAGAGTAAGCCACAGAATGGGAGAGAAATCTTTACTATCTATAAACCAGCAGAGGATTAATAAATAGAATATATTTAAAACTAAAAAATCCTAAACATAAAAGCCAAAGACCCCCCCTTCAAAGAAGCCAAAGACCCAACCAATAAATGGACAATGAAATGAGCAGATAGTTCATCCATGCTTATGATACAATAAGTTAAAGTATTCTACAGAAGTCTGGTTAAGGAATCAGCCTAGCTGACTGTCAACAGATGAATGGATAGAGAATTGTCATGTATATATACAATAGAGTTTTACTTGATCATAAAGGAAAGCAATATTATGCAATTTGCAGAAGAATCAATAATGTTAAGTGAAATAAGCCAGATTCAGAAAGTTTCTCTCATTTGTGGATCCTGGATTGTATACAGACATAGAAAAGCATTTATAGGCAAAGCTTAAATGCAGGAGGGAGAATGGGGAGTGTGTGTGTGTGTATCACCACCATCAAAATACTTAGTATATTTGAAATACATTCTCTTTATGAAACCCACCACTATGTTCAATGAAAACCCATGAATACAAATTAAGTTAGAAGTGTTATAATTAGAATGCAAAAAAATATAATTTTTATAATAAACATGTCACTTAAAAATGTAGGCTAGGCATGGTGACACATATTTGTAATCCTAACACCCTATTATCTAAGTCAGGGTGATCATGAGTTCAAGGCCAGCATGGCCTATGTGGTGAATTCTAGGTCAGCCTGAGCTACATAGTGAGACTGCGTCAAAACAAACACACATACACAAACAAACAAAAACAACCACCTCCAGGCAACACAGCCGGTAACGCAGTATGGTTACTTTAAATGTTCTGAAGAGAGGGTCACTAAACGAATTGTGTAGCTCGATAATAAAAATACATCCTTAAAGAGGTTTCACATTCCTTAAGATACACCAGAAAATGAAGGCGCTTGTTCAGCCTCCACTGAGTCTTTTTTTTTTTTTTTACTTCAAAAGATGCCTATCAGCTTTCTGTGTCATAAGATCAGAAAGCTACGTGGAGACTCAAACTAGAGACTTAATCAGCTTGGCCCTGGCTTTCCGTAGGCTTTCCACATTTTCTCCAAGATGACTTGTTCTTCTTAATGGGTGAGTCCTACCTCTTTTTCAGCGATCTGTGGGTATCAAGGCAGTGTACCCAAGAGTCCTGAGTAGACCAGGTTTCTGTGGACCACTGAGTTGATAGGAACACTCTATCAACAGGCTGGGAGGGAAGGAGTGTGCACCAGGAGCCTATTGTTTGCTCTCTGCCTTCTGCTGGTGAGTTCTCAGAGCCTCGGTTTATTCAAGGTTTGATGAAATGAGACAAGTCTTCCTGATCTATCTGCCCTTTGGGATCATGGTGGGAATCGACGAAGAAGGCAGAAAAAAAAGTTTGTTGAAAGGACCTTGATGATAGTGGCCCATGCTGAGCTTCACTGATGTGTCTCCAGGCTCTTGGAGCGACATGAGCTCATTTCAAGAACGCCTCACACCATGGATGCTCAAGTCTCCCAGCTGTTAGTGCAGAGTCTAAGAAAAGAGCATCTTCCTATACAGTACTCCTAACATGGAGATCTGCGTGTGGCAAATGGA
This sequence comes from Grammomys surdaster, assembly GCF_004785775.1. Lineage (NCBI taxonomy): Eukaryota > Metazoa > Chordata > Mammalia > Rodentia > Muridae > Grammomys > Grammomys surdaster. The sequence continues at coordinate 19,155,128 of NW_021604569.1, read as the reverse complement.
TGAGGCTGTGGTCCCATTGTAACAGGGTGCTGGTGGTCATCCTCTCAACCGCTGAGCTAGCTCCCTGGGATAGACAAAGAATCGAGTCTGGGAAAAACATAAAAAAAATGAGCCACAGATAAAAACCAACAGTAACAGCTTTGTCCATTTGGGAGGACCTCAAGGCTTCAAGTTTGGGAAACAAACTCAGGGTTGGTATTTTATTGTTCCCCGAGTCCCCCCTTTCCCCTATAGATCCTGTTTAGACATCCAGTCCCTTGTTCCCCCACCATTTTGCCTCACAGTATCTTCTGAGACTAGGAAGCCACCACCAGATGGCAGGATTTCCTTTACATATTTACCTGTGTTCCCCTAACTCCGTCAGCCAGGACCTTGCAAAAGACAGTTCTATTTGCTGTCACCGCAGATGACATCTGTTGTTTCTAAACCCCAAGCAGTCCCACTCTGGATGACTTGCTTGGTGATAATTTTCTTCCTTTGGAATCCTTTGTCTTATGATGGGAAAATACTGTCCCTGAAGAAAAGCATTTCCTCCAATGCCATGGTTCTATGATAATTTTGCCTTTGGAGTCAGGTTGCATGACTCGCATGTCATCCTACTGGCAGCACAGTGCTCTACAGGAGCATAAACTCATTTAAGGATCAGGAAAGGGCTGGTCTAGTTAACTCAAACCAGAAGTTCCAGAAATAGAAACATAAGCATCACCCAAGAACTTATTAAGACATCAAAGCCTCAGGCTCCGATGTTTGATAGAAGTAGAAAGTCTGTGCCGGCTGTAGAAACCTCTGGGTATATCTGTGAAAACACTCCCTAGGAAGCCTCACGAAGGAGGGAAGACATACTCTGAAACTGGTGGTATCAGTCCATGTGCTGGGATCCTGAACTAAGTAGGAAAGAAAAAGAGAAAGCGTAAGGGTCCACATCCATCTCATCTCCCCAATCTCCAACTTCCTGACTGTGAGAAGATGCAATGTGAGCAGCTACCTCAAGCTTCATGTCTTCTGCAGCCAGCCAGGCCTTCCTCTCCATGGTGGATCGAACCTTGCCCACCTGTAAGCTGAAATGAGCCCTTCCTTGCTAACATAGTGTATCAGGCATCTGGTCACACTAATAAAAGGAATAAATACAGTCCAGCTCGTTCTTGGCTCACAAAGGAGTTTCCACCCTGACTCAGGATTGCTGCCCCTCACTGTTGATGAGTGCTATCCTGAGAACATAATTTGCTCTTGCCTCATGCAGAGACTCTCTTCCTAGTGTGAAGGGCTTGGGTAGTGTTGTTTTTAATGAGTTTGTTCTCAGAGCAATGACTAGCTACTGTGAGAGTTGGTTATTATATTGTGAGCTGGACTCTCCTTCACCCTGCTGTCCAATGTTCCTTTGTACTTGCCTGCTTCTCCCCTTGCTGCTTCACCCCAGTGATAGAGCAGGAGAAAGCTCTCACCATGAACTGAAAAAAAAATCCCAGCCTCTAACATACCAGTAAAAAAACAACCAGTCGACTAACCAAACAAACCCCTTTTTTCTTTATAATTTTCCCAGCTTCAGATGATTTGTTATAATAACAGAAAATGGACCAGGACATTTAGCTTCATAGTGAACAAGTTTGTATCTCACATTACAAGGAATTCAGGTGGAGGGTGTGTCTAGTATCAGTGTGTAATTGGATAAGGATTCAATTTCACTTCTCTGTGGTTCTTTCCACTTTGTCTTTCTTTGTGGGTTGGCCTCATCTTTGTGTTGGTACATTGCTATGGCTGTTTCAGGAGTCGCATCCAAAGACTTATTAGAGGTCTTGTTTAAGAGCCAGAGAAAGCTTTCATGAAGCCACAATGGGATACTCCATCTTGTGTCTATTGGTAGATACAAGCCACATGAGATCTCTAAGCTCGTTCTGTGGGACAGAGTTGAGGCAATAGATATAGAAAATAGCTGAGTTTTGCCTTTTAAGGTGGGGATTGGGTCTTCTGAAATTCCCATGAGTAACATTCAGACACCAGAACAGAATAGTCCTGATACTCAGCCAGCAAGTCTCATATTTGTTAGTTTTACATGATGCAATTCATAGTTTTGATGTATAGATGTATGGTCTTTCTGGATTTCTTTTTCTTTTTTTGAAGTATAGATATATAAGAAGTTGCAAAGAGTGATTCCCATGAAACCTCCATGTAGGGTTTCTAGTTAGCCATTCCCAGTGCAAACATCACCATGATATGCAGCCTGTGCTCTTCACCGTGTGTAGATGCTTGTCTTGTTATCTAAGTTTGGAGACATCCCACCACCAAGACCTCCAGCACGCTGTTCCATATAGTCATGCATAACCTTCTATATCGCTACTTCTACTCAACTACTAATATGCTCCTCATCTCTGTACTCTGTCCTTTTGAGGGTGGTAAATGGAATCATGGGATATGCTTTTCATTGTTGTGTAATGTTCTGTGCTATGAACATGGGATACTGTGGTAAGCCATTTTCTTACTGAAGGGCATTTTGACTACTTACACTTTAGAATTACTGTTAGTAAAACTACTGAACATTCTTATACAGGACTTCATGTGAACAAGTTTTAATTTCTGTACAAAATGTGCAGGTTTATGATAGCTGGATTATATGGGAAAGTATGTGGTCAGTTTTTAAAGAAAACATCAACTTCTGAAGCCAATTTGCTACCTCAATCATCAGGAATGAGAGAGAGAATTTCTTTGACTCTTTCCCAGCATTTGGTATTTTCCTTAATGGTGGTTTTAATGGTTATCCTAAGATCGGTATAATTACACCCAATTTTGATTTTAATCTATGTTTCCCTGAAGGCTGCTGTTCAGTTACACTTTGTAGGGGGCTGTACACTTGGACTGGGCTCCCACACTCACTAAGACCAACATATCAAACCATAGTGGAATGAATTCAGAGTGTGAAAGCCCTTTAGGCAGGTAAATGGTTGGACTATAAACATTTAAGGAGATTGACTTAGCTTTAGTCAGTTTGTTTCCTGGGACTCATTTTTATTCCTGTAGGTGCCTCTGGTCATGTGGTTGATGGTCTCAGAAGCTGCACTCCGTCTGAAGGCTGCCTGACTGGGGCATTGTTTGATTTTGCTTTGCCCAAATAAACTCTCACAATTGTAACTAGCCTATGTAATGTTCCTTTAATACTGGTGGTGCTGGGTACATTCTCATTTGCTCTCATAGGAATTTATTTCTTTTTATCTCTGTTCACATGTTTGCCCGCTTTCCCAACTGGGTGGTTTTTCCTATTTTGAGTTTTGAATGCTGTTTATGCATTCAAAGTCTGAGTTCTGACTCGAGTTTGCAAGTACATTCTCCCAGGCTTTGTTCTGTGGTTTCATTCCCTTGGGGTCTTTCTGAGAGTAAATGGTTTTAATTTTGATAAACTACAGGTTTCTCACTCATGGTTATTTTCCATGTTCCAACCTTCTGGCAGTCAGTATTTTCTACACCAACACCTTATTTTCTCCCCTTCTCATCCTCTCATCCGTTACAGGTTTCTGCAGCTTAGTTTATGGCTTCAATCTTTTGTCTTTGTTATTCACGCCAGCTTTCTCTCTCTCTCTCTCTCTCTCTCTCTCTCTCTCTCTCTCTCTCTCCCTCTCTCTCTCCCTCTCTCTCTCTCTCCCTCTCTCCTCCCCCTCCTCTTTCTCTCATTTTGTTTTACTTTTGTTTTCTGAGACAAGATTTCTTAGTTTCTGTTCTATTGCTGTAAAGAGACACCGTGGCCAAGGCGACTTTTGAAAGAAAGCATTTAATTGGAGGCTGGCTTACAGTTTCAGAGGGTGGGTCCATGACCATTATGGCACGGGGCATGGCAGCAGGCAAGTGGGAACAGTATTGGAGCAGTAGCTGAGAGCAGGCAGAGAGGGAGAGCGAGGACCTTGTGTGGATTTTTGAAACCTCAAAGCTCATCCTCAGTGACAGACCTCCTACAACAGGGCCACACTTCTTAATCCTTTGTGGAAAAAGATTCACCAACTGGGGACCAAGTATTCAAATACATAAGACTATGGTGACCGTCCTTATTGAAACCACCACACTACACTACACTACACTACACTACACTACACTACACTACACTACACTACACTACACTGTGGAACTCTGATCAGCACGGAACTCACTATGCAGAGCAGGCTGGTTGTGAACTTGCAGTTATTCCTGCAAGTCTCTGCCTCCCCAGTGCTAAGATTGCAAGCATCACCGCCATGCAGGTTCACTTCCTCTTCAGTATTTTCACTGATCTTTGGAGTTTTATCTTTGGAAGTTTTATTTCATATCCATCCTGCGATTGTTTCTCTGGTAAAAATTTGAATTCCTATTTTTTGTATTTCAGCTTTTAATTTCAAACTTAGGTCTTTTTTATGGCTACTAATTCTTTGTCAAGAATAACTCTCTGATCAGTTTTCCCATTTCTGACTGGAACATGGTTGCGTTTTCATGACAGCACTTCCCTAGTGATGCCAACATCTGAATTGTTTGGAGACTGCTACAGCTGTTTGCTCTTTCCCATGAAAGCTTCAGAAAATGCCTTTCTTAACTCTGACTGTTGTATAATTATGACTTCTAGTTTGTATATTTCAATGTAATATAAGACTATGGGCCCTGCTAAATTCTTCTGGAGAGTTCTGATTTGGGTTTAAAAGTTAATTCAGACAAGTTCACTCTGTAAGTCCTGGCCTACCCTCTCTGGACCGTGCATACAGGGTTAACATTTCAAAACTATTTCAGGGCAGCACTAAAAGCCATCCTTGGTCCAGTCAGGTCTTAGACAGTATTCTGCCTGGTAGTCTGCTCCCAAAGCATTTGTTCTGGGAATTCATGGTCTTTACGTGGATCAATAGCTCTAGGCTGGTCAAGCAATCTGTAGATAGATACAGAGGATCTTTCTTCTTCTCTTCGCTCTGACATTTCTTTCATGATCACTGTTTCAGGTTTTCTACCTAGGGCTGGGGCTCTGCCTCTCTGTACTGTATTTTTTATGCCGGATTCTGCTTCAGGCCATGAGTACAAGACACTGAATCTGTAGATTTGCTAACCACAGCTGTTAACACTGTGAACCATTCAGAATTAGTCTTGGGAGACAGAGTAGGGCCTTTGATTATAGGATCTCTTTGGTGGATTTGCTCTTTCCTTTCAGTCTATCTGCCTGATTTCAGAGTTCCTAAATAGTTTATTTTTATATTCTTTCCATACAATTTAAAAAAAAATAAAGGCTTACTCTATGTTAACAAGTCTTAAATCGCCGGGCGGTGGTGGCGCACGCCTTTAATCCCAGCACTTGGGAGGCAGAGGCAGGCGGATTTCTGAGTTCGAGGCCAGCCTGGTCTACAGAGTGAGTTCCAGGACAGCCCGGACTATAAAGAGAAACCCTGTCTCGAAAAACCAAAAAAAAAAAAAAAAAAAAAAAAAAAAAAAAAAAAACAAGTCTTAAATCCCAGTCTTTAAGTAAAATATTATGTTCTAAATGCAAAATAGAATAATTAAAATAGCAATTATTTAATTAAAATATATCATGTAGGCATCTAGAAAAAAAAAACCTGTCTCATGTACAGATACAAGACACTGTTTGGAGAAAGTGATTGAGAAGATCATCTAAGACCAAACCCTGTACCTACCTCTTTTTTAAGATAGTACTTGAACTACATAGCCATCAAATGGCACAATGGGAATCTGAGCACATGGAAAGCTGGTACTCTATTTCCACCTAAGCTCTTGGAGAAGCCAGAGAGTCCATGACATCATGGCTTTGGTATGGGAGAGGTAACATTAGGAAGTTAAGGTAGAGATAGAGCATGAGAGCTAGAGAGTAAGAGAGAATAACCTCTTACTCTCTAAGAGAGTAAGAGAAAAACCTCAGTGATGTTTTCTGCATCACTGAGACTGAGAGAGGGATCTTAGGGTTCAGATGAAAGGTTATAGTAACAAAGGGCATTATGGTCCTGGAGATACCAAACCCAAATACAGGCATTTCAGAGAGGCACAGCATCAAGGCACCGTGTCAAGGACTGCTTAGGACAGTCCACCATAGTACATCAGTGAGGGAGGGATCTTGGAGCCATTACTGTAGGGGCTGTATGTGGCTCCAGGAGCAGATAAGAAGCCAGTTAAGGCTGGGCCTTATAAAGTCTAGAAGCTAGAAATACAAGGAGCATCAGGCAGTGGAAAGTGAGGTGAGCAGACTGAGAAAGCAGGAAGAGAAGCAAGAAGAATTAGTGAGGAAAAGCAAGTATCGTGCTGAAGGCATTCATGAAGGGTCTTGTTTGGCTTGGATTCCACATTTAGGATCATGGGAGTCACATAAGAAGTATCAGTGAAGCAGTGGACATAAAAGATTGTGAAGGGCCTAAGGATGGTGGGGTAAAAGCTGTGGACAGAGAATTAGGCATCGGCACTGAATGATTTTGGTATTAATATGTGAAGATTACACCAGTAGCCAGTGGATCCAGCTTTTACTTGATGGCAGCCACCCTAGCATACGGGTGCTTGTGAAAATGATTCATTAGAGAGAGGGTAAACCAGCGATGCTGTCAAGGGCAAGAGCCATTGCTGGCATACAGGCTGGAAGCTCTCAGTACCTGGGAATAAGGTGGCCAAATCTGCTTGTCTGGAAGGGAGGAGTATCTGAATAAAGAAGAGGAAAAGGAAAGAAATAGAGTGGATACAGAAGAAACCACTGGTCCATTTGGTGGCTAAGTTGTGTCAAAGTTTTCTTCTAACTCTATTTTCCTAATAAAGTCCTAAGCCATAGTTTAAGTATCAGTAAAGTAAAATGTGCTCTACCTACCTACCCACCTACTTACCTACCTACCTACCTACCTACTTACCACCTACCTACATACCTACTTCTCTAATGAGATGCATTTAAACATAGTTTGAAACTCATAAGACATTCTATGAAGGATTGTTGTTTGAAACCTTACTGAAGCTGTTTTCTTTTTTGAGGTATCAACATATGTTCCCTGAGGTCTGCAGATTCTGAAATGTTGATTTGAGAGTTGTGGTCCTTACTGCTCTAGCCTGACAGCACTTGTTGCTGGGAAAACTCTCTTCCGTGACTCTGACCCTGAAAGATGCTTAGTTTTCATTGTTAATGTGACTGGATTTAGAATTGTTGTGGAGCCACACTCCTGGGTGTGTCTATGGGAGTGTTTCCTGAGAAGCTAAGTGAGTGGTAAAGACAGACCCTAAGTGTGAGCAGCAGCATCCATGGACTGGGAGTGCATATAAAGAAGAAACGGTTGAGCACAGCATTTATCCAACTGTGACTTGGGACTATGTGTACACTACCACCAGCAGCTGTCTTGTGCTGTGGATGACTCCCCTCTCATGAGTGTCTGCATCCTTTATAAGCCTTAAGCCCAAATAAACCCTCTCTTTTAAACCGCCTTTGTAAAGTATTTGGCTACAGCAATGAGTAAAGGAATTAATACCGACAGGTACGTTTGTGTCCATGGCTAACTTGACTTCCATACTCTCTTTTTAAATTAGACCTAGCTCCCCCAGACAATGGCATGAATAGACATGGTACCTGGTAGTGGCACCTGATAAAGCATAGTTCAGCTCAGACAGAGGATGCAAGAAGCATTCGTTAGACAGAGAATATAAAGGGGAATTTTAGAAATTTCCTATAGTGTCCTTAAATCTAGGCTATAGGTGGATCATTTTCCTCTCCATATTGTTGATAGATATTTTTGGATTTATTCTCAATTTTCCTGGCCCAGTGGACACGAAATAGCATTAAGAGACAAAAGCCATTTGTTTCTCTGTATTCATTGCCTCTTGAACAGATAATCTGCAGACACAATTTGGAGTTATGTTTTTCTATTACAGCAAAAAAAGAAGCTAATTTAGATTCATGAGAAATTATTGGAATTAGCAAGTTAGAATTTCAGTATCAGAGAGGAAAGTGAGTTATTTAAATTACCTTTGAGGCGGTTAATTTTCAATATTTATAAATTTCAATTAAATAAGAAACATTTGGGTCAGGAAAGTTCTTTAAGCAATGAAACTTCTAATTGCTTATTGCCCCTGACTTTAATAAAGCTTTTAAATAGAGACAAAGAGGCAATTTTACCTGAAAATCCTGAATAATTTACATTATAACTTTTAAACTACATTACCATAACCTTTCAAAGGAACCAGTGAAGTGAGTGTGTGTGATAATCGCCTGCATTCAAGTTGGTCTCATGCTCATCTGACGGTTTCCTTGGCTTTTGGGGAACTATTGATCTCTGACTAAAGTAATTTCTGCTTGAAACTTATTCTATATAAAAAGCACAAGGTGAGTGTAGTTAGGAAAGAAACTAAGTTAGTTTGTAGCTTTCTGGGGACCTTCCTTCATTCCTTTCTGTCTGGATCAGTCTTCCTTTCTTTTCTCCATATTCTTGATTTCATATCTTCTTACTCCAACCACCTCCCTGAGGAATCAAATCTTAATTTGAAGAATCTGGAATGTACTTCAGTTAAAAGCTAGTAAAATTACTTCTCTGATCCTTTTACACTAAGATTTTTTTTTTCTTTTTGAGACAAGGTCTCACTACATAGCTTTGGCTGGTCTTGAATTTGATATGTAGACCAGGTTGTTCCTGAGCTCACAGAGATCTACCTGCCTCTGCCTCCCAAGTGCTGGCATTTAAGGAGGAGGCCACAATGGCCTACCCAAAGATTCTACCAACTTCATGGTTTCCTCAGTGTCATCAATGGTCAATAAATTTCCTGATTTAGGTAACATGCAAGCATAAACTCTAGACCCCTGTCTAGTGACCCAAATAGAAATGTAGGTCCTGTCATAGTTAGCTTCAGTCGTCAACTTGACACACCTGGGAAGAGGGAATCTTGATTGATGAATCGCTTCCATTGAATTAGCCTGTGGGCATGTTCGTAGGGAAATTTTCTTAATCGCTAAACTATACAGGAAGGTCCAGATCACTGTGGGCAATGCCATCCCTTGGCAGGTGGTTCTTAGCTATTTAAGAAAGTTAGCTGAGGAAACCATTGTGAGACGTGGTTGACACAGGTAGACAAGGAAAGAGAAAACAAGATCCCTGAGATTGTGATGTCTTCTTCCTAGAAAATTTTGCAGGAGAAACTGTGGGGAGGCATGGGGGTGGTATGTAAACAGGAAAGAAGAGTGCCAGAGGTCCTAAAAAAAATACCCAGGCTAGTTTCCTTTTAGTAGGCTTGAGCCACAGGCCCCTTCCATCCCTTCTCGGAGGGTCTTCTTCCATTCTTGGCTCTTCAATTCTTTGTGCTGGCCAAAGAATTCATTAAATCACTAAACACTCATCAGCACCTCTGTTATATTTCTTGAGAGTCACTCCTAAAGAATTTGAGAAGGTCATATATACTTGAGTAAAAATTAACAAAACAAAACAAAACAGAAAAATATTCAGAAATGGCCATGGCTTGCCCATATTCCAAGGGCCCCCTCCAAAGAAGGGAACCAGCATGCACCACCAACACAGTGGGAACTCCAGTCAGCTTCTTCCTCCATCAGGAGTAGGGAGAGTGCGGGCTCAGGCTCTGATCATGGAGTGGAACTCTAGCTTTTATGGCTGGAAGGAGATTACTCTCTTGAGAAACAAAACAGAAGCTTGTGCTGCCCCTAAGCCAAGAGACAGGACAAATAGAATCCCAAGGAACTGATAGTCTTCCTAGAAGGGAAGGTGGGAGAGGGCAAACCCTGACTAGCCACAGTTCATGGGAAGAAAACTTAATGGGAAGAGGTCACTGCTCTGCCATATGGCTTCCTTACCCAGGTCCTTGAGAGATGAATAGCTAAGTGTAGGTATGTGTTAGGGGGACAGGGACTTTAGAAACTTTTCCTGTTTATTAAGCCATTCTGACAACAAGGCAAACCCCAGAGAAGTCTAGATGCCATGCTTGCTTTGAGTTCAAGGTGGGGAGTACCTAAGGTTCAAATGGAGGTGCTACAAGTGAGTTAGGAGAAAGTTATGTCTCCTGTAAGCTGATGCATGCAACATATTCTTTAGTCTTTCCTCGTTGCTGACTGCTTTTGTTTCTTCCCCTCCCTGCCATGGACACTCCTCTTGGTTTCACTCTCCAGTTGCTGTGACCTAGGCAGACTAAGGAAAAAAAAAGACTCCTACATTCTCTAGATTATAGACACATGTGGTAAATTATTCACCCTGAGTGTAGATCATGCTTAGTTACAGACTATAGATTTGAGAGAAAAGGATCAATGGGAACATTTATTCCAGAAGTTTTTATGAATGATAGATTATGAACATGGTCAGGAATAAAGATTACTTGCTCCTCTTCCCTTTCATGCTCATTAATGAGGAATGAGAGGGCTCAGGTACTCATGCTTGTGGTAAGAGCTCCAAGGACACTTTGTAGATGGAGACAAAGATCTGGAAGAGGCTCCAATATATATTCTTTTGTCTTATAGACGGGTCTTCATCAACAAAGGCTCCGCTCGACTGTGCTGATCCCTGACCTGTTGAGATCGCTTCAATGCATGGGCCTTAAAGGAACAACTGATATATATTGTTTTATGAAAAAAGTGGCCTCTAGAGAAAAAATAATGAGTAAAGTAACTGGGTGAAAAGTCCCTGTGGTTGGAAGCAGATCCCAGCTTGGGTTGGGAATTAGATGGACCAGTTTCTTCCTAGTTGAAGCTTAAGAGGCCATTGCAGGTTCCCGTGTTTTCCAAGCAAGTCATAATTTTTACCAAATGCTGTCAACAAAGAAAACACCACCAGGGATGGCCCCAGAAGTATCAAGTGAGCACATTAGGTAGAGCAGAAGCCACTCTGAGAACCTGGGGTAATGAATGTATGTTCTGGCATCCCGTATTTAAGAGTCGGTCTATAGCTTCTATTTTCCCTTTTCCTAATGTTGCTTTTCTGCCCCTGGTCTGGTTGCTACAGCCAGAGCATCTCCAGAGAGCAGAGGATATTGCTATACCCAATATCTGACCAGGAATGGCTTCGAGACCTCTCTTCACTGAGGATCCATCTCCTTGGTGACTGCTTTCTATTTTACAGGTGCTTCCTGGAACCTTGAATCCTTGGCTTCGTGGTTGCTTAATGAGATGTAACAGGGAAGGAAGATAGGAATATCCAGTTCCTGTTGAATAATGGTCAAAATAGTTGTTAAGCAGTAGCATCCGGAATGCAGGTCTTGCATGAGTCTGAAAACTTGTGGACTGGGTCTAAAAGGACCCATGAGCTGCATGTAACCTACTGGGTAACACTAAACTTAGGGCCAAGTCACAGGTGTGAAGTTTGTATAACCAGGAGTTATTCTCTCAAAAGGCCCCAGGTCTGCTCCTCCTGGAACCAGATAAGAATGTAATAAGCACCAGAGACAAACCTGTGAGGCAGGGTACCCAACCCTGCCTGTCAGCTGTGGCTGATAATGGCCTGGTAAGTCTGGCTTTTGGTGGTTTCATGGGGATGCAAAGACAGTACCAGGGCTGATAGTGATTGTAATGGTACCCTAGTTCTTCCCTCTTAGTGTGAGAAAGCATGTCATTCTCATTGTTTCTTTAGAGTTTCTGGAAATGACTGACACTTGATGACTTTCTGAATTGGTAGGTAGATAGGTTCCAGAATGAGGCAGATAAATCTTGTCTACAGGGATACCCCAAGTATACCTTTGGCTGTTTGTATTATAGGCTAAAAATCTGGCAACTTTCTGCCTCCTCTATGCACCTGTCAGTTTGGGTGAGTTGCTGATAATTGGAAATTTTTAACCTTGACTTTTGAGACTAAGTGAGGCTGGAGCAGAGCAGAGCCCATCACATAGTGTGTGCTTGGTTACCTCAGTAAACGAGGCTTTCGACGCTTAGAGTTTGTTTGGTTTCAATAAGGAGTAGCTCTTAGGGCAAATCCAGTGTTTGGAAAAATGTAGCTCGGATATTGAATATCATGACCTTGGCTTAATTCAACATTGCAGTGTCTACCTATATGAGAGACGGACCCACTATCATTTCAGCCTCAAATCAAATAGTGGTTAAATTCCTTTTCTGTCTTTCTCTAGAATCTGTCTTAGGGATTTCATACTTTTTCTAGTCATCCCAGTAGCTTACTGGGGTTCATCACTCTTGAGACCAACCTTGGACATATTGCTACCATCCCTTTGTTTACTTCAAACAACCTTCCCGAGATGGTGGCTTCTTTTTCCACAGAAGACACTAAAGGGTGGAAATGGAGTCACAGCCTGGGGGAAGGTCCTTAGTAAGACCAATAGGAGAAATGGGAGGATCCATGGGCCCTATAAGATACTCAAGCCAGTTTCTGCTTATTGGATCTCAGCCTTAGGCCTCTCGTTTTGCAGGTATAAACCTGTCACTGATTATTTCTCCACAGACTGGTCTTCTGTTTTTCCCAGTTGCTCAATTCTTTGTGTCAGAGAATGAAATTGGTGAACCTTGGATGAAATCCTGAGCCTTACAGGTGGGAGCAAGCCAGTAAGTAGCACTCCTTCATGGTCTCTGCTTCAGTTCCTGCTTTGGGTTTCTGCCATGGCTTCCCTTGATGATGGACTGGAACATGTGAGTCAAATAAAGCTTTTTGTTTTCTCCCTAAGTTGCTCTTGGCAAGCTAGAGCAGGCTTCCTTGTCCTCCTGATGTCAGGGGCATCCCTGCTTATACACTGAAGGCCTAAAATCAGCCATAGGCCTAAAATCAGCAATAAGCCTGACATACATGCCTGCTAACACAAAGCCTTGGGTCTCTGTGGAAAAACGCTGAAACAGATGGCTATAAGCTATTGCAAACACGCAGCTTTGGTGGAAAATTGCCAGCCTAAATATTCATAGACCTTGTAGATAGGTAGTCTTGGTGGGCAGTACAAACTAAGATAAGGACAAGTGAATCATTGTCAGAGTCACAGTGACATGTCCCCTGAACCTTCACCCAGCTGATAACTCTGTTCTGGAAGGTATCAGTACTCCCCCTGAACACCTATGCTCCTGCGTCATCCCCTTCCTGTCTTTTTGTGTATATAACCCCTGTGTGAAAAAAGTAAAAATAACAGTTTGATCAGACTATAGACAAGCCGTCATTCTTTGAGTCAGCCTGTCCCCCATTTTCTCTTTCAGGTGATTTCCCCAGACCACTGTTTAATGCCCTGCTGGACAGGACACTCCTAGTAGTTCTAGGCATTAGAATGCTCAGATCGACACAGTCAAAGACCACAGACCAAGTGTCTTCAACAAGACAAATTTATTTTATTTTTATCAGTTCCAGTGGGCAAAGCCCTATGTCCTTTCCAACAGAGTTTTTCTAGCAAGGTATGTTTTTCTAGAAAAGCTTGTAGAATCCTGCATTTTTGTTGTCCTTGTGTGGCTTTTCATATGACCACACAGGTCTGTTGTCTCTTCCTTCTTATATGAACACAGATTTTCTTAGGGATTCTATTGCTGTGACAAAAATACCATGCACAAAGCAACTTGAGGGGAGAGCTTATTTTGCTTCCATAGCAGAGTTTATCATCCAACATAGTCAGGACAGGAACTCAAGCAGGACAGGAACCTGGAGGAAGCAGCTGATACAGAGGCCATGGCGGAATGCTGCTTACTGACTTGCTCAGCCTGCTTTCTTATAGAACCTAGGACCACCAGCCCGGGAATAGTATCACCCACCATGGGCTGGGTCCTCTCCATCAATCACTAATTAAGACAAGGCCCTACATCTGGATCTTACTGGAGGCATTTTCTCAATTGAGGTTCCCTTACCTCAGATGACTATAGGTTCTGCTAAGTTAACATAAAACTAGTCAGCATACTGGTATTGCTAAATTAGGAGTACACACTGATAATTCCATTTCACTTTAATTACTTCCCCAAAGGCCCCACCAGCAAACATGTTGGGGGAGGGGGTCATAGCCACAATACTTGGAGGAACAGAGTTTAGCCCATAGCACTTTCCTGGCCTTTCATTGTGAAACAGGTTTCACAGGAAACTTCCCATTTTATAGTCTCTGTTGAACCAGTGTGCTGGCTGATGCATTCATTCTCATGGTCTCCTTTTCTGATCGTCCTGACTATATTTGCTCTTTTAAGTAATCCCCTCTGTACCTGATTTCTACTGAGTAGAAAAATGTGGAGCAAATGATTATGTTGGCAGCTAGAGGTAACATTCTATTGCGCCAATGCGATACAGCCATTTATTACAGAGACGTCAATTTCCAGGCAAGGTGATTTTGGAGTGGGAGAATCTGGGAACATTGTGAGAAGTGGCCTATTTTAGTCGCTGCTTATGTCACTAGAGCTGTTACCTGCACAGGTGTGCTGTTTAGCACAATTAGGCCAGGGTTAGTGCATGCACCTGGATAACCACAGGCTGACCTGGGAAATCTTTCAGGGCTGTGTCCAGTACCAGAATCTTTTCTTTGCTTAGAAATCCAACCCCTGCCTGGAATTCCCATGCCTATGTCTCACTGCTACTTTGTCCTGGGCTTCTTGTCTCCTCCTGCTGTTAACACTACCCTCAGTACTTTGTACCTTACCCCACAGCCGAAAACCCTGTTGGAGTTTTTATTTCCTTCTTCTTGGGCACTGAAGAGGTTCCTTTCTGCTGATTTTAGAGTGTGTTATAGATGATGGGGATTAGTAGTAGCTGAGAAAGCAGGAACTGGATAATCTCCTACGGACAAATATTATTCCCTTTTAGCCTCTTGTTAAAAGAGGGTGGGAAGAATAATTGGGAGGGAGAGGAAGAGGGAGGGAGACAAAGGCAGCCTAATGATTCTGGTGATGTTAACCTTGATTCAGCATTAGAATGCTTGTCTTGGCTCACCAAGACAAAAGGCTCCTACTGCATGCTTCCTCCATCTTTTGTGCCACTGTCCCCTCCAGTCTCTGCTCACCTTGACCACAACGACTTGGAAGTGATGAGTTCTGTTTTCCCTTTCTGAGACAAGAATGATCCATCTGGTCCACTTCTGGTATGCAGTTCAGGAACAGGCACTGGAATGTCTCTTACTGATGACCTGCCTCTCTATAGTTGAGTAAAGAGAGCACCTTCTTGGAGACAGTGTCTGTCCCCTATGCCCAATGGCCTTATGCCTTTTTTTTTTTCAATATAAGTCACTCTTACTTCATCATGATCATTTGAAGTTTGTGGCTGCCTTATGGGTCTTTGGAATCCTGAGGAAAGGGATAGTGGCTGGGAAAAAATGCAATGGGCTCTCAGACCTTAGTAGGCCCCAGACCTTAGCACAGTTGATGCCATGATGGAAGTAACACCCAGACCATGAAACTCAGCATGTAAACAGCACCATCTGCCAAAATGAAAACAAATGATGCCTGATCTGTCAAGGTCCATAGTTCTGGGAAAGTCACTAAATGTATTAACCTTGCTTTTTGGCTTCTATGGTGCTACTTTACTGAAGCATGTCTACCCGCGATATGGTTTTCGTGCTTTAAAAGGTTATCTTGAGAAGGGCTTGAGGCTATATGGCAATCCCAAACTCCCAGTCTAGTTGCTAGCTGACTTACAAAGACTTTCTATTGGCTTAAAGTAGTCTTTTCTGGTGGATACCTCACAACTTAGCCTGGCCTACAAGTCTATCAACTGATTGCCTGGGCATAGAGTAGCATCATTAATGTTATTAAAACACAATGGTAAGGACTTTGAAATGTCTATGGAAACATTTATCAATGATAGACGTGTGAGGCAGTGTGTGAGACTCTGTGGAGAAGACTGTCAATTTATAATTAACTAATTCCTGGGAGACAGGTTTGTTTCAGCTTTTCTGAACAGAATGTTGAGGGACTCTCTAGCTTTCACAAGAAATTTACACAGCAATTTTGGCACAGCAATTTACAGTGTCCAAGCACAAGGCAAACAACAAACGGGCCCCAAGTTCTTAGGTTCTAAGATGCAGATTTACCCAGTGGCAGCCCTTATTCAGATTGTGATAATCTTATCTAAATAATTTAGGAGAGAGAATAGGAAAAACATAAAATCAACTGTTTTAAAATGAGCAACTACGGAGTGTTTGGTGCACCCAACACACTGTATAACCTATATATACTTCTATTTAGTTTCAAAATCATGTCCATCATTCCAAAGGAAACCTTATACCCATCATGGGTTTCCCCTATCCCCACCTTCCACAGCCCTAATAACTGATAACGAACGATTTATTTTCTCTCTTTGTACTTATCTGTACTGGATCTTCCATGTGAATGAATTCATATATAAGCTTTGGAGTTTGATTTCTTTTGCTCAACATAAAGTGTGCCAGATTCATCTATATTCTGGTTTGAATGAGTTCTCTGTCTACATGGCTGAATATTGTTGCATTACATGGAAAACTACACTTTGCCCATTTATTTGTTTCTGCTTGTTGTGGCTGTTGTCAATAATGTTGCCATGAGCAACCATGTTTATCTTTTCCATTCTTCTTTTTGTTTAGGAAATGCATTGTTTGGTCTTATGAAAAATTTAATGTTAACCAAAAAATTCCCTTTCTGACTCTTAAAAGTAAGACATCCTGATTAGGACAATTGTAAAGTAAATTCCAAACTCAGGGGATTTTTGATTACTAATGTTATATATTAACTCAACTCAGCCATAGAGTATGGACACTCCTTCAGTACCATTCTCGTATGCCTGTTTGGATGAATCTGCATTTGAGTCAGTAGACCAGATGTAGATTTCCCTGGCTTGTGTGGATGACTGTCATCTAATTAAATGAAGACCTGAATAGACAAAAATCCTGACCACCCCCTCAACAGAATAGAATTCTTCTTTCCTTGTGGCTTCTAAACTGATATTGTGCCTTTGCCATTCTCTTTGGTACTAAACTAAAATGTTGGTTCTTTGTGGGGTTTGATGAGACTTTCTGGCTTTCACATGGGACCTATGTTATTAGTTATATTCCTACATCACTGACTCAGCCTGCAGCTCTTGAGACACGTTTGACTCCATAATTGTCTGAGAAATTCCTAAGAGTAAATCAATTTCTCCACAGTCAGCAATATCACTTACCTGCTGGCTCACCTATTTTTAGTTTCATGTCTTTTTTTTTCCTCTGTGTTAAAACACTCTGACAAAAGCAACTTAAGGGAGAATGGGCTTATTCGATTAGCAATTTCAGATTACAGTCCATTGTAATATGTCCCTGGACCTCAGAACAACTCTTGCCATTAGAGTTAGAGGTACCAGTCTGACCTTAAAACCCAGCATGTAGGCCCCTAATGCCTATGAAAATGTGAACAAAGAGCTAGTCTATCAAAGACCCAGTCCATAGTTCCAGGAATGTCCCTAAATGTACTAACTTTGCATTTTGGCTTCTGTAGTTCTGCTTCTTGGTAACTGAAGTGTGACAACCAGGGTGTGGCTTTTGTGCATAAAAGAGAAAGGACTATAAAGCTCAGGCCTGCATAATTTGGCTAAGTTTCCCATGCAACCATTGACTGGCAATAAAGACTTTCTTTTTGGCTTTAAGAGTGTCTGCATGGTGGTCTCTGGTGGGCTTACCTTGAAATACCATCATCCAGGAAAGTCAAAGTGTATTTGAAGTAGTTGGGCCTATTCTATCTAAAGTCAAGAGCAGAAAGCAATGTTAATGTATCACACTAGTGCTTAGCTTACTTTCTCTACTTTTGCCCAAGCCAGTATCGCCTCCCCAGAGAATGGAGTCACTAGTAGTGATTGGGTCTTCCCAGTTTGATTGATATGATTAAGATGATCGCCTACAGATACTCCAAATTTCTACCTAATCTAAATAATCCTTCACTGAGACTTCCTTCCCAGGTGATTCTAGACTGTGTCAAATGTTGACAATTAAAAGTCACTCATCTATCTATCTATCTATCTATCTATCTATCTATCTATCTATCTATCATCTACCATTTGCTGCCCCTGCCAGCAGGGTGGTGAACAGGGTCCAGGGGGATCACCTGAAAGAGAGAATGGTGGAACAGGTGAATGCAAAGAATGACAGCTTGTCTATAGGCTGGTCAAACCGTAATTTATCCTTTTTCACACAGGGGTTTTATACATATAAAGGCAGGATGTGGGGAAGGGGATGACACAGGAGCTTAGGGGTTCTCAGGGGGAGCACAGACACCTTCCAGAACAGAGTTTTGGCTGGGTGAAGAAGCAGGGAACAAGTTACTTGTGACTCTGTCTATGATTCACTTGTTTCTTATCTAAGCTGGTACTATCCACCAAGGCTACCTATCCACAAGGTCTATGACTACTTGGCCTTATCCAGGCTGGTAAATTTCCACCAAGGCTGCCTGTTTACAAGATCTTATAGCTATCTGTTTTAGGGTTAGTATTTTTCCACAGGGACCAAGACTTTTGTTAGCGGGAATATATGTCTGACTTAGGCCTATGGCTGATTTAAGCCTTCAGTGTATAAGCAAGGTTGTTCCTGACAACTTGTTACCTATGTAATCTGGCATATATTAACCTATCTTCTATTGTTTATTGCCTATCTCTATGTCATCCATGACTTATGTAGGTGTAGACAACAGACAAAGATACATTGTATAAGCTTTCATGTAGACAGACAGACTATACAAGGTCCTTCTGAAAACTCTGGCTAATATAGATTTTTTATTTTGAGTATAGTTCTAGAGAAATAGAATTTTAGGGATGAGATTTTTGAATATGTATTTGGGTTTCTAGAATTGGCTCTCTGATCTGACTATATTTCTAAAATGTTAATAACTCGATTTTCAATAGTGAAGAGAGTACCTATGGTTCATGGCATGATCCAGCTACAAGGCAGGGGTTACTGTTAAATATTCCTCACCAAACACCTTACAAGCAAAGAGGGTCTCAGTGGTTGTATTTTATATTTCCCATTCCTTTCATCAAACTTACGAGAACATGAACATTATTGGGTTGTTGCAAAATGTCACTGCACAAAACAGAAAAAGAATGAATTCAAGGATTATACTCTGAGCTCAAGTGCTGTGTGTCTTGAAATCCCCCCTTTTTATAGAGACCTCGTTTTTTCTTTACATGGGGACTGCTGAAAATCAAATCCACAATATCATCCCAAAACTGGCTGAAGCACAGTTTAAGTTGAACTCTTATCTTGCTGTGAAAGTGTGACAATGACTGAAAAGCAGTAGGACTTCTGAGAATAGTAATGGGGACATTGACAAGCCTGGGGACACTGGGCTCCTTACCTGTGATTGTGTTCTTTGTTGATGCATGACATCAGTCTCACTCTAGTAACAGTGGCATCTCCCCTGATTTCTAAATGGATTAACTCTGGGTTTCTTAAAGACACTACTGTGGCCTTTCTTGAGGCAGTGCCACTGAACTCCAGCAGACACACTTTACCTTCCCTCTTTTCCTCTCCACCAGTAACTACTTAGATTTTTAATTCTATTCAGACAGAATCCAGGCAACATGTCTGTAGACAGGCATCATGACCATAGAATAACCAGAAAGAAGATAAACTTAGGTACATCACCAAATTTATCAATATGAGGTCCCTAAACAGACACTTTGCACTTAATAGCTCAGAATTAGGGAGAAGCTCTCACCAGTTGGCTAATTGGCTGAAACATGGACCAAACATTATCTACCTTGAGTATATTGTAAATGCAAGATCTACCTTGGCTTAACATAAAAGAAGATATTCAAAGGTTTAAGGAGATTGAAATATTGAATGATTTGTTATTTAAGCTGAGAAGGCACAGCAGAAATGCCTCCTACCATCATTATGAGAACTAAATTTGGGAGAGGAGCCACAGCATCCCTGAGAGTTCTGTGATTGCTATTGTTTTGAAGGCCAGTGGGAGTCATAGCCACTCAGATGGGCAAACGTAAATGCAGTGGGAGTAACTAGATTCCAGAATGGCATAGGCCAAGTGTCTCAGCTACTAGAGACAAGGTGAACATTGCTATGTTAGTATAATGACAAAGTTAAAGTATTCCATAATTCAGGTAACAAATAGGTTGTCTGGAATAGAGAGAGCCCCTCAGGCATCTCTCACTATTACCATTCAGTGTGATTAAAGTGTGTGGAAAACTACAGTCCAATCCAGACAGGGCTGCTGTTGTTGCTCTGTTTAGTTAGAAACTTGCTGTGTGCATAGGAAATCTTTTCTCTTGCCATTCTTACCACCTTATCATATAACATGAGATGTAGTTACATTGTAGTGTTTAAGTTATGGGATATCACTAAAATGATTACTTATTCTTTAGAGTCTATACGGCACATATACTAGCCTTTGCCATTTTTTTCACTTTATCACACAACATGAGTTGTAGTTGCATCATAGCATTTAAGTTATGGAATGTTGAGAAAAAAAGTAAACTCTGCCACAGCAAACTGTGTCTTGCAAAGGAACTAGTATTTTTCTAGTAATGGGCATAACAGTCTAGGCACATTACATAGAATCTTGCCTTTATTTGGAAACAATGTCTGGTTTAAAACATGGTGATATGCTATGGCTAGTTTCTATGTGTCCAACCTGATTAGATACTTGATCAGATATTATTCTGAGAGTACCTGTGAGATTGATTAGATGAGATTAACACTTCAGTAGGTTGACTGAGTGCAGCAGATTGACCGTTGGAGATGTGTTTGCCTTAACCCATCAATCAAAAAATAACTAGGAAGAAAAGTTTTCTGTCTAAAGGAATTCCTCTTGTCTGATGGCCTTTAAGCTAAGACATGAGCCTTTTTACTGATATCTGATGTGGATAGAAATATCAGTTCTTCTGGAGTTTTCTCTTCCTTTCCCCATCCTCCTCCTGCCCCTGC
Source organism: Grammomys surdaster (assembly GCF_004785775.1). Taxonomy (NCBI): domain Eukaryota; kingdom Metazoa; phylum Chordata; class Mammalia; order Rodentia; family Muridae; genus Grammomys; species Grammomys surdaster. The sequence continues at coordinate 19,134,404 of NW_021604569.1, read as the reverse complement.
TCCTCCTGCTCCTTCTCCTCCGCCTGCTCCTTCTCTTCCTGCTCCTCCTCCTACTCCTCCTCCTTCCCCTGCTCCTGCTCCTTCTCATCTTTCTCCTGCTCCCCCACCCACTCTTCCTTTTGCTCCTCTTCTTCCTTTGCTTCCTCTCCCCACTTCTCCTCCCTCTGTATCTCCTCCTGCCCCTCCTTCTATTCCTACCCCTGCTCCTCCTCCTTTTCCTGTGTCTCTTCATCTTGCTAATCCTCCTGCTTTTTCCTCTGCTCCTCCTCCGTACTATTTTTCATCTTTTGTTTGTTGCTTTTTGAAACTAAGACCTACTTTGTTCAGACTGTTCTAGAACTCACAGATATTTTCCCCTTTCATTATCTCAAATACTAAGATAATAAGAAATAATGTTTTTTAGATGATTGAATAGTTCCTTTACTGATACCTCTGTCATGGCTTCCTGTTGCAAAAGCTATTTATAGAACAGCCAGAGCTTGTGAAAACTGCTTTATGAAATGGAAGGCCACAGTATCTTGTTGCCTGATGTCCTGGCCACAACCGGGGGGCATAGGAAGTGAGGAGGGCCTGGCCTCTCTGACAATGGTGCAATCAATGGCTCTCAGCTGAAGAAGCACAAGTAGGTCAGCAAAGCCACATAAGCATGAAGACCTGAGTAGTTCAGCAACCCATATACAAATTTGGGCATTGTGGCACAAGCTTGTAATCCCAGCACTGGGGAGTCAGTGACCAGTGAATCCCTGAATCTTACTAGCTAGTCCACCTAGCACAATGCTAAGGAAAGGCCCTGTCTCAAGAATAAGGTGAGAAATAGTGAGAAATAGTGCACACACACACACACACACACACACACACACACACACACACACGGGGGGTGGGGAGAGAGAGAGAGAGAAAGAGAAAGAGAGAGAGAGAGAGAGAGAGAGAGAGAGAGAGAGAGAGAGCGAGAGCGCAAGGGTGCAGGGATTATATGGGATTCAGGAGTAGCTTCAGGCTTGCTGTGCTTGTACATGCCTCCTGTGATTAGTTTGCTCTTTGCTTGAGCTCTGAACCTTTCATCCTAGCCCTCCCGATAGAGAGGGGTTGACAGCAGAGAATGCAGTAGGGTACGAAAGTAAAATGAACTATAGCCAGCCAGCCCCCTAACCTTTTTCTTTCTCAAGTGTTTGCTTGGGACTACCAAAATGTAAATATCTTGGTAAATTAACCAACACAACTTACTTACATCACAGAGGTCAGTGGAAAACGTGGCTCTTGTCTCTTCTGCATGTGCCTTTGTGTGGGCTCCTTCTTTATGTCCAGGGGAGGGCAGTCTCTTAGAGCCCAACCCTCCCCAATACCACACAAGTAGTGCAAAGCTAAGGTTTCTCAGCAGAGGCAGAGCACCAGGGGACATTTGATGCCTGCCTTATTTAAGTCACAAATAATCTGTCTTGCATCACCCACTTTTGTTAGAATTAGCTAATAGGCCACATGCCTCTGCTGAAGGCTGGTATATACGCAGTGACCCTGCAAGCTGACTTCCTGAACTGAGGCAGGGAACAGCAGCATGGGGCACGCTGGGTGCCAGTTCCAAGCCCTGCTATGGAAGAACTGGCTTTGCAGACTCCGCCACCCAGTAAGTGTCCTGTATTTTCAGAGGGCTTTGGGAGGGAGGACTGGGGTAGGGATCAGTGTCTGATCTGGACTACCCTGATTCTTGGAAGGTGCAAAATCCACAGGGGACAGAGACTTCAGGGTAATTTTCTGTCAGAACTTGCCCTATGGGCCGATGTTGCTGAACTCTCATGGAAATTCTATTGCTGAATCAAATCTTATCAGAGAAGGCTAATTTAGAAATAAAGTGACAAGCAGAGCTGGAAGAATTGGTGTGTGGGGCATTTGTTATAAAAAACGGACCTGCAAACCTTCTGGCTTAAGAAGCAAGACATCAGAAATGTTTAATGCATAAACATGCATAAGCGTAATATTATGGATGCTAACTCTAAAGCCCAAGGACTAAGAACATTTTATGGGCTTCACACCTCATACCCCTGAGTATTAGTCTGTGATGTCCTCTCTTAGTCTTAATTTAAATCTCCATCCCTCCTGTCTCCAGAATGAAATTTAATTTATAGCAGCTAGGATTTCCTGAACAGATTTGAGTTGTACAAACCACACTTGTGCTAATATCTCAGTTTTAAAAAAATCTCCCAAATGTGGATTCTAGTAAAATATGGTCTTGATGAACAGCTCTTTATTCCTGATGTTCCTGAGGAATGCTCAGCAGTAGAGATGTCCCCTTAGGCAGTGGGCCTGCCTGCTGTGACAACTGAATTTCATTTGTCTTACGCCCTCAGCAGAGCAGATTTCCACTCTTCTCATGATAAAGCAAATTTTTAAAGAAACAGCTCTCTGTCCTGAGTTTTGAGGATCAGAAGAATATAGTTGGGAATTTGATTGTACAAAGGTTTTAATATTAGAGATGAGCAAGTGAGACACACAGGCTTCGGATGAACTATGAACGTCTTCTCTGTAATATGGTTTTTCTTTTATGAACAGTGGGTTTCATTAACAGCTAAATTTTGGAACCTATACCTATATTCCCACAAAGCGGTGTTACAGAGAAGGCCTGCTTCCCATGAACACATTGTTCTTTTCTTTTTGAGTATGTGAATTCGTTAACTTTCAATAGGCTAGAGATTAAGTGATGAGTGGTACCCAGATTCCTTTGTCCTTGCTGTTGGAGACCATCCTCAACAGAAATATTTAGATCATGCATTTATTTATTTGGTGACTGTTTATTTAAAATGGAGACCCCTGTACCTCATCCTTCACCACCTCCGTTTCCTCGCCAGTGTTTATCTTTTATAAGGATATGCTGCAGAATTACTTGTTTATTGCTCGCCTGTGGGTCCTGTGTTAGAATGTACCACCAAGGAGAGTAGAACATTTTCCCAGTTGTTTACCACATGTGCACAGCTTCTAGAGCAACACCTGCCACACAAGAGGTATCCAGAAAACCTTGGCTGAGACAGGTGTGGTGTCACATACCTGGAATTCTAGTACTTTGTAAGTAGAGGCAGGAAGGTGAAGGAGTTCAAGGCATTTTTTGCTACACAGTGAGTTCAAAGACAGTTTGAGTTATAGAAGGTGCTGGCTTCAAAAACCTGATTATGGCAATAAAAACATATCTTTAGTTGGATATATTTTTACATTATAAGAAGAAATACAGTCTACGAGGGGCCACAAGACAAGTATGAATCAGCTCCATGGGCTATAATCAGGTCTGAGAAAATAAACCAAATATGTAATTGAATATTATATGACCCCTTTTCAGGGACTACCTCCCACAGATGTCTGTGTTCAAATGGGAGATGCTAACTGCACAAAGTCACCTGTTGTGCCTCTGCTCTTCACACAGCAGAGCCTAAAGGGACACGGGAACCAATGTAGAATGTACAGCTTCTTGACATTCTTTACTATTTACTAGTTGACTCAGACAGTGGTCTTAGCTGGATTTCTTCCCTGTGAGATGGCCAGAATGGTTATGTATTTGACATGTTCACAACAGGGCTCCTCAGATAAGTGAGAACAATTCATATCACAGCACAGAATGAAAGACACTAGTGCCTTGGACATCTAGGACCTGATCTGGGGGCTCTGAGAGGAGGAGAGGCTAGGGAGAGTTCTAGGCTACCAGCTTGCAGGACCAGGGATGGGTCAGAGCAAAACCTCAGAGGCAATAGGATGGCAGCATTCACATCTCTTAATCAGCTGCAGTGGAAATATTGAGGGCAGGCCCCTCTGGGTGAGTGTCTTTAAACTGACCTAGATTTTCTAGCTTCCAGTATTCCAATGATGATCTGTAAATTCTTGTTTTTGCATTATGGAAATAGAACATCAGCACAGATAGGGACAATCAATCTAAGTGAAGAAACAACTCCAGATACATGTTTATTCAGTGTATTCAGTTTATTGTTTGTATAATAAAGGAAGCTTGTCTGTTTTACAGACACTTAAAAACCTGTTCATTTGGTTATTTTATGATCATAGATCCTTTATTTAAGGTTTTTATTTTGTTTGTTTCTTATTTTGTTTTTGTTGTTTTTCACTTTGTTTTTGGCCTCTCGATATAGTCCTGGCTGTCCTGGAACTGACTATGTAGACCAGGCTGGCCTTGAACTCACAGTGATCCACCTGCCTCTGCCTCCCAAGTGCTGAGACTAAAGATGTACACAGGTCTTTTACTTTTAAATTATGTGTATTTGTCCATGGTTATATACATATGAATGTTGGCCTGAAGAGGGTATCGGGCCTTCTGGGGTTAGCATTACTGACAGTTGTGAGCCAAAGTTTGGATTTGGGAACTAAATTTGGGTTCTCTGGCAGAGCAATATAGACCTTAAGTGGCTGAATCATCTCTCTAGCCCCAGTGTTCCTTAAAAAAGCATTTTGTTAGGATATTTCAGAAAAAAAAACCCCAAGGTGATGGATAAATAACGTTCATCTTCATCGATGGCTAAGATTCTACTACTCTTGAATAACTGTTTATCAGAAGTCTAATTTTATGTTTAAAGCCATTCATTCTATTATTCTTGAGTTTTCATTTATTGTACAAGCATAAGAACAAGGAACAGTTTTAAATCCCATGCAATTCCATTGTGATGATTCATATGCTTGCTTCCATGACATATATAATATATGTATTTGCTTGTTAATGTCATAGACTTTCCTTTTCCTGCTAAGCAGTGAAGCCTAACATTTTAAAAGCTGATGTATGGTCTTCCTATCCAATGGCTTTATTGCATAATAGTTCATCATTGAATTCACATAATGTATTTGACTATTTCCTTGATGCATGAAGGTACATTTTTGCATGTATGGTGTGGGTATGTGTTTGTATCTATTTGTGATATGTGTATGTGTGTGTGTGAGTGAGAGTGTGTTTGCCAGAGACTGACATCAGTGTATTTGTATTGTTCCCCACCTTAGGTTTTGAGTCAGTCTCAAACCCGGAGCTCATTGATTCAATGAGACTAGCTGCCCATCAGGCTCCAGGGAGCCTCCCGTTTGGACTTGTGTTAGGATCACAGGTGTCAGCCACCATGCAGCTTTTTTCTTCTTTATTAAGTGGATGCCGGGGATCCAGACTCAGGTTTTAATCTTTGTACAGAAAACACATTACCAACTGATTTATCTCTTCAGTCCCAGGTTTGTTTTGGAAATGTTGTTCTTTGATTAGCTTCCTGGAGCAGACTTCCTAGACCTGCTGATTCCGAGCATGTTGATGGAAATGGAACGCTATCCTCAGGAGTGTCCATAGATTGTGACCAAGCTCATCAGCACTATTATATCCAGGATCTATGAGCCAGGGCTCTATGCAGGAAGTTATATATTTGTATTTTATTTGTCTTTAACTGTACACCAACTAAACCCATTACTTATTACTATAAAAATGAAATAAGTATACTGTTAGCCAAGTGGGGTGGTGGTTAATCATGATTGTCAACTTGGTACGATTTAGAATCACCATGGAATCAAACCCTTGGGCATACTTGTGAGAGGTAATCTAGATTAAGGTAACTAAAGTTGAAAGACTAATCCTAAATGTGTGGCTCCAGAGACTGGGGTCTTGGACTAAATAAGGAGAAATTAAGAAATGGGTATAAGCATTCATCACTCTCTACTTCCTGACTTGGTTCCAATGTGGTTGAATGCCTCCTGTTCCTTCTCTACCTTCTCTGGCACGGTGGTCTGTGTCTCCCCTGAACTGTAAGCTAAAGTAAATGCTTTTTAAAATTTCTTTTGTCAAGTATTTTGTCATAGCAATGAAGCAAGTAACTAATTCACCAAGTGTTGCTTCTTGGTAGTGTCATAATTCTTCCTCCTCTTCTTCTTTCTCTTCCTCTCCCTCCTCTCCCTCCTCTCCCTCCTCTCCTTCCTCTCTCTCCTCCTCCTCCTCCTCCTCCTCCTCCTCCTCCTCCTTTTCCTCCTCCTCCTCCTCCTCCTCTTCCTCCTCCTCTTCCTTTTTTTCTTCTTTTAATATCATATGCTTTGATGAGGGTGTGTTGAGCCCACCCTGTTTACTGTGGATGACAATGCTGTCCAACCTGACTCTTGATCTTTTTGAGGGTTACTGTTGTCAGATCTCATGCATCTTGATTCCTATTTTCAATGGTGACTGCTAACCTCTCTCCTTTTGCCCCCAACTGGAGGAGATTCCCCATCATTTATCAGCTATTGAAAGCTAACATAGCTCTTTGAGTTTGGACAGTCTTTTTGAAGACGTTGGTTAGTAGTTAGAATTGAAGTACCATGTGGTATACATGGACAGCACATTGGGATTTGAATGTTCTGAAAAATCTCAGGGGGAAGAGGCTTGGTCCATAGGAGGGGCTATGGGACTTTATGGCAGTTTTAAGTGATGGAGGCTATGGAAAGTTATTAGGTCATTGCAGGCATGCTGTTGAAGGGGATTGTGAGACCCTGATCTTTTATTCTCCTTCTTTGCTTCCTGGCTTATGATTTTATGAATGGTTTTTATCCACAACAAATTTCTTCCATGATGTATGGTGTCACCACAGGCCTGAAACAACAGGGCCAACTGATCATAGACCAAAAACTCTATGACTGTGAGCCAAATTAACTTTTCCCTTTGTAACATGAGTATAGCAGTTACTTTGTTATTCTAGCAGAGAGATGACTAATACAGGAATTCTGGTTCTAAATAGAGTTAATTCTCAACTACAGGCTGTAAAGGGCAAAGCTATATTGGAAATGTCCTTTGCTCTGTACTCTTCAATACAGAAACCCATGACACATATTCTAGACTACAGACCCCTCTTACATGTAAGTCTCAGTGTTGACACATATTCTAGACTCCAGACCCCTCTTACATGTAAGTCTCAGTGTTGTTGGCTTAAAAGGCCATAGTGATACCATAAATACTTTGTCATATACAGACAGAGTTATGGTGCCTTTTCCATGTTCCTTTCTCAGGCATGGCTTGGAAGAAGTCCATGAGGATGTCAGAGTGCCAGTATAGTAGCTTCTATGTTCAACACATGGTCAAGTTCAAATCTGCTTTCATTAGAGAGCTCTCAATCTGCCCAGCCCAAGCAGGTTGAATCTTAGCCCATGTCTCTAACTCAGAATCATCTACTTTCAGGTCTAGCCCACAAAACATTCTTTTAAAATGGTCTTTCTTTAATAAGGAAAGAAACACATTTTCAGGTTTCATTCCTTAAACCTCTGACATTTTATGCTTGTGTATCTGTGAGGGTTTTTTCCTTTTTGTCCTATATGTATCAAAAAGAATCTCACATTTATTCGAGATTTTTATTCACCCCTGAGTTCTATGAGCTTGACATGGTATGAAGCATAACTTTTTTCTGAAGAAAAAAAAAACCTACTGGCCTCAATTTCTGAATTTTTTTTTTTCTGAAATTGAAAACAATCACAGATACAAAGTCTGGAGGTGGAAAAGCTCGTCTTTCTTTTGGACATTATCCTAGAGGCTCATTCTATACTTTTACTATTGTTGTATGGTTAGAAGTTATAGTTCAATGGTTTCCTTCCAAATCTATTTGACTTAAGGTTCTGTTAGCAGAAACCAGGGGGTCATTGGTCAACTGTCTAAACTCTCAGGTTGATAAATAAAAATCTTGATCTTGAGAGACCACCCCTGACAAGATGCTATCATTGTATATCTTTTAAAAATTTAAAATACATTGTTAGTGGAAAGTACCTCAAAAGTTCAAATGTTCAAGCATAATATTAGCAGACCTTGGGTATGCCTCAAGTGAACTGACCTATAAGTGGCTTAAATGAATAATAGCATCTAAGGGGCACTGCTATGATATTAGTGTTGAAACCAGTATGCTCTGGATTAGGAGCACACTTGCTGCACTCTGATGCCTGGTAAGATATTTCTCATCGAGAGAGGTTTTCCAGAAGTGAGCCTCTCATCTTGGTAAGGGCAGTTAGCCTAAATCTGTGCTTGCCCACAGGGCATGTATGTGTATCGTAGCTTAGGATGCTATGGCAAAATACTACACACAAATACAATGGGAGGTTGGAGATCCAAGGATGAGGATGACAGGCTAGCCTCTCTGAAGAGTAATGCACACATGTTCTTCCCATGCCTCTTTTCATCTCTGTGTATCCAGAGTTCTCGTTCATAAGGAAAAGGCATGCCACATGGACCAGACTCATTCTACCCCAGTATAATTCTGTTCTAAAATACTATGTCCAATGATCCTGTTTCCAAGTGAATCACTGTGGAGTGCTGGGGGTTAAGGACTTAACCTAGGAGCAGCAGCGGGGAAGCGCAGTCTCAATAGTAGACTGGCTGGGGCTAGGTGTACATCTTTATTAGTACAAGTGCTGCCTCAGGAGATAAAGCTATACCCTGGGTGGTTTAGGACATTTAAATAGTACAACTTAATTCCCAGGTACCACCATTCCACATGAAGAAAGTCATTTGAGTCAAAGGAAAGATGCTTGATGTTTATAATTCAACTTTTCTCCAGGAATGGTGGCATATCCACTGCATAGTGAGTTCAAGGCCAGTGTAGAAACTTAAAATTAATAAAAAGCTCTACTTTTGGTTTTAAACTCAAATATTAACCTCCCCCAGGGACACATCCTGGGAGAAGCACATTTCAAAGAAATATTCCAAGAAGAAAGATCCAAGATAAGAGTTAATGAGCCCTTAGCACAGTAAAACCTGGGTAAACAGAAGCTACTTAAGCTGACTGTTTGTTGTAAAAGATAAGGTGCAAATTTGAGTTACTTAGGAACTGAGCCTGGGAACAGAAACTAGGCTTGAGAACAAATGTTTGAAATCTTTTTTAATATTGTCCAAGAAGCAATTAGCTGTCTTTGTGAACTCAATATATAAACCACCCTTTACCCCAATTTGGGGTTCCCTCTCTCCTGCAAGTAGAGGGGCCCTGGTGCACCAGCCACTATCAATTTTTCAATAAACCTCAAGCAAATTGCAGCAAGTCCTGTCTATGACTATCTCTGGGGCAGTGCGTCCTGTGGGTTTGGATCTTTATCATCCAACATCAGCATCAGTTGAATGAGGAGAATCTGTCTCAAAAATTCAAATAAAAACAAAGAACATTGCTTCTTTAAGAATCTGTTTAAATCTCCAGTCATCATAAAGTAAACTACAATATCCTTCCTCTCTCAGGTTTTGGGGTTTCCCAATAGACAGGGTGGCAGAGAGGTCTATTGGTTTTAATTCTTGCTAACTTCTGGCTAACAGTATGATAAGGTTTAAAGGTGAACAACCATGACCTAGAAGTCTGACTTGTAGCAGAATATCTGTGTTGTATTTGAGTGGACAGACTAGGCAGATGCTGCTGACTATCCTGGTCACTGTTAAGCCCTGAAGACTCACATGGTGGTTGTTCTCACCTTTTCATTGAAAGTTCTCAGTGTTTGGCTTTGTCCAGCTCTCAGAATCTTATCATGGAAAGACCTGGGATGTGTGTGACTTGGGTACACGACAAGTAATCTGATCTGACCCTGTTCAGATCTCTCTGATGGTTTCTCTAGCATGGTCTGGGGTTGGTATAGATGTTGATTAGATGAGGTTTGCTTAAGCTATAATAGCTATTATGTCAATGGTCAGTCCAACTTTCTAGGACATGCTTGTAATTACCAGAGTCCACACATGAGCACAGATATTCTCCAGGCTCAACCCATTCTTATGGGCCAGTCAGACAGTCATAAGTGCTAAATGGCTACCTGCTGACAGCTCTAGGATGCTTCTGCTTTGTCTCCAAGTAGCCAACCACCCTAGAATAGCTACAGATGTAGGCATTGCTGAACAGAGCAGGCTGAAAGATGAGGGGTCTCCAGATCAGTATGTTCGCCTTTGCGTTATTCTCATGGTTCCCAGTGAACCATGAGAACTATAATCATAGAGAACTTGTTCATTTTCCATAATTAAACTCGATAGATAGCCAGCTACATTAATATCTGGATGCCTTGTGATAGTCTGAAGCTCTGACTTAATTCTTTTTACACATTTGGGGCAATAATTTGGTGCCTGTGTAATAGATAAGAAGACTAAAAAGTACTTGCAAGTTTCTGCTGTGGCCTTAGGTTGTCTTCCCTGCATATACAAACACCTGTTCTTGACCCTGAGGAGGAAACTGCTGGGTCACTCTGGGGCTACTGTAGGTCATCTGTCTCAATGACTTGGGAAAAGCAGCATAGAAATCTAATTACTGAGAAGCAAACATGCTTTGTGGATTTAAAGCTCAGAGCAGGTATGCATTGAGCTTGCTTGTTTTTCTCCTATTCATAATCAAGGGATCACGGGGCCCTTTCAATTCTGATTGATCTTAATTTCCTTGTAATCCGGCTTTGTTTTCCTCCCATCTGCTTTCTCAAAGCACAGGTAAATACACAAACTAGTGGGCAGGAAAGGAAAAAAAAGTTTTAGAATGATAGTAAGGGACTGCCTGTAGGAAGAAAGGACTCAGGCAGTTTGTGTCCCCTTGTAGGTGTCCTTTGGGTCCTGTCTATGACCTGTAGGTAAGAACCTGCAGCCTTCTAAAGGAATACAAAATGGGTGCTTTTCAAATACTAGGCATTTGAATTTATTACTTCCCCATTTGATTGTTTGCCAGGGAAAAAAAAGAAATGAAACAAACACTCCACCTCTTTATGACATTCTTATTGAAGTTGTCACCAACACCTTGGGGAGAAAATGCAAAGATCACCAAAAGGCTAGGTCAGTTTTATGTAAGATGGCAGCTTCTATAAAACAAAACAAAGGCAACATGAATACATGGGATTTCCTTGCTGTAATTGTGGATTTTTGGCATGGATAGGCCCAGTTTTGTTGTTCCACTGAGAAGTGATCTCACCATTCATGATGAGATCACAGGCCGGCCACATTCATGATTCTCCAGCCTCAACAATCCTAGTGCTCCTTGGCTAAGTCTAGAGTTTGTATGGGTCTGGCTATGGATTTTCTATACCAGGCACCCAGGACTGTCTTAGGGTATGTAGCAATAGTGTCTGGTCTGAATGACTTGCTAGCATGTATTGTCCTTTAGGCTTGGGTCTGGAGCTCTGGAGACAGCTGTACCTGTATGTAGTGGTGCTCATATGTCGGGAGAGTTAGCACTCTTTAGAGATGAGAGGGAAGAGGAAAAAGGCAGTGAGCATAGTCACTGAGTTAGGGAGATGTGGCTGAGTGTGGCTCAAAGGAACTGCTGTAAAAGGTCTGAGGTAGAAGCCATGTAACGAGCAAGAAGGTGGATAAATGTAGTCAGTATAACAAAAGTTATATTTTCTTGTCCTGAGGGTCATCACAGTGTTCACACTCTAAATTTCTAATTACAGTCCTAAGTCTGTCTTCACAAGTCTGCTCACCTGTGCAACATATCTTAGTTGAAGGTTAGGTTCAGTCTCTAACAGAAGTCTCTGATTTGAGGGTCAGATCCTGGGGGAGACTCTTCCAGTCATGGGACAGATAAAGGTGGCATCTGCTCTTTAGATGTGCAGAACAGAACATTACCCTTGGTCTCTGCTTATTTGCTCAGTGGGCATTGAGGGGTTCTAGGACTGTGTCTGGTTTTCTTGAATGGGTGATATCACTGGGTTCTGGCTATCAGGTACAGCCTTGGGTGTAGTAGGGTTCCTGATTAAGTAATTTTTATATTTCTAAAAGGCTTTAAAAAAAACTATGCTTATTACAAGTCAGTTAGTGACTGGCGCTCTCTTTGAAAGTACTTCTCTCTGCTCTGGCAGCTGTTGCAGGTGCTTCGGTCACACTACTATGTCACACCATATGGCTATATGGCATCTATGTGTCCTCTCTCCAAGCTCATCATGAACCTTAACCCTGGATCCTCACAGTTCTTTTCCCATTTCACAGACTTATGAAGCTGAGGCCAGAGAGGGGGAGGCCCATCGTTGGCACAGACCAGGGGAAGTAACAGGGCCTGCATTGTGAGACCTGGGCCTACCTGCATCTGAGCTCAGGCAGGCCCTTCCTACCTCTTCTAGTGAACAGCACTGACTGAACTCTTATAGAGACTCAAGTGAGTCAAGTAGGACAGGATGCTGCCAAGCAGTCAGAGCCAGGAGACTCTTACACATACCAGGATTAAAGTTGATGGTCTCTATATAATGAGGTGTCGGGAGCTACTGGTAGCATCACCACAGCACAGCCTTCCATGCGATCTCTACCACAGCCTTGAACTCTATATTCACAGCACACATTGGCATGTACCATCAGAACTTATAAAAACGTTCTGTTGTCAAGAAGCATTCTTGTTTCTAGGGGTATCTTGATATTCTAGCATGTTCCATATATATATAAATATGTGGTTCCAGGTTCTGCCTCTCCTCCAGGGGTGTATGAAAGCTGCTGGTCCACCAGCTCAGACAGTACAGGGCAAAGTCAAGGATCGGTGGGGTCCACAGTTCTCCTCTTACCTCCAGAGTGTTAGATGCCACTGCTTGCCAGGCCAGAATGGGAAGCAGAGTCTAGGGCAAATGTTGTAGTTCCACGTCTTTCACATTCTCCCTCTCAGGGTGTCCAGATACCACTGCACACTGGGCTGAGAGGATGGAGCAGAGAGTCCAGAGTGGGAAGCATCCCAGTCTGGTTGGGAGCAAGCGTATGTGGGGGAGAAGATCTTCTCTGAGAATCCTAGTGTTACAGCTCTGTTAGGTGAAGGCCTTCTCTGATGATCTTTAATGAAGCAGCTCTCTGAGATGACCTTACTTTGTTCATATTGTAGGACTTTCAGGTCTCGGTTTGAACTTAGAATTCAGGTCTTGGTTTGAATTTAGAATTCACTGTTATACAGAGAAACTCTGTCTCGAAAAACCAGAAAAAAAAAAAAAAAGAATTCACTGCCCTGGGGTGCATTTCTGGAGGAGTACATTCCTTAGTCAGAGGACACTTGCTGGATTAATATTCAGAGGATAATATTCAGAGGAAGAAGGGAGAGGCTGATTACCATTCCTCAGACCACAGGGGAGGGAACCCATCTGTGGGTGAGAAGAGCCCAAAGTACCTAGACACATTCCAGGAATCAGGAAGCTGAGCCCTTAACATAATAAACCTGGGCAAATGGAAGATTCTCATTGTCATAATCTGAGTCACCTAGACACCGGCCTTTGTGATTTCCCTTGTGAACGCTGTATAAAAACTGTTCCCAACTTTGGCTCAGGGTTCCTCTTGTCTGTGTACAGGGGAACCCCAGTATACTGGTCCTTATTATCATCTTAATCAATAAACCTCATATTATTGCAGTGAGTTCCATCTGTGAGTATTTCTGGGGGAGTGTGTCCCCTGGTTTTGGATCTTAGAGTCCAACAGTATTTCTTTATTTGAAGTGGATTTAAATGCATGCACTTTTGGGATGAACCAAGGGTTATATAGTTTTGGGGAAGGGGTGAGAATATCTAGGGTAGGTAAAGGTCATCGGCTGAAGGCTAAAGCTACTGAGATACCTCATTTGCATGGGGAAGAATTCCAGGTGCTGTGCTACATGTCTGACTACCTGTGGCCATCTGGTTGGGGTTCTCTGGGTTACCATCTCTGAGGCAGGAGGGGAAACAGGGAGGGAGCTAGTTGTACTCCTGGTGGTCTCAAGTTTTGAGGTTTTCAGGGTTTTGACATGTTCTACTTTCATCAGTTCTGTGCTAGCTCTTCTTGTGACACAGTCCATGTTTTTCAAAGAAATATATATATTATTTTGTATATATAAAACTATATGTCAAACATACATGTATGCCATATATATTTTAAGATTATTTACTTTCAGTATTTTAATTCTAAGTTATATGTGTGTGTTTGTGTGTGTGCACATGTGAGTGTGATGCCCCCAGATGCCAGAAGAGGGCATCAGATTCCTGAAACTGATGAGTTTACAGGAGTTACAGGTGATTGTAAGCCACGTGACACAGGAGCTAAGAACCAAACTCAGGCCCTCTATAAGAGCAGTAAGTGCTTTTAGCCACTGACCCATCTCTAGTCCTTTGATATATGCCATGTCAAACATTACCTAGATGCTAGGCATGCTTTCAGTAATCTTACTGAATAGTAACAGAGATGAACCAGAAAGAAACTTGGGTTAATTTGCTGTTCTGGGTTGTGCTGCCTACTCACCTACTTCTGTCTATCAGGAAAGTACAGGTCACACGATGCCAGTCAACATGTCCAGTGTTGAATTCTTGCTGCCCTGTGTGATTTGTGCTTGATATTTATTCCATCTACGGTAGTATAATATAGTTTACTTAGTTTCCTATTTTGAGAGGTTTGTACAAAGATGGATTTTGCTCCAGATCTACGTTCATTTACATCAGAGTTCTGCCAACATCTTTTCCAGCCTGGTGGTTACATATATGTATTTTGGTATTTTTTTGTTTTTTGTTTTTTGTTTTTGTCTGTTCTTAAGTTTTGCTATCCTGATTTGTTATATCAGATTTTGGATATCACATACCACCCCTTTCTCCAGGCTCATCCTCCTATCTTTGACTGGACTCAGGTATGCTAGAAAAAGTGTGACCTACATGTAGTAGCTAACAAATCTCAACTCTGGCTACATTAATGGAGGATTTAAAAATGCTTCACTGAAAATGATGTGTCATTGATCTGCTAGTGACCTGTGATCAGTTTATCTATCTATCTATCTATCTATCTATCTATCTATCTATCTATCTATGGAACGAGAATAATATTGAATCACCTTTGGCAATATTCTAGAACTTGTTGTCTTGTTTCATAATGAGTGTGAGCCCTTAGTCACAGTAACACAGTTGTGATTTGGAGGCAGATGCCTTTCTTGTCTCTAGAACATTCTTACCAGTGAGCCTTTCCACCAAGGGTACACATTACTGCATCTTTCTGTCCTTTTTAAGTGCATGAGGGAAGAAATTATTTCTTGTTAACCTCTTTAATGCTGGAGTCTATAGTTCAATGTTTGATTGAGTCGATGCTAAGTAAATGTTCAATGACTGAATGTCATAAACCAAATGATTATTTTTCAATAGAATGCTTTTTTTTAAATGGAAGGAGAAAAATTTCAGTCATCAATTTTCCTTTTTCTCAGTGTCCAACTATCACTGAGTTTTGTAAAGGCTTTTCTTGAGGAAGCAGAGTGGGAGCTCTGAGCTCTTGGGATGTCACGGCTCCTTGCTATACAGAACCTGCTGTACAGCAGTTGAAGGTAGCATTTGGTACTGACTTTATCTTTGCTTATTTGAACTGTGTGAGAGCTAGATTGGCTTCTCTAAAGGAACAATAGCAGAGGCTGCCAAATACTTCTGGAAAAGTCCTTACTTAGAAGATGTTGACATGGGAGGCCCTAAACCACCCCAGACAGACACAATAGAACTTCATGTATACTGCACAAGTCTTTGTTTTCAAAGGCCAGGGTAACAAAGTAATTATGTGCTTTGCTTCAGTTTCTTTGACATTCTAAATTTAGGATGATTCCTCTTCCTTCAGCCAATGAGATCTTGGGACAAGCTTCTTCCCCCAAAGTGGTCTTTTTCTTTCTTTTTTTTTTTAAAGATTTATTTATTTATTTATTTATTTATTTATTTATTTATTTATTTGAGTACACTGTAACTGTCTACAGACACACCAGAAGAGGGCATCAGATCCCATTACAGATGGTTGTGAGCCACCATGTGGTTGCTGGGAATTGAACTCAGGAAGAGCAGTCAGTGCTCTTAACCCCTGAGCCATCTCTCCAGCCCCAGTCTTTTTCTTTCTTAATTCCTTGGCAATTTTGTTTTTATCCTTTGTGTTTTCCACTGTAACCCAAAGCACATGTTGCAGGAGCCTCTTGGAGGATTTAAAAATGGCTTTAGGCTCAGTCTGAGAAGGGTGGTTTGTACCAGTGAGATGGAATTGACTTGTTTACTCTGCAGGCCTAAGCTTTGTCCAGAGTCCATCAGGAGTCAGTTTAAGGACGCCAGGTAAAATAGTTGTCATGGTTTCCAAGGTGTTAGCCACCACAGTGAAGTCCATCCCACTGGACATCTTGAGGTGTATGTGCTGCTTAGAAATACTCCAGAAAAATGGGAGGAAGCCAAGGATGGGATTAGTTGTCTTCATCCCTAAGTGCTCTGAAAAACATGACTCCTTTCATTTCACAGGCATAGGTGTATGTGGAATACCTAGGGGCCCAGACATATTTCAGATTTTTCCAGATTTTGGAAGATTTTCATGTACATATAATGAAATCCTTGGGAAAAGAACTAAACCCCCCATCTAAACACAAAATTTATTTATATTTCATGGACATTTTTACATTTTCCCTGAAGGGAATTTTATACTATAATATAATAATTTTATACACAGAATAAAGTTTCATGGCATGTATTTTTTCTGCTGATTACATCATATCATTGCTGAGAATTTTATGGGCTTAGGGACATTTTGAATTTCAAGTTTTTGCATCAGAGATGTTCAGTTTGTCCACTCATTTTATCATCTATGAAGCAGGGGCTCCATCTATGTTGTTCACTGTTTCTCCGGTTTGAAAATGGTGCCTGACATGATACATGCTTTCTACTAAACAAGCAAATGAGTCTGTTAATTTTTTTAATTTTTAGTAGACTTTCTAAAGAACACAGATGGTATTTTAATAGAGCTTAATTATTTTTGTAGTTTAAGGAATATGTGTCTAAAGACACCAATCTGATACTTTCTGTTTCCTTTCACATATTTTTTTTTTCCATTTTCTCTCATTTAGTTCCATATCCTGCACGGGAGGGACTTCCCCCATATCCATCTCTCAACTTAGCTCTCAGAAAGACCAATCATATGTCACAGCTGCTTCTCCTTCTCCTCCTGCTTCTCCTTCTTTTCCTTCTCCTCCTCCTTTTTCTTTTTAATATGTCAGATTTTCAGATCTACATGGCTCTGTTCCTGTGTTATCTATGCCCCTCAAAGGGCAATTTGCCTCTTGTTAATGAACAATACATTGTTTTGATTATTATTACTCTGTACAAGGCTTTGACATGTTAGAAGACAAGTTCTTCAACCCTATAGATGTAAATGGCCTTGGATATTTTGGGTCTTTATTCTACTAAATACATCTGAGAAACAGCTCACTAAGTACGCCAATAGGCAAACCCAAACAAACATACTTGTTTGTGGGGCGGTAGCTTGCGTGTGGGCATGGGTCCTGTTGGGTTGTGTTGTGGTTCCCGAGTGTCTGTCATGGCTCAGGGAGGCAGAAGCACGAGAATTTGACTGAGTTCCCTCTATGATGAGCTGAGAAGACCCGTAGGGGCAGGGCTCTAGAGTGAGGGTCTCCGGGCCAAGTGGCTGACTGGGAGACCTGTGGTCTCTGTCCTTGGGCTTCCAGATGCTGGTGGGAGCCGCAGAAGAACTGAGACAAAGGGCATATGGGATGGATTGGCCCACAGCTGAAAGGGACGTGAGGGAGAGAGAAGCTCCAGTGGTAATGGGACGTAGAGAAGTCTTCCAGTGGGAGATTAATCAGCAGTGGCGTGGTAGTCAAAGGTCTTCTCCACAGTTCCCCATGGTGGGGCCCCAAAGACACGAGGAAGTCTATGGTTTTAAAAGATTCATTGTCGTGGTGCCAGGAAAGTAGATGTGGTTGTACTCCCCTCCCCCTTTTCTCAGGGCAGGCCTGACTTAAATAGGGAGGGAGAAGGGTCTGGAGAGGAATGCTTAACTGGCTATGCCCACTGGCCTTTAGGTATCTCATTAATATGGAGAACTCTTGAGGCTCTGAGGCCTGTAGTCATGCCCTCTACCTGTGCTAGGTGACACAAACCTCTTTTTGGAAGGGGCTGTAGGGGCATTGCCCTACATGACTGAAAGGCACGGGTCCATTGAGGTCTTCCACCTTGTGTCAGGAGCCTGGATTCTGGGAGTGTGGCAAAATGTATGCTGTCCCTTGCAGGAATACCTGTTGGGTCTCTGGCCATCTCTAGCCAGTGCTCCACCAGAAGCCATTGTTTTCTACCACCAAAAACCACCAGAAGCTATTGTTTCACAGTCCCACACTTGTTGGGGTCTATTTGACTCCCAGGCAGTTCTGTTGTGTGGAGCAACAGGTTTGCATTGAACCTAGAGGTCAGAACAGACATATCATTTTCATGACAATGACCTTTTACACATTAGCTATGTTCATTTGTTGCATATTTAAATACTCTGATATCTTTTAATAAAAGTAAATATCATATAAAATTGCACATGTTTTACATTGTTTTACATTTTGTTTTGCTTCTTAGCTGTTTTATATTTTTTGTGGATAATTAAATATCATTTAAAATGTATTTTCTTATTGATGCTTGCTGGAGGTATACACATTATTGCAAAGCATGTTACATAGGATCTTCAGGAAAAGTGAATTTGGAACTCTCGTTCCCTATTTTGTCCACTGTTCTGTATTAGACTATGAAGCATACACATATATGTTTAGTCTTCACTGTAAGTTGCTGAGGTTTTTCATGTTGAAGTTCTTTTATTGTAGCGATCCTCTCAGTATCTTGTTTTAAGCCTTGTTTGTGTAGTGTTTAGTGACTCATTTACTATTTACCTGCTGTATACTTTTCATCTCTAGTACTTACCTGTATCTTTTGAAAGGAAAGCCTGAAATCTCTGTCTTTCAAATAGCTTAATCCCAGCATTGTTTGGAATCTGAGCACATGATTTGAAAGCTGCTTTAGTGTGTTCAGCAGTGGGATAGCCTGGTTTCTGTTTATCTTACAATTTCCTTTTCTTGTGTTCTTGAGATGTAATTTCCCTTCAACACTATTCTAAATCAACTAACCTTCTCCTAGCAGTCCAAAGAGGTGTAACTGCAGTTTGGTTTCTTGGTGTTGATGAGCTGAATGGTTGGTGACTCTAGTTACTCTGCTGATGAGTGTCTTTCTTGAACACTTGAGATCTCTATTTTTTTCTCTTTCTCTCCTCTCTGAGAGTATGTGTATATGTACATGTGTGTGGGTTTGTGTGGGTGTGGACACATGCATATGGTGTGTAGTGTGTGTATGTGTGTGTGATGTGTCTTGGGGTCTTGGTGAATGGTGAGGTTGTGTGTGTGTGTGTGTGTGTGTGTGTGTGTGTGTAGTATGTATGCATGTGTGCACATGTTTCTCAGTTAAGGTTTCTATTGCTATGATAAAACACCATGACCAAGAGCAACTTGATGGAGGAAGGATTTATTTCACCTTACACTTCCTAGTTACTTCATTGAGGTTAAGTCAGAGAATAACTCAAGGTAGAAACCTGCAAGCAGGAACTGAAGCAGAAGCTACAGAGGAATGCTGCTTACTGACTTGTTCCTCATGGTTTTCTCAGTCTTCTTTCTTATACAGTTCAGGGCCGTATGCCCAGTGTGGTGCTGCCCATAGTTGGCTGAACTTTTCTGCATCAACCATTAATCAAGATAACGCTTGACTGACTTGCCTATTATATGCCAATGTTATGAAAGCATTTCCTCAATTGAGAGTTCCTATTCCCAAATGACTATAGTTTGTGTCGTTGATTTAAAAAAAAAATCCTAACAAGGACAACATGTATGGGTGTATATGTGGTATCTATGTATGTATATATGTATAGGTGGTGTGTATATTTATGTATTACTGTGGTGTGTACAAAAGTCTCCTCCCCCCCCACTGTCTCAGGGTATGTCTATATTCTTTGGAGTACTACATTTCTATTTTCTCTAGATTTACATCTTTATCTGCTTGAAACAAATCCTTAGGCATAATTTTTAAAATATATTTTCTACTTTTTCCAGGACAATTTTAACTAAGTATTGAATACATTTTTACATAATGTATATGTTTTTAAAATCCATACGTACTTTCTCTATGGCCATTGTAGATATTGGATCAGCAAGATTGCTCAGTGAGTAAAGACACTTGTTGTCATTCCTATTGTTCTGAGTTTGAGTTCCAGAACCTACATAGAAGAAGGAGAGAACAGAATCCTGCAAATTCTCCTTTAACCTCCACATGCATGCCTTGGCATGCACATGCCCCCATAATCAATCAATCAATCAATCAATCAATCAATCAATCAATCAACCAGAAATTCTGTGGGTATTGCTACACTGGCACCTATATGGAATATTTAGAGGCCATGTTCAAGGTTGGCCTGTGCCTAGCCTTTCAAACTGCTCTTTCCCTGTCTGAACCCTGCAGTCTTCTTTCTTTCTTTCTTTCTTTCTTTCTTTCTTTCTTTCTTTCTTTCTTTCTTTCTTTCTTTCTCCCTTCCTTCCTTCCTTCCTTCCTTCCTTCCTTCCTTTCTTTCTTTCTTTCTTTCTTTCTTTCTTTCTTTCTTTCTTTCTTTCTTTCTTTCTTTCTTTCTCCCTTCCTTCCTTCCTTCCTTCCTTCCTTTCTTTCTTTCTTTCTTTCTTTCTTTCTTTCTTTCTTTCTTTTTTTTCGAGACAGGGTTTCCTGGCTGTCCTGGAACTCATTATGTAGACCAGGCTGGCCTCAAACTTAGAAATCTGCCTGCCTCTGTGTTCGAGGTGCTGGGATTAAAGGCGTGCGACACCACTGCCCCACTTCTTTTATTTCTTCCCTTTTCTTTAACAGACTGAAGTTCACTAGCCACATCTCAAGAATGGTTCATTTTCCAAAGCACAGCAAAAAATTGCTCTTTTATTCTTCAGATGAAGTCTTCTATAGCTTTGGCCACTTTTGGGTTCCATCTTTAAAATTCTTTCCCTCAGAGATGGTAACTTCTTACATTGCATATTCTTTGCTTTTTTTCTGTTTGAAAATTTTTGCCTTTGAAATATTTTATAATATCACTATTATTAACTCCAGCTTTCTGTGATCAAGGATGCTTCTGTAACTGGTGCCTATTTTTGTTGTTGTGATTTTCAAATCTGTGCAGTTTTGTTTGTTTTCGTTGTTGAGCCTGGTAAGCTGATATGCTCTAAGGACGGTGACTCACACTTTGGCAGCTTAGCTAGGGGACTGTATTTGTTCTTGACTCTTCAGTGATCTTCTTTTCTAAATGCTTTTATTTATTTTTTTTTTAATTTTTGTAACAGGAAATGTGCTGGAGATGATGGTAGAATTGAAGAGGAAGCTCATCTGAGTACATTAATTGGGCTTTGTGTTCTCTTGTGAATTTTGTTAAATATTTTATACATGTTCACTCCATTCATTTGGGGAAGTTTCTGTCCTGTTGAGACTAATCATTTTGTAGGTTATTATTATTATTATTTTAGGGATCAGGCAAAGGCAAAATTTCCCCTGTTTCCTCTAACTCAGTGATTCTCAACATCCTTTTGTTTGTTTGTTTGTTTGGTTTGGTTTTTTTCGAGACAGGGTTTCTCTGTGTAGCCCTGGCTGTCCTGGAACTCACTCCGTAGACCAGGCTAGCCTCGAACTCTCGAATTCAGAAATCCGCCTGCCTCTGTCTCCCAAGTGCTGGGATTAAAGGCATGCGCCACCACCGCCCTGTGATTCTCAACATTCTTGATGCTGTGACCGTTTAATAAAGTCCCTCATGCTGTGATGACCTCCAACCATGAAATTATTTCATTGCTACTTCATCACTAATTTTGCTACCTTTATAATGTAAATATCTGATATGCCACATATCTGATATGTGACTTCCCAAAGGGTCACAAACCCCTAGGTTGAGTACTACTGATTTAACTTTTCTTTTCTACACTCCTCCTTATTTTGTCTGAAGGAAGAAACTGTCACCATATTTTTTATCCAGATCCTCTATGCATGTTCAGACTGTTAGGATCTCCTGAATTCTCTTATATCTGAGCTGTGCCGAAAGCAAAATGAAAAAAAAAAAATCTCTATTTGTGCTTGGGATGAGTTGCGACAGGAGAATAAAACTGGGACCCCTACACCCACGAAGGTCACACAGAAGGGCTCTGAAAGTCAAGTGTAAAGAGGACTCTCCACTTTGTCCTGGTGGGAACAGCTTCCTGGAACGTGGCTAAAGGAGCGGCCGGCTTTAAAGTTGCTTTGAAAGGTGACCCATGATTTTTCAAGCATTGATAGGTTCAAGGGATGATTGATTAATTTCTTGAGAGCAGAGCCCGTGGCACTGCTCACGCCTGGTGCTTTTGGACACTAATGGGCTTCTTCACTTAAAACAGATCATTGTGATTTGAAGTGAGAGCCTGAGGCCGGGAGAGAGCGCAGGCTTACATGACAGGAGACATGCCCATTAGCAGGAGTATGATTAAAAATGCCGAGCAAGTTTCAGGGCTAATGACATATGAGAAGAAAATCACGAAAACGTGAGGAGAAGGAGAGACTTTGCCCCCTGCAGAGAGACAGCCTCATGAAAGGAACCGATTCACGGGTGCACAGAGGATGATGACGCAGCAGAACTTAGCCTCTCTGTGGATGCTTTCCTCTGGGGATAATTTCAGATTCAGAACAGTAGAAAGTTCTTCCTACTTGCAGTTTTCAAACGGACAGTTGACCAGCTTGTAAATTAAAAAAATCTCAGAAGTAGTATTCTTTTAGGTTTAATTGGATTTCCTTTTGAATTTTAAAATCTTCAAAGGATCTTCTTGAAGGGATGTGGAATTATAAAACTTGCAGTGATTTTAATTTGCAACTACAAATTTGTCATGGGTTTAAGACTACATTGATAATATTTGTAGTTATGGCTGACACAGTTTATTTGGCAAAATTCCTTAAACTTCATTTTCTCTGCATCTAGGAAAGACAGTGAAGATACTAATTTTTTAATTGATAAGTTACTGGCATGAAAGATTTAAATAATAAAAATGCAAGTAAGATGGGCATATGCCCCAGCACTTAGGTAGAGTTAGGAAGTCCACAGTTCAGGGCTAGCCCCAAACACATAGTGAGTGTGAGGCAAACCTGGATTATACAAGAGATCCCATCTCAAACAAAAAGCAAAACAAAAAAGGCAAATGAAATAGAGAGAAAATATCAGGACCACCAAAGACCAAGAAAGGGTTAAATTCTTTAATCAAAAACCAGAAAATGATGATTTACAAGATAGTTAAAAATGACTTAAGAGAGAAATCAGGACCTGAAAGAACAGAGAATTAGTAGGCAAGGAATTGTTAGGTGCTTAAAAACACTTTCATCCTGGTAATGAAAGTAAATTCCTTTTATATATCAACTTGATAAAATTATGACTGAAGTTAAAAGCTGGGGCCGGAGCTGTAGTTCAGGGGTGAAATGATTGTCTAGCATGCCAGAGGCTCTGGGTGAGACCCCCAAGCACTGCCAGAAAACAACAAAAATTAAGGGAGCTAATCCTGCATGCTGTAGGGGTGAGATGGGACAGAGTGAGGATCAGGCTTCACTCTTAGTTAAAGAGCTACAGTTCTCTGTACCAGACTCAAATCCAGAATCCAATTCAAGTGAACTTTTGCTCATGGATTGAATTTTGCCATGTTCTCTCACAAGTGAGCCAGGAACATAAGAAAGTCCATGGTAGCTTGGTCACCAAGCAGAAAGGCAGGCATATTTCCATAAGCAGGTGATTGGTCAAATAACCTGACATTGGAGGATTAATTAGTATTTAAAAAAAAAAGAAGCAGATCTTTCAATGCTGATATGAAAACTTGTTTTTGTAAGCTTTATACTTATGTAATACACATATACATGTATATTTATATGAATTAAGAAACTCAAGGTCATTGATCATTTGGGATAATAATTAAGTTCCAGTTTACTTTTGAAATTTGATATTTATTTATTTATTTATTTATTTGTTTATTTATTTATCTATTTATTTATATCAACTACCACTTTGTTTTATTAGTTTATTGATCTTTAATGTTTCTTCTCTATAATGTTGTTATCAAAAGCTAGCTACTCGAGGACAAGAGAGAGATGCCCTTCTCTCCTTCTTTAACCATTGACATCTATGGCAGGCTGAAGAGTTGGCTCTGGGGTCATGAGAGTGGGAGAATTGGCCATGTATCTCACCAGCCACAAACACTTAGGAGAGTGGACTTGTACCTTGTTTGAATGGCAGGGTAAAGCTGGCCTTGGTTGTGAGTGGTGGGGCTGGGGTGTTGCTGGTGAGCTGGTTTAGAGGGCATGAGAGCTTCCAGAGAACTCTCAGGCCCAGATCTAGGGCTTTGAATTGGCCCACCTCAATATCTACTCCATTGATGAACTACTGAGTGTATGAAAGGACTAATTCAGGTCCTATAGTTCCAAAACTATAGGATCTCTATGACACAGGGCAACAACAGGATACCCAAGGATAGTCCCAGTGAGGTTCCAGTATCAACAGAGTAGCAGAAACCAGAGGCCTTGATTTAGACTAAAGATTCATTGCAATAAACATTTGCTAGCAAGGAAGTATAGAAAAAGGATATACTGTGTAACACCATGACACACTACCGTTTCCATGAGATTGTCTTCTTTGTTGTTAGGGATGTTGTAAGGGTGGGAGAGGAGGGGAAGATGAGTGGGATTCGAGTGCATGATGGGAAATTCACAAAGAACCAATAATAAGTTTAAAAAAGCTAGCCACTATATGCCATTTTTTCTTTTTCTTCTTTTTATTTTGGGGGGGAGGGAGGAGGGACAATGGTAGCAGGTAGACCTGGGAGGAATGGAAAGTGAGTGTGCTCAGGGTTCATGATGTGAAACTCCCAAATAATCAATAAAAATTTTATGAAAAAATGTTGCTTTTTTCTTAAATGCTTATTTAATACATTATATCCATCTGTAAGTATAGAACCCTACCCTACTCAAAAGTTCCGTATCCCAACATACAGTAAATTGCTTTATTGATACATGCAGTGACCAGAACAATACTATGAATTACATCCTCTTAACTCATTTTTGGTCACCAGTTTTAATTGCAAGGATCAGGAAGGGTTAGTATCTATTAGGACATACTATTAGTAACTAGTACACATTAATGGCTTCATGTTAACTCTTCCATACATGTGCCTTTCCCTCTTTGATCATGTTCACAGTCCAGTAGGCTCCTGCCAGTGCTCTGGATCTTTCTATCTCATTTAGCTTTAAGTGCTTCAGTCTGAGGCTAGCCTGTACAGCCCTCTTTCTCTTTATGTGAACATGAGATATTGAGTTGCAGCAGGACTGTCAGAATCTTTCTATCCTCTGCTTCTTGGCTCAAGAAATACTTCCTTGGAATCGATTTCAAAGGGTTATTTTGTTTCTTCAATTATACCAGGGATTCAGATGTTGTCCTACCTGTGTTCTTCTTGCTGGTTTGAGTGAGGGAGCACACTCACTTGGTTACATGGAGATTTGTTCTCTGCCTGTCACCAACAAGTACGGTGCGAGGGAGATGGTAATGGCAGGTTGAGAAATAAAAAAGCCAAAGAGACAGGAAGTTCACTTTCAGTTCAAGCATCAGAACTTGGAATCTGAAGCCATAAGACACCATCTTTTGTGTCTGACTGGACACTTTAGCTTGCTGAGTTTTAGGCAGTTTTTGGTGTGAACTTATCTACTGCCTTATCCATGTTGTGTATTAGAGAGATGAGATGGGCTGAAATCAATAAGGATTATTCGAAATAACATTGGCTTAAAGATTGTATCCCTTTCTCACATCAGTTCCTTATTCCATTGTCAGTTCATTTTAATTTTGAAAATGTAAGGTTAGGGCTATTTATGGCTCAGTGATAACTCATTTGCCTAGCATGCATGAGGCCCTGGGCTCAAGTCCTGGCACTGAAAAGATAGTTCGTAGGACTTTCGAATTACTGCAATCCTCTGGGTAGCTCTTTAGAGTGTCCAAAGATTTGACTATAGTAATCTTAGGTTGAGGAGTTTATTTCAGTTTGCCTAAAGCAATTCTTAGCACAGGTTATTTTAACACACAAAGTATTGCTCTTTAGAAGCATGGACCTGTGGCCTGTGTATATTCACTTGGTTGAGTATTGTATAACCAGCAAAGTGAGAGTGGGGTTCTCAGATGTGGTTGAAGACATGAGAAAAATGAACAAGAGTTGATCTGTTGGAACACAGGAAATGAGGGTGAAGATTCTAGTCCTTTAACTTTAATGACACTTCTGAAATTTAAAACAGTCTTGGAAATGGAAAGGGACATGATCCAGGACAGGTGAGAAAGATGAGAAGGAGAGATCATGGACTGGGATCTCAAGGAAATGAGCGAGGACTTCTCTCAGCCCCAACTGAGCCTGGGTCCCAGGGCTTCTCTCAGACTCCAGCTGAGCCTGGATTCTGGGGTTTCTCTCAGACCCAACTAAGCCTGGATGCTGGAGAAAGAGTTTTGAGATCAGGCTATGCCAGACCTTCAGTTACTTTGCATTATGTGCAAGGGGCTTACTGGTCTATGTCCTGCCCCATAGACTCATTTAGAGTACAATGTAGACATGGGATGACTGGATCTCGCCAGAGGTGAAGAGAGAATCTGTCAATTGCTACCCACCAGGCACAGTCTGATAAATAACTGTTTCTCAACACAGAAAGGTGCCTCACTATAAATTTGTCAGAGAAAAATCAAGATTGGAAGAATATAGGTAGACAACAGTAAAACTGTCACAGGAAAACCAGGCCTGAGAACTTTGTGTGTGTGCCAGACTGAGAAAAGGGTGAAACTTCCTCTCCTGGACTCTGTAAAGAGAAACACATATAAGCCATGCTAGCATATCAAACCTGATCACTCAGTGTTTGTGTCAAGAGACCCATAGGCAGAGAACTCCCAACTGTTCTAGGGTCTTCAGCATGCTTCAGTCCCTGATGCTCATGAGTACTTCTTGGGTTGTCATCTATCTGTCTACTGGATCATCTGTTGGGACCCAGTCTTGCCTCTCCCTTCTACAGCTTCCAATATCCTGTATCTTGCACTAGTGTGGCTCATCTCTGACTCTGTAGTCTCCCCTCAAAGGGTACAGCTACAATGAGGACCTCAGGCACACCCACCCACCTCATTCCCCATGGGGACTTTACCCACCCCTATCAGACTCTACCTTAAGCCTCTTTGAAATTCTTTGGACTTGGTTGGAACTTACAGCTCTTCTGTAGCCATTCTGTAATACACATAGAGTTAGATTTATTGCATAATGTATAATTTATGATCCAATATTAATTTTGGTGATTTAGATAGGATAAAAAGAACCTATGCTTGCCTTGGCCAGCTGCAAAGAAGGGTGGGATTCTTTTTTAGCACATTGTTGTCAATGAAACCATTGTACCTTGTGAACTTGTTGTTATTCAATGTACTCTGACACTGTGTTTATCTATGTTTCTGACAAGTATGCTCACAACCCAGACAGGGGCAGCAGTGACTTTCTATGAAAGTAGCCTGACCTGCCAGTCCACCATCCTTCAAATGGTGGGTCTATTATAGTGCCTAGATACATGTTCAGCATTTTGTCTTTTGTGTTTTCCAGGTCCTCTCCCTGGCTGAGTTCTTCTGGCCATGTATCCTGTTCATGATTCTGATAGTGCTTCGTTTTCAAGAACCTCCCAGACACAGAGAGAATTGTAAGTTTCATGTTTTTTTTTTAAATTATTTTATTTACATTCTAGTTGTTGCCCCCCCCCCCAGTGCCTCCTCCCACAGTTTCTCATCCTGTTCCTCCTCCCCCTTGCCACCAGAGGGTGCTTCCCCCCACCAGGCCTTCCCCTTTCCTGGGGTCTCAAGTCTCTCAAGGATTAAGCTCATCTTTCCCACTGAGTCCAGACCAGGCTGTCCTCTGCTACATATGTGTCAGGAGCCTCAGACCAGCCTAGGAATGCTCCAGGTTAATGGCTCAGTCTCTGGGAACTCCTTGCGGTCTGGTTTTGTTGAGGTCCTATGGGGTTATTCTCCCTTTCAGCTTCTTCAATCCTTCCCTTGATCAACCATAGAGGTCCCTGACTTCAGTCCAATGGTTGGGTGTAAGTATCTGCATCTGTCTCAGTCAGCTGTTGATAGAGCTTCTCAGAGGACAGCCATGCCAGGCTCCTGTCTGTAAGTACACCATAGTCTCATTAATAGTGGCAGGGCTTGGTGCCCCCCGATGAGACATGAGACAGATCCCAAGTTGGACTGGTTATTGGACTGCCTTTCCTTCAGTCTCTTCTCCATTTTTATCCCTGCAATTCTTTTAGACAGGAACAATTCTGGGTCAGGAATTTTGACTAGGTTAGTAACTATGTCCCTCTGCTTGAGGCCCTGTCTATCTACTGAAGGTAGGCTCTTTGGGTTCCCTTTCCCCAGTGTTGGTCATTTTTGACTAAAGTCACCCCAATGAGTCCTGAGAGTGTCTCACCATCTGGGTCTCTGGTTTAAATAGAATATAATAATTATCTTTCCATGGGAAGCTGGTAAATTACAAATGTCCAAAGAAAAAAACAACCTCACTTTTCTCTGTTGTTTATTGACACTTTATCCTCAGTGGGGTAGATGATTAGGGCTCTATTAAGACAGCAATATACTTGAGGAATGTGCCAGGAAGAGGCAACTCAGGTTTCTTCATTGCTTAAGAATGACATTCATAAATGTTTGCTCAATCTAGCAAATAGATTTATCCTTTCACTCAAGCTGAAATGATCCAGGCTTGGATTTATAAACCTTTATTCACTTAGGAAGAGCTAGAAGCAGAGGTAAAGGAGACACCTTTCATTTTAACAGGGCATGATAGTGGTGAGGATGTTGGAGGTGGAGACTGTGGTGAAGGAGATTCACAATAAACATACAATAATGTTCATTTCTCTACAAGTATGGCCAGTCAGGCCATTCTATCTGTTGAATTTGAAAGCCCAGTAGCCGTTATCTCTTGAAAAATGGTGACACTGTTTTATTTTGACTGTGTCACTTGAAATGTGTGGTTTAACTTTACCAGCTTCCCATGGAAAAGTGTTATTAAATGTTTATCTGTAATAGCTTTTCAGTAATATTTAGCTTTTGCATATTGAAAAGGCAGGCAATGGGTCTAATGACTCCTTTGTGCTTATGAGGATGGCATTGGGTATTATAGAAAGCGATGAAGCTAGGGCATTGGAATTTCAGTTATGAAGAGCTGAAAATCTCTTTTAGGGTTTTAAATTTTTAATATTTTATATATTCATTCAACAACTGTGTATCTGGGTCTTTTATTCCCTCAAAGAACATTCTAGCAGCATGGCCTATTAGATATGAGATATGACACAGTGAGAGAAGTGTCATACGGGACTCCATATCAGAACATGTCCACTCAAGGTTGGAGACCTCAAACTCCCATCCACCAAACAGCCACTTGAGTGGCTTCTATTCTGGGTGCATTCCTGAGAAGGATTACACAACCATCGAACCTTGTGTCTTGTGTTTGCTAATAATTTCATTTTCCCTTAAGCATCAAACACATTTAAATTTTCAATCATCCATTCACTCATCCTTGTTTGTTTGTTCATTAAGTCATCAAATATTTAGTGAATGTCTTCTATGTGAAAAACATTGTGCTAAATTCTTGGCATAGTGGGTCTTCAAGTTCGAATGAAGGAGTTTATTACCCGGACCCAAAGTAGATATCAGGGGAAAGCTGTTTCCTGGATTTTATGAATGATCTGTGACTCACAGCACACAGATCAGGAGCTTCCCAGTTGCCTGCCATTGTCAAGATCTCCATGTCCTATCCACTCATGCAAAGGAAGGGCAGATAGAGTTGGGGAATGTTTTACCAACATTTTATTAAGACATTGGCTCATTATAGGACTACTTTTCCTGAAAGGTTTTTCTCTTCCTTCCTTTTTCCTTCCCTCTCTCCCTTCTTTCCTTCCTTCCTTGACCTCTCTTCACTTTCTGCCCTCACTCCTCTTCCTTCTTCTTTCTTCTTCTGAGACTTGGTCTGTTTATTTAGCCCTAGCTGCCCTGAAACTCACTATGTAGATCAGGCTGGCATCCAATTCCAGAGATCTGCCTGCTTCTGCTTCCCCAGTGCAGGATTAAAGGTGTGAACCACCATGCCAGATTCCTGAAAAGTTTTGATATTATTCGATACAGTAAAGCATTTTTGTTCTATGACATTTAGAAATTTCATATCAATGTTTAAGAATACAGGTTGGCTTCTGTCTGAAAGCTTTTACCCAAACTTAAAAACATTCATTTTATTTTTCCTACTCATGGTTGATTTATGGCTGTTCCAAGAGGCTTGGCTATGTAACAGAAGAGTGACTACCACCTGATAAGGAAATGTAGTTAAATACAGTGAGAGTTATATCATTTGTTGGGGAGGAGGGTGTGCAAAGTATAAAAGGGTTTTGTATTTCTTGAGTAATTCCTCCAATATCTTTTAAGTTAATAACAGAGTAAATAACATAACATTATGGAGTGTAAATTTGTAGAACAGATATCCTGTTGTGTCTTTGCATGGCTTGAGTCCTGGAACTGTGAGTAGGAACAGCTAGGGGTGAAAAAATGTTACACACAGATGCAGCAAATTCAGAATTGGGTTGTCTGGGAGAAGCTGTATCACACTCAAAGTGCAGCATTTTATTATATGTAGTTGGATAGGGATGTAGGCTATTGCATACAGAAGGCAGGGTTATTATACACAGCCAAATTATAGACACAGGGTTATTACATACAGATAAATAAGGAGGTGTGGTTATTATGTACACCTGAACAAGGAGGCAGGTTTAGTTAATCTCAATAGGAAGAGGGTCTGTAGGGAAGTAGACTCTGTGCCACACACCTCCAGGGGAAAACCTATGGTGGATTCTTTCTACATTCACATACAAATCAGAAGGCTTTGCCATCTATCTGAGCCTCACCTGGGAAGGTGTTGCTACTTCCATGGAGCTGAATCACTGAATTGGATTCTTGACATGGCTGCATCCATGTCAATCAATACACATTCATTCAGAACATTACTTGCTCCCTACATTCCCTTCTTCCTTATTTCTTAGATGTTCAGGATAAATCTTTATGCTTAGTACAGGGGTGTTTCTCTGCAGTGTTTGACATCAGACCCCAAGAAGGATCCTACTAGTTGCTTTGCCCAAAGGAAATGTCTTAGCAAACTTAGTATTGAAGGCTCCAGCTAGACAAGAGTAATTTTTGCAGTATTATCAGGAGAAACAACCTGGTCATAAGCCTTTTTACTTTTCTAGGATGTGCCAATGTAATTGGGCCACATCCATGATATCATTATTGTGAGTCTCAATAATTTCCCAACTATATCTACTCATGAATCCATAATCTATGTGAGATGCTAAATCCTTTCTAAATTACAGGGGCATAACCTGTGCTGAATAGATGAATGAATGGAGCCCAGAGGTACTTCAGATGGTTAGAGAAATGTTCTCCAAAATGGAGAAAGTCCTAAGAATATACAGTTATGGGAGGATATGATCAAGCCACAGGATGAAACCCAGTCATGCATTCACCCATCATTTTTCTAGTACCTATTTTTCTCAGATTGCCAAATTAATTTCCTCTTTCCTCCAAAACCAAGGCCACACTTCTGTAACACAGCTCAAGAACCAATGAAGTCTCCACCCCATTCCATGGTTTCACCAAATATCCAAACCACCAACATAAAGCTACTTATTTCTCATTGTCACTTGTTCCAAGAATCTCTCTGTAAATACTAACATGTAACAGGTACCTTTAGACTCTACCTGTTAACATACAACTAGTTATAGATCCTATTAACATTTAACTGCATATCTCTAGACTGTTTTCATTAATATATACCTGCCTATGTTAAAATGTTCTTCCTTCCATTACTTTATTCATTCTGTTACCCTTAATTCTTTCTTTATTTTATTAATGTGCTTCTCATGAGATCATTTTCCCTTTTTCTAATCAATGAGAGTTCCCCATAGCCACATATCTACTATTTATGGCCCCGTTTGGGCACCATCTTTTGTATCCTGCATGGCTCCAGAACTGACCTAACTGAGACAGCAAGAGAATAAAGAAAGAGCAAATATACCGACACAGAAAAGTTAGGTTCTGGTGTGCTGTGCTCCTAGATGGGGAAGCAACTGCCTGGACAGAAGCTCAGCATGCTTATTATATATGGTTGGATAGGGAGCCAGGGTCATTGTATATAGATAGCACTCTACTTTGGACAATAGTTGTCAGAACTAATTCCCCACTTGTGTTTATGACCAGGTTACTTGCAAGCCCGGGATCTGCCCAGCCGGGGTGTTCTTCCTTTTGTTCAAGGACTTCTTTGTAACACTGGCTCAAGTTGTAGAAACATCAGCTTTGAGAGTTCCATGGATCACCATTTTCGGTATGAGAAATACAAATATCCTTTTTAGAATTCCTAGGATGGTTTTATATTCTGCCCCATCTATCCAAAGCCCCCAACTTCTACAATGTAATGTGCCTTTTATGCATGCTTAGTAATCTAGGATGGCTAGAACTCAGAGTTAAACACAAACATTTTATTGCTCAGATTCATATAACAATCATTCCTACTGATGTCTACTGTGTTTTGAGACTCATGTTAAATGTTGATGAGAAAATTTTACCTGTACTTAATTATTTCCTGTAGTAGTTAAGCTATAACTTCAAAATTACTTGCTTAGTCAGTTTTTCATTTGAGTGTAGTTGGAAAATGACTGCTTTGGGGGCAACCTGCTAGGGGTTCTTGTACTATGCTACACGTTGACTAAGATCTTGTGCCAGGTTGTGGTCAGATGAAAGAACAGCCAGGCACGGCTTTCCTTTCTCACTAACCTGCCTCGGATGCTCAACGGCTTTACTGGCCTCTTGGATTCTTAATAGTGCTGAGCTCCGCCAAGATAGCCCACGGTCTTATTTGGTACTGCTAATCAAGAGACAAAACGGGCTGGTTCAAGTGACAAGATTCAAAATTAAGAGGTTTAACTTGGAGAATCCACAATGATGTGGGAACTTTTCTCAGATGGAATAAAGAATGGAAAAATGACTGGTTGATAATCATATTTTGAATTATCATGTGGCATAATGGGGGAACTGAGTTTATTCTTGTAATTAAACAGTCAAAGATTTTAAACAAAGCAAATGTTAAAACTGAAGCTTTTTATCTTTCCACTTTAGATTTTTAAATTTTATGTGTATATGTTGCCTGAATGCATGCATATATACTATGCATGTGCCTGGTACCAAAAGAGGTTGGAAGAGGGTGTTCCATCTGGACTTGGAGTTACAGATGGTTGTAAGCCATCATGTAGGTTCTGGGAACCAGACCCAAGTCATCTAAAAGAAAAGCAAATGCTCTTAACTGCTGAGCAGTTATCTTCCAGAT
Source organism: Grammomys surdaster (assembly GCF_004785775.1). Lineage (NCBI taxonomy): Eukaryota > Metazoa > Chordata > Mammalia > Rodentia > Muridae > Grammomys > Grammomys surdaster. The sequence goes on along the minus strand of NW_021604569.1, from coordinate 19,101,252 downwards.
AATTTTGGATATAATGGGTACAATAATTATAAAGTGGTGTTCATCCCCCTGCCCTCTCCCTTAAGGCCTCTTCCCTACTTCTGTGGGACCTTTTCTTATCTCTTGGCGTCTCTCCACAACTACTCCTGTATAAGCACACAGACATTTAAAAATAAAAACATATAAAGGAGATGTGATGCTTGTCTCTCAGAGCTTGAGCTACCACCTTTAATATATTTTCCAGATCAATGTATCTGCCTACAAATTTCATAATTTAATTTTTCTTTATGCATCAATGAAATTTCATATTGTATATGTCCCATGTTTTCTTTATCCATTCATCTTTTATTGGACATCTAGCCTTATTCCATTTCCTTGATTTTTGAATAGAGCAGCAATAAACAGAGATACAGTGTGCTTTGAGGCTATGGTTAGGAGGTTTTCTTTGAGAAAATTCCACATTTATTTCCATAATGGGCACTCCAATCTACACTCCTACCAACAATAACTGATAATTCATTTCTTTCCAGTGCAGTCAACATTTGTTGTCTTTTTCTTTTAATGTTATTTTTTCTGATTTAGTTATAGGGAATCTCAATGTAGTTTTGATTAGAATTTTCTAATGGTTAAGGATGTTGGAAACTTTGAAAGAACATCCACTAGCTGTTATGTTTCTTCTTTTAAGAACTCCTTGTTCAGTTCCTATGCTCACCCTTTGGTTCCTCTGCTTTCTCGGTTCTTTGTGTATTTCTAGATATTAATCCTCAGTCAGATGGCAAAGATTTTATCCTGTTCTACAAGCTACCTCTTCAATTAATTGACAGTTTCTTTTGGTGTAATGGCAGTCTTAGTTTTATACAAACCCATTTGTTAATTGTTTGTCTTAAGCCCTGAGTAAATGTGATCCTATGAGGAAGTCTTTACCTGTATGTATGATGTATGTTTTGAAGTGTTATCCCTAGTTTTGTCCATACTAGTTTTAGAGTTCTAAGTATTAAACATTTTGTTTATTTAGAGTTGTGTGTTTATGTGTGTCTGTATTTGTGTGTGAACACCTGCTTTCAGGATGAGAGATGAGGATGTAGTTTCAGTCTTCTCCATGTAATATCCAATTTTCCCTGCACCATTTGTTAAAGAGCACGATGACTTTTCTCCAATGATAATTTTTGGCAACATCGTCTAAACCCAGGTGCCTGGAGCTACCTGAATTTATACTTAAATCTTCTGTTTTATTGATCAAAATACCTGTTTTTGTGCCAGTACTATGCTGGTTTTATACTATGGTTTAGTAATGTAACTTGAAGTAAAATATGATGTTTGTGCCTTGTTTATTTTAGTTTTGATTTATTTTGTTGAGGATTGTTATAGCTATTGGAGGCCTTTTGTGCTTTCACATTAATTTTAAGGTTTTTTTTCTATTTCTGTGATAAATACCATTAATTTTGATGGTTATCATCTTGAATATGTTAATACATTAATTTGTAGCTGGCAATGTTTTTGCAAATGTTTATCAGCAATAACAGTGGAATCTTTCAGAGAATTGCTTTTTTTTTTTAAGCCAAGGATATGTTTTATAGGGCATGGTGTGGTGATGTGGGAGGGGTGCCACCTCGGCAGGTACCAGCCACAGGTCCCTTGTAGTATAGAATAGAGTTTATTTGGGGACATGGGAAGGGAAATAAGAAGGGAATCGAGGCAGAGAAAGAGGAGAGAGAGAAAGAGACAGAGAGAGAGAGAGAGAGTGAGAGGGAGGGAGGGAAGGAGGGAGGGAGGGAGAGGGAGGGAGGGAGGGAGGGAAAGAGAGAGAGAGAGAGAGAGAGAGAGAGAGAGAGAGAGAGAGAGAGAAAGAGGCCCACCCAGGATTATGTGGCGAGAGAGGGGGAAGGGGCGAATGGAAGAGAGGAGTGAGATCAGGGAGAGCAAAGAGGTTCAGAAAGTCAGAGAGAGAAAAGGGGCAGAGAGATGGAGGAAGGGCCAAATAGTCCCTTTTATAGAAAGGCAGGCCTACCTGGCTATTGCCAGGTAAGTGTTGGGTGGGGCCTAGAGGCAACATGTATCATTTGTGAATAAGAATACCTCGGTTCCACCCTTTCCTATTTGTATCCCTTTGCTTTGCCTTTTTTTTCTTTTGTCTTATTGCTCTAGCAAAGACTTCCAGTATTATACTAAGAGTGGAGAAAGTCAAAACCCATTTTTAGGTCCCGGATTTAGAGGAAATGCTTTCATTTTCCCCATTATTACAATGTTGGATGTATGTCTCTCTCTCTCTCTCTCTCTCTATATATATATATATATGTATATGTATATGTATATGTATATGTATATGTATATGTATATGTATATGTATATGTATATGTACATGTATATGATATGATGTTGCTGTATCCAAAGATTGTTACTCAAATCGCCCCAGGTAGTGAAAGTGGTGCTCCTCACTACCTGCCCCGATGGTGCTCCTCACTACCTGCCCCAGTGGTGCTCCTCACTACAGGTTGGGCCATTTCCAAGCCACCCCTCCGATATTCCTGAGTTATCACTTACTAAAACCTGTACTCCATCTTGAGTGTCATGGACCCAGGCCTGCAGCCCTCTCTGGCTGAGTCCCCAGCACCTACATGGCAGCTGTGTTCTCTGTTCGGCACCTCTCAGCATGCCATCTACTCTCTTCCAGCATGGCAGCTAGATCTCTTCCTGCTCCTTCCCTTGCCTTGGAACCCTGTCTTTGTTTCCCTACCCAGCCATTGAATATTGAAGTGTGTTTCTTCTCTTCACAGTTTCTTCAGGACTTTTATCTTGAAGAGATAGTGGATTTTATCAAAGACCTTTTATATATTAAGATCATGTGATTTCTGAGTATATATGATTGGGTTACAGTTATTGATTTACTCATATTGAACATGTATCCCTAAAATAAACCCAACTTGGTCATGATGAATGATTTTTTGATATATTTTTGAAATTGGTTTACAATTTATTTTGTGCAAAAATTTTGTTATCTATGTTTGTGCAGGAAATTGGCCAATAAATTTTTATTTTTGTTGTGTTTTATCTGATTTTGATAATCAAGATAAAACTATCTTACTGTGAGATTTGGAGTATTCTTTTCTTCTTTGAATTTTATGGACTATTTGCAGAAGTATTGGTGTTGTTCTGGTAGACTCTTTTCCCCCCAAGCAATAACTAGGTTTTTGTTTTATTTATTTGTTTGTTTGTTTGTTTGTTTTGCCTGTGTGCTCCTCCATTTTAGCACCCACACTCTAGTTTGCAGAAACTTGGGGATTATAAAGTTAACATTGTGTTTATCTCACATCCTCAAAACCACAGTCTGTTGTAAACATCGTCAGCACTTTACTAGGTTTTTAAGAACTGAGATTAAACTGCTTTTTGGTATTGAGGATGGCCAACTCAGAGGCCGGGAAATGGAAGATGACAACAGAAAGAACAGTGCAAGTGGTGAGGGATGAGCAGCTGGTGGGAAGCCAGCTCTGAGGGGAGCCTCACTTCCAGACCTGCCCTGCCAGGACTGCCAGACGATGTTCATGTTTCAAGTATGAGTTCTGCTGAAGTTCAAAGTAAAACACAAACACCAAACCAAACCAAACCGAACTAGCAGCAAAAGAAAGCCAAACAATAGCAAAAAATCCCTTAGCAACTCCCTTCTGACTGTCTTGGTTTACAAATACCTGAAAACGAATTTTCATTTCAAAGCTAGTTAGATATCACCATGGTTAATTTGCTGCATGAATGGCCAGGATCTTTCTAACCGCCTGGGGGAAGCTTACTTTGGGCAGATCCTCCAGGTACTTTCTGACATGGGAGCGTGATTATGAAAATCAGCTTCCTCATTCCTGGCTTTGTAGGGAGCTTGCCTCTGCATCAATAAGAGGATTTCAGGGCAAAACCACAAGCTTTAGTGACAGCAGGTAATTCCCACAGTGTGTTTTTGTTTTTGTTTTGTTTGGTGGGAATTGCTCAAGATAAAGTGAATAAAGCGAATTTGAAATCTTCTATGATACTCATATGAATCTGATTTCTCCCACTGGCAGGTTGAAGTCAGCCTGGCCAACATGTTCTTTGCTCTGTTCTGCATAACTTTCCTTGTGCCCCACCTAGTTTAGACATTCACTTTCAATTTCTGCTTAAAAAACTACTTCTATGGAGCTGGGAGGGGTTTGCAGTCCCTTGACGGGGAGCAACAGTGTCAGTCGTCCAGACACCGCCCCCCACCCCAGTTCCCAGGGACTGGATCACCAACCAAAGAGTACACATGTAGGGGGTCATGGTTCCGGCTGCATATGTGACAGGGGATGACCTTGTTGGACATAAGTGAGAGGAGCGGCCCTAGAGTTTGAGGGATTTTGATGCCTCAGTGTAGGGGAATGCCAGGGTGGGAAGGCAGGAGTGGGTGAGTGTGTGTGTGTGTGAGAGAGAGAGAGAATGAGAGAGAGATAGATAGATAGATAGATAGATAGAGAACCCTCATAGAGGCAGGAGGAGGGGAGATGGGATAGGGGGTTCTGGAGGGGAGACCTGGAAAGGGGATAACGTTTGAAGCGTAAATAAAGAACATATCCAATAAAAGAAAAAAAAAGAAGAAAAAAAAACACCCTACTTCTATTAAAAAGAATAGTATTGGGATAGAGAGATGGCCCTGTGGCTGAAGCTATGTACTATTGCAGAGGATGCAAGTTCAGATGCCAGTACTCACTGTGGGAAGGACATAACTTTATATCTTCATCTCCATGGGATCTGACTCCCTCTTCTGGCCTCTGCAGGCACCTGCACTAGTGTGTGTGTGTGTGTGTATGTGTGTGTGTGTACACCCCTACCTCTGCATAGACATATAATCTTAAAGATAGAAATCTTACTCATTTATTTTAATTATTCATATGCCATGACCACCACCACTGCTTGTTTTTCCAACAAGTATTTAAAGTATTTCTAACCTGTACATTATCGTTTCCCCTCTACTGCTTTCTCTGCTGTTGTCTGTCCTGTCTTGTCTTTCAAATTTTGCCTCTCTGCTTTTTAAGATGCTCTGATGGCCCAGGACCCAGCTTTGTTCATGAATAGCTGAGTCTTGCTTCATCCAAAGTAGCCTTCATAGGGAGTGTCATTGTAACATAAAATCAGCTCCATCCTGCTTAACTTGCTTTCAGTCATGGCATTTTATCACAGAAATAGAAACCCTAGGTAAGGCAGAAGTTGGTAGCATATTTGTGGGGTATTTCTGTGATAGATCTGACCATGTTTTGGGGAGTGTACTGGCTGTTTGTGTCAACTTGACACAAGCTGGAGTTATCACAGAGAAAGGAGCCTCCCTTGAGGAACCGCCTCCATGAGATCCAACTGTAAGGTATTTTCTCAATTAATGGTCAAGAGGGGAGGGCCCAGCCCATTGTGGGTGGTGCCATCCCTGGGCTGGTGGTTCTGGGTTCTATAAGAAAGCAAGCTGAGCAAGGCAGGGGAAGCAAGCCAGTAAGCAGCATCCCTCGATGGCCTTTACATCAGCTCCTGCCTCCAAGTTCCTGCCCTGTGTGAGTTCCTGTCCTGACTTCCTTTGGTGATGAACAGCAATGTGGAAGTGTAAGCTGAATAAACCCTTTCCTTCTCAATTTGCTTCTTGGTCATGATGTTTTGTGCAGGAATACAAATCCTGACTCAGACAGGGAGTTTGATCTGGGGATGCCATTGAGTGCTCTGAGTTTAATGGGCCATTGTGGGAGCTTAGACGATAAAGTTGAGAGCAGGTACAGTCAGTGGAGGCCTGGGTTGTAAAGCTTCAGAGGGAGGCAAAGATTCTACCAGGGCTGTTTGTTTATTTTGTCTTAAGAGTCTGTGGTTTCTTTTCAGCTAGAGCCTAAGAACTGAAAGGTACAGGAACTACTAACATGAAACATATGTTGCTAGAACATTTGAAATCTTTTGGGAAGTGTTTCTTCTGAATTAGCATACCAAAGATATGTTCTAGAGGTGGCCATATTTGTATCTCACGTGGGCCGTCAAACTTGGCAGTGTAATAGTCACCTAGGTGTTAAGGGAATTGAAGGCATGAATAAGTCATGATGTCAAGCCCCATCTTGACTTTTGACACCATGAGAGGCCAAGAGAGGCCACTGGCAAAGGCAGAGCCTCAGTAGTAGTGAAAACCCCAGGATTGAAGGGGTCATGGAGAAAACTTGTGGCTTGACACAATATGGCAGGGTCTGATCCTTGACACACAGGTGAAGATGAAGCTAAATTGCAGAGGAGGCCTCCATATTGTGTAGATGCCAGTAGCATGGGACAGCTACCAATGATAATAGCAGGCATGGAAGGGAACCAGCCTGAGCCTAGGAAACAAGGTCCATGTGTTATGAATGGTGTTTCAAACCATTTGAAGGAACTCAGAAGTTTCTCAATGAATCCCAGATGTCTGACGCCGAGCTTGACACTGTTGGAGTTGGTTTTGCTTTCATCTAATTATGACTGTGGCCTGGCTCTTCTTCCCATTTGGAGTAAAGAACGTATTTAACTTATTCTGATCTTACTGGAGCCTGCAGTGGAAAAACTTTGAAATTTTGGAGGCTTTGAAGTTTTAGGGAGATTTTGGATATTTTAGAGAGCTTTGGGTGTTTTTGAGAAGCTTTGAACTTTGAAAGAGACTTTGTATGCTTTAAAGAAACAAAATTTCAAAGTGTTTCAGTTTTTAAAGACTGTGGGCCTTTTAAAAGTTGTAATGTTTTGTTCTGAAATTTTAATGTTGTCATGCTGGATTGGGGCCAAATGAGAAGGGAAGGGTTCTAGTGGAGCAGTGACGTGCTTGTGTGTTGAGATGACAAGGGGCTAGCTGCTCTGCCTAGTTCTATGTCAACTTGACACGAGCCAGAGTTAACTGAGAAGAAACCACAATTGAGAAAAATGCCCCTAGTAAGACTGTCCTGTAGGCAAGTCCGTAGTGCGTTTTCTTAAGTAGCGATTGATGGATACGTGGGGGCAGCTCACTGTTGGCTATGCCACTCCTAGACTGGTGATTCTGGAGCTTTAAGAGCACAGGCTGGGCAAACCACAAGGAGCAAGCTATGGAGCAGTGTCCTTTAGCTTTTACTTTAGTTCCTGCCTCCGTTTTCCTACCCTGCCTGAGTTCTTGCCCTGACACCCCTCCTCAGTGATGAATTGTAATGTACTATGAAGTAAACCCCTTTCTTCCAAATGTGCTTGTGGCCATGGTATTTCAGCACAGCAATAGAAGTGTAAGACACATATCTTCTGCTATATTTTCCTTAAATTGCTGTTGTCCTACTTTTATCCTACCCACATAAAATTGAATTGGTGCCCTCATTAAACAAATCTATTGATCTTCATAGACTGAGAAACCTGATTCCTCCAAAGGATAAATGGGTATAGTTACTTCTTTATTTTTGGGGGACAAGATGTCCCTAACCAGTGTCTCTGAGGTGGGACCACTCTTACATGCTACTTTCTATCTGTAGTCTTCAAAAAGACTCAGACATGGCACTACCACAGGGAGCCTATGGGCGAACTCTCTGATAATCTGTATATACCACCATTACCACAACTGACCTGGAATTAAGAATATTGAATGAAGCAGAATTACACTTGAGCCATAAGACCTAATTTAAAGTGCCTCATTGATTTCAGGCTTATTTCATGTCTCCCATTCTATTCAGCCTTAGAGTTTCTTTTGTTTGATATGTCAAGGCCTATGCTTTGCTGGACCACCAGTATATTTTGAAAAATATTCCTTCCCTGTATTCTTACATCTATGACTGGAAGATGATTCTTTGAAGATGAATTACTTAAGTGTCACCCATATTTTCTTTAGATGATATACATACAGCAAAGTTTATAAACTTCAGAATCAATGATGAAATGAGTCAAGACTTTGAGGACTTGTTGTAATTGAACACAGGTTAAGAGAAGGCCTTAGTTTTTGAGATTTAGGTGCTGAGCATACAAGATACAGAAAAAACTGTGATGCTTCAGATATTGAAGCCTTTGGTACTTGTATGGCTGGGCAAATGACAAGGGACTTTAAAGAATTACCATTTAAAGATATCCCACAGGTAGATATTTGGTATAATAGACCTCTTATAAGGAAAGGGAGAGACATAACAGTACTTTCTCTGTTCTGTTAGTCCACATTGAAGAATGGCCATCTGAACACTTACCCCTCTCTGAGCCCAGCCTATGCCATCCCTGCTATCAGGCCTCCAGCTTCCGTATCAGTGAGAAGAGACATTGTGTTATTTCACACACCTAGTGCACAGTACTTTATTACTGAGGCTGTGTACGTTATGTTTTCAGACATTTGATTCTTTGATGCCTTTTCACGTTGGAGTTGGGGTCCTCATCTGAATACTTAAGTGTTCGGGTTTTTACGGAAGCCATTTTTCTTAATTGCTTTTCTTCCTTGTGCAGAATGAACATCCTTATTTATCTAACTCTGAAATGCTTGATTGAGGTGATGATAGCATGCAATTCTGTTTCAGGTTTCTCTGATCCACTGTCCTTTCTGACCCAGAAGTCAGTACCCTTAATGACATTAGGTCAGGAAAAGTCTTTGAGCTGTTATAAGTTTTCAGCTTTGTTCTTTTTAGACGTTGTTTTGCTTTTCTAGGGCTTATGGACGCCACAGCAATTTTCAAAATTTGCTTGTTTATTTCTGCAAAGTGCATGCTAGAATTTTGATTGGTATGTTTTTACAAAAAAGATGAAATGACGAATTAAGATTTAATTCACCACACCATCTGAATGACTCATTTGAAGTATACAACCCAGTAGTTTTGACATATTCACAGTTGTAAATTACAGTTAACACTGATAATCATAATCAATTAAATGTTTTTCATCACCCCTAAAAGAAAAACCTGTGTCTATAGCATTCACTTCCCTTTCTCCCCAGTGTTGAATGTCCACACACAACCTTCCTTTTCTGTAGATTTCAGTACTGTGGACAGTTCCTTTTGTGCTGTTTATAGTTGTGTTAGTATCTGTGTGTGACTGATTGTGTGTTTGTGTGTATGTATGTGTGTGTTCTGTGTATCTGTGTGTTCATATGTATATGTGTACCTGTGTGTATGTGTGTGTGTGTATGTGTGTGTGTGTGTGTATGTACATGTGTGTTTTGACTACCTCAAGAAAGCTGATACCTAAAGATACATTAAGGCAGTAAGAGGAATGCTTATCACTTTAATAAAATATACATTTATAGGCTCCAGGAGCTCCTCCCAAGATGCAGTTGCTTATAGATCTCCAGCAAAAATCTGAAGTAGGCTGGCCAGATGATATAGGTGGCCTCCCTTCCTCTAAACATACACACACACACACACACACACACACACACACACACACACACACACAGAGCTGCTCAAAGACTTGTTTTCACTCATAAAACACAAATTTCTTCCTCTTCATCCCCATCTCTCTTCTCAGGCAGCTGTTCAGATGCTCAGCTTGTCTGTCCTGTCGATTTCCCTTCATACTCCACTGAAAGGTCCTTGTGGTTCCTCTTGGATTCTCTTTATTTTTTGGCTTTGCTGATTATCTCTTGGACACTGTGGTGTACCCTGAGCCCTCATGTATGCTCTGCAATGAAGGGGTACATAGCTATCCTAGAAACAATAATAATTCTACAAGAAAATGTTCTGTATGTAAATTAACATGTAAGAATTTCTAAAAGTAATTAAATTATCATACTCTTTCTGCAGCTTACCTATTTCTACAAGCAGCTGGGTCTTCCTCTGTTGCACTGTTACTATGGCCCTTCACTATTATTCTCTAAGAAATAGGGGATAGCTAATCTTCACTTCAACTCTGTTAAGTGGATACTGTGGTCTCACTTGAAAGATGGGTTTTCCAACTGTGTTGACACTTTCAAAAAGGTTTTGAGCACAAGGGATTCGTATGAGTTTCTGGTTCCTCAGTAGGAAACCCAGACACTACCCTGACCCATGCTTTCCAGCCTCTCCACTGCAGGCAACCTCAGATTCCCCACATGGAGAAACACACAGCTGTCTCGGTGTATCACATCTGGTTACTTTGAAGGTGATACTTGGTGCCAGTGGAGGGCTGAGAAAAAAGTTGAGTCATTTCTTCCAAGTGAATTTCCTCTGACATATCTTCTTCCTAACCTAACATCTATGAATGGCTATGGCAAGCGAGTCTTCTGGAGATGGCTCAGCAGTTTGCAAGGCTATGGTGGGCGTGCTCTGGAGGCAAGGACCCCAGAGACCTCCTCCCAGGAATGCTTCTCACTGCTGATATGCCTTTTCTACCACGAATACATAGTTTAATAATTTCCTGGGTATTTACCTACTCTGTTGGACAGATTTCCTGCATAATCAATATGAAGATGTACTTTCACATAGTAATGCTGTGTAGATGAAATGAATTTCATAATTCCTGGTAATGATTTTATAGAACTCCTAAATTGATACAAAGAATCTTAATTGTCCTATAGGATGAACAGAGCTCTGCAGACCTTCATGTGTCATGGGCTAATTGAACTAGGGAAATAAAACAGGCTTGGGAAAATGTTCAATCTAGGAAAAGGAATGAGATCACTATCTAGAAAGTAAAGTCATAAACTGAGAACGGGCAGTTTATTGTAGGTGCAAGGACAGACAAGAATGATGGATTAGTATACAAGACTTCAAAATAATAAGACACAAGGCTGATGGTTTGTCTTTTGACAAAATCACGCTGAGTTTTGACATAAAAACTATTTCTTTAGCAACAAACTTGTGGAGCTAGAAAGTAGATAATGAGTGTTTAGTCAGGTACTAGTCTGAATGAAAAGACATGTAAACAATTCTGTTGTAAGTCCTTGTACCTTATCGATCTATGACATGAATTATTGCCTTAAACTTCCTATGAACTTATGGAATGTAGAAATGCTTACAAAGCCTGTAATCAATTATCCTGAGTAGGTATAAAAACTAAGAACAACAGTAAAGTGGTGAATCTTTTTTCTGCTTCACCTAGTGTGCATGTGTCTGTATATATGCCTGACCTACCTCTCTCCCCTCTCTCCCTCCCTCCCTCCCTCCCTCCCTCCCTCCCTTCCTTCCTTCCTTCCTTCCTTCCTTCCTTCCTCCCTCCCTCCCTCCCTCCCTCCCTCCCTCCCTCCCTCCCTTCCTCCCTTCCTCCCTTCCTCTCTCCCTTCTTTCCTTTCTCCCTCTTTCTCTCCCTCCCTCCCTCCTCCTCC
>NW_021604569.1:19004453-19089964 GCF_004785775.1 Grammomys surdaster | reverse complement strand
CCTCCTCCTCCTCCTCCTCCCTCTCTCTCTCTCTCTCTCTCTCTCTCTCTCTCTCTCTCTTTTTCTTTCTTTCTTCCTTTCACTCTGGTTCATGAAGAGTTAATGAACTCTGAGCCTCTCACCTGATCAGTGGGAAGACCCTGAGTCAAAGAGTGAAGAGCCCAAGTAACTAAGTTTCATTTCCTAATTCCCTGCTGCTATCAGCAGGAGTTATTTGCCAGAACCCCCCAGCTTTTGGTTCTAGACTAGCAATAGAGAGTTAAATAGCCAAAAGTCACCAACTTTGGCCCACACCTTGCTGTTCTCCTCAGTACCTGGATGCTTAGTGGGCTTCCTCAAAGAGGTAGTTCATTCCGAATCAAATATGAGCAACCATGCCACAAGCCCACACACTAGATGATGCAGAATATGTTCTGTCATGAAAGGCATTACGTGAACTTCTTATTGTCACAAGCCAAACAGAAGCCACAGATCAAGTCATTTTTTATTTATTTTGTGGTGGAGACCTCAGGTAGTTGGGTTACAGTTATGTTTCAGATGCTATCTGATGACACTAAATTTTGGGTTGATTGAAACCAGTGGTTTGCCAAGCTAAAACATTCCAAAGATTTTACCTGATAGGTTAGACTCAGGGGTGGATGATGCAAGTTCAGGAAACTAAAAATTACTGAAGATCATTTCACCAGGGGTCTGCAACACGGGTTCTCCACAGTCACCATGTTTTTTCCTTTTCCTTTATTCTTTATTCTTTATTTGGTTTTACGATCTAGATTTTAGGCCTGGAGAGATGGCTCAGTGGTTAAGAGCACTGAATGCACTTCCAGAGGTCCTGAGTTCAAATCCCAGCAACCACATGGTGGCTCACAACCATCTGTAATGAGATCTGATGCCCTCTTCTGGTGTGTCTGAAGACAGCAACAGTGTATTCATATATAATAAATAAATACATCTTTAAAAAAATCTAGATTTTATTCCCCTCCAAGTTCACCCTCTGACTGTTCCACATCCCTTCCCCACTCCCCACCAGACCTTCTCACTCCCTGGGGCCTCCAGTCTCATGAGGGTTAGGTGTATCTTCTCTGACTAAGTCCAGATCTAGCAGTCCTCTGCTGTATATGTGTTGAGGGCCTCATATCAGCTGGTGTATGCTGCCTGGCTGGTGGCTCAGTGACTGAGAGATCTCAGGGGTCCAGGTTAGTTGAGACTGCTGGTCTTTCTGTAGGGTCACCCTCCTAGCTTCTTCTAGATTTTCCCCTAATTCAACCACAGGTGTCAAAAGCTTTTGTCCATTGGTTGGTTGTAAGTATTTGCACCTGACTCTTTTAGCTGCTTGTTGGGTCTTTCGGAGTGCAGTCATGATAGGCCCCCTTTAGTGAGTACACCATAGCATCAGTAATAGTGTCAGGCCTTGGGGCTTCCCCTTGAGCAGGATCCCAATTTGGGCCTCTTACTGGACCTCCTTTACCTCAGGCTCTTCTCCATTTGTGTCCCTACAGTTCTTTCAGACAGGAACAATTCTGGATCAGAGTTTTTGACTGTGGGATGGCAACCCCATCCCTCCATTTGATGCCCTATCTTTCTATGGGCGGTAGACTCTATAAGTTTCCTCTCCCCACTATAGGGCATTTCATCTAAGGTCCCTCCCTTTGAGTCCTGAGATTTTCTCACCTCCTAGGTCTCTGGCACATTCTAGAGGGTCCCTTCACCTCCCACATCCCACCTCCTGAAGTTGTTTATTTCCATTCATTCTGCTGGCACTCAGGGCTTCAGTCCTGTTCCCCCTACCCAATACCTGATGTTCCCTTCTTCCCTTCCCTGTCCTCTTTCCCACCCAGGTCCCTACCTCCCTCTCCCATTCCTGTGATTGCTTTCTTCCCCCTCCCAAGTGAGATTGAGGCGTCCTCACTTGGGCCCTTCAGCTTGTTAACCTTCGTGTGTTCTGTGGATTGTATCCTGGGTATTCTGTACTTTTTTGGCTAATATTCACTTATTAGTGTGTATATACCATGCATGACTTTTGTGTCTGAGTTACCTCACTCAGGATGCTATTTTCAAGTTCCATCCATTTGCTTGCAAAACTCATGATGTCCTCGTTCTTAATAGCTGAGTAGTATTCCATTGTGTAAATGAACCACATTTTCTGTATCCATTCTTCTGTTGTAGGACATCTGGGTTGTTTCCAGCTCTGGCTATCACAAATAAGACCACTATGAACATAGAGGAACACATGCTCTTGTGGTATGGTGGGGCATCTTTTGGGTATATGCCCAAGAGTGGTATAGCTGGGTGTTTAGGTAGATCTATTTCCAGTTTTCTCAGGAACCTCCTGATTGATTTCCAGAGTGATTTTACCAGTTTTAAGTCTACCAGCCTCATAGAATATTAACACAATCTGTGTGAGCTTCAGTTTACTGGGACAGGATCAGGTTTTGCATAGTTAAGTGTCAGTGAAGAACTGAATTGAGGAAGGAGGAGGAAGCTGCCCTCCCCACATCCTGCTATAGTGCTGGAATTTTTCTTCTATATCAAGAATCTTCACCTCTACTTCCACCTCTCTTCCTTCTCCACTCCCTCTCCCTTGTCCACACATACACACTGTAACACTGAATTTAAAGATTTACTATGCACTTCCTTTGTTGATAATATGAACATAAGAATGTGATGAATCATCTTTAGTATAATACTTAGACCATAAAATCAACTTCTTGTTACAAGGGATCCTTGTGTCCACTTTTGTATACCAGTGCCTTCAACTTGGTAATCCCCAGGTCTCCAGGAGGGTTTTGGGCATTTGGTGAGCCTGGAGAGCAGGTCACAGATGTCTTTAGAGGCCACTTTTGGGTTTTAATATAAGGTCTTTCAAAAGAATCCAGACTGATCTACTCTTGTGCTTTTGGAATTTGAAACACTCAAGAAAAAGATCCTCCCTCCCAATCCCTCTCCCTCTCCCTCTTGCTCCGCGCCCCCCCCCCCCCCGCAGGACGAGATTCTGGAGGTTCATAAGAGCCACATGTTGTTGAAGATGGCCTCTGTGCACTGGGTTGCCTGGGCTGCTAGCAGTCTCTGTTTGCATGTAGAGAACAGTTTCTTCTTCTCTGAATGTTCTCTGATCCAGATGAAGCATTGAGCTTGTTTTATTTATCAGTGATGCTGGGTTTCACTGTAGTCTCTAAGCAGTGAATGACAATGTTTGCGGAGGGGATTCTTTTTTTGGTCATGCAAACCTTGTTATTTATTTCTAAAGTTCTCTAATTTATAAAATAACACAGGATTAAAAACCTCTAAGGTGTTCTATAATTTGTAATAGGAAAGTTTCTTCTCAACATTACTCCTTTTTCACTTTTTGGATATGCTAAACTTGATTGGGTGCTTAGTTATTTTAACCGGCTTGCAGCAACGTGTAGAATGATTTTTCCACTTTTTTCCAATTTAGTAATTTTACTAATTAAAATGAATTTTTACTGAGCTTCACTGTAAGCAGCTGACCAGTGCTAGTCATGAGAACATTTTCTCATTATACACACACAAACACACATACACACACAAAAATATACATACAAACACACAAATACACACAAACAAAAACACATACAGAAACACATGCACAAACACAGACATACACACAAGCACTTGTACACACATTCACATACATACACACAGATGTACACACATATACACACAAGCATGTACACACAAACATACATAGAAAACTACATATACACATGTTTTCACAAAAACATACCCCAATACATACACACACATATGCAAGCACACATACACACAAAAATACATACATAAAAAACCACATATAACATGTACACAGAAAACACACCCAAATACATATACATAAATACAGAAACACATACACACACATATATACATATATACACAATTACCCACACATGTACAAACACATATGCCAAACACACACAAACACACATACCCCTCGACACACACAAATATGTATAAACACAACACACATATACACACACATTCACAAACACTCATACACATATACACACACATACATACTCACGAACACATACACATATACACAGATACATACTCACGAACACATACACATATACACACATACATGCTCATAAACATACACATAAACACACATACTCATAAACACATGTACACACAAATATACACAGAAACACACACATACATGCACACACACATGTAGGCATGCATGCATGCACACACACACACATACACTCAAATTTTTTTCCCAGTTTGGGCATGGACACATATCAGTACCCAGGAGAGTAAAGAAAAGAAGATTGTATTGCATAGGGAGATGTGTATTTCTCACATACATGGTTCATACATGGTTATTTAATTATTTAGAAAGTTTCATCTGGCTTATCCCTTGATACTTAAAATTTCAGTCTGCACTTCTACAATGTTGGGTTAGCTGGTGGGTCTCTGGTAGGAGGCATGGATGACAAGGCAGGTACCCAGCAACCTCTGCCACCCTTGTGTGGGAGTTGGCTGGAGGAGGCACCCAAGAGTCACTAGTGACCAAGTTTCCCACTTGTTCTGTTAATCACTCTGGGCCTTTCTTCAGGGTTACATTTATAGGATCTTGTTTTAAAGGTAAAGAAAATCCTCTCAGAAACATATGTTATTATTCATCTATTCTAGAGTTAGATTGATGTAGTTTTTCTCTGCTCATAAAATGTCAAATGTGTTATCTTGTTGGAGGAACATTGCTCAATGCTAAAATAAAGTTAAAAGCAATGAATGTGATTATAAAGTTAATCTACTTAAAACAAGTAAGTTGTGTACATAAACTAAACACCTCCATGGAAGAACAATTACAATTCTTGAATATCCAGTACATGGAGCCAATTACCACCATTCTCAAACGAGCCCCCTGGCTTCTCTTTCTGGATGACGAGTGATGCTGCAGGCTTGAGCTTGCATTTCCATCTTGCTCCAGGAGAAGCCATTTGTGCCAGCATCTTCCAGCATCTTGGAAGTCCAGCTCATATTCCTCTCTATAAATCCCCTTTTAAATCAGGTAAACACATAGCCATGGATGAGCTTAACCACCTACCATTTATGTTTGTCATATCTAAGGATTGTCTACCCGGCAAGGGTCGCCATTTAGGGCCAGCAAGCCTTCAACATGTCAAAGCATCAGAAATACAGAAAAGAGCATACACAGGCTGGACCTAGTTCTCCCTGCACATATGTAACAGATGTACAGCTTGGTCTTCATGTGGATCCCAAGCAAGTGGAGTGGGGGCTGTCCCAAAAGCTGTTGCCTGTTAGATATGTTTTTCTAGCTGGGCTGCCTTGTCTGAGCTCAGAGGGAGAGGATGCACCTAGCCTCACAGAGACTTGATGTGCCACAGTGGGGTAATACCCAGGGGTGCCCACATGCTCAGAGGATAAGGGATGGGGGAGGTGGAGGGGTAGGGGGGAAGGATTGAAGGAGTGATGACCAGAGGAGGGCAGTGAGCAGGATGTAAAGTGAATAAGTAAAAAAATTATTAAATCAATAAATAATTTAATTAAAGAAATACAGAAAAGAATAAATGTAGCTAATGCTGCACACCTAAATTGGTAAGGTCTTTGCAAGGTCACAGTGGGTCCTGAATCTGTCTGCTTTCCCCTTCCTCCAAAGCCCCGCCCTTCGTCATCTTTTCCTCACTCTGCAGCCACAAAGCTCACTCTTCTAATGTCAAGTGTACCTCTTCTTTGAGGGAGTGCAGGAAAGAAACCAAGTCTTATTTTAGCTTTCAAAATTTTTTTTGAACTTTATGTGCAATATTTTGAATCTGTATTCAACTATACATCCTTGAAGAAAGGCCTTTGATTGTTTCTTTATTTAAAAAAATACTTATTGGTTTTAGTATTTTGTATGTTTGTTTATTTGCCTGTACGTATGTTTGTATACCACATGTATACCTGGTGCCTGAGGTAAGAACAGAGTTTGAATCCCCTGGAAGTGGAGTTACATACATGTGGTTTTAAGCCATCATGCAGATGTTGGAATAAACCTGGGTCCTCTGCAAAAGCAACAATTGCTTTTAACCACTGATCCATCTCTCCAGCCCAGCACTGATTTTTTTAAAATCCATGTGTCCTTATTTCCATTTTCCCTCCATGCCTCTGTGGTTTCAGCAGATATTTAAAAGGTATGGGGAGGAAGGACTGTGGTTCTTGATCTTTGGGGGAAAGCTTTGAGGTTCTCATTGTCAAAAGGAAGCTAGCTATAGGCATTCTGCAAATGTTCCTTACAAGTTAAAAAAGTTGATTTCATTTTTAGGGACTTTTTACTATGAACAGGTGCTGGGCTCAGCAAATACTGTTTTTACTCTGTTGGTGTGCTTGGTTGGTTTCTCCTTTTTAGATGAATCATGTCAACAGATCTCTCCTGCTGTCAAGTGGTTGTCTTCTCATAACTAACTCTGTTTGGAATCCTCTTGCACCATCAAATTTCACTGTTCTTGTCTAGATACTTCTGACTCTTCCCACCCCTGGATACCCTCATGCCCAGCACAGACCCCTGTCCTTCCCATGTGCGGACCATTCCATTTATCAGCTCTCCTCTATGAACCCTTTCTCCAACACCCAGACCCTTTACTTCTTGTCTCATAGCATTTATGTCTACCCACAATGCACTCTGTTTCCTGCTATTGCTCAGTGATGTTTACTCTTGGCACCTTGCATGGGGTGTTTGGTATAATACATGTTGAATAAATGAAAAAAACCCTAATGACTATATAAAGTTTTGATCTTTACAGATAATGAAGAGAATGAAGATACTTTTTTAACCTTAAATTTGTAATTTTAGAGATACTTTCCATTTTGAATGATGGTCAAGAGTGTTTCTGGGTGGGTGATATGCATGTAATTATGTGCATATTTCATTGAAGACGGTTTGGTATGGGGTTTCAAAACCCTTTAAATGCCAGGGAAACGAATTCTTGTAAGAGTTCTCCCATGGGTGATAGTTATTTTTTGTGTCTGAAGTTTGTCTAGGTTCCAAACTGATGACAGAAAAGTCAGTAGCTTGGCCTTTTTAAATGAGATTCAGGACCTGGCTGAGGAAATTTTTGAGACCATGAACAAGGCAAAGACCTTACAAAAACTCTGGCTGGAAAGATCTGAAACCCCAGGTAAGAGCCTGAAAAAAAAAACCCGGTTACCTTTTTTTCTTGGACAGAGAGTTCTCCAGGGCTTAGGTAAAGGTGCGCCCCCTGCTGGATGAGGCTAACACTGCTTGCTGTTTGGGAGGGTGGGCTGGAATGCTCTTCCTCTTTAGGGCATGCAAAGGCTATAAAGGAGTGATCCAGCCTTCCTACAGGCTGATGCCCACCTATCTAAATTGCCTCCTCAAATACTATCTACACTTCCTATGTTGCCTGTCCACGTTTTAGAAATATCTACATCATCTCTACAAACATTCCTGATTTGGAGATGTGACTTGGTCTTTTTCCTTTCTTTTTTTGAAAGTATCTCTGTAAAAGGCAGGTGGTTTTCTACAACAGATAAGGGCTCTCATCTGTAACCTCAGCTTTTGGGGATTGTGGCAGGATTTTGAATTCAAGGTCAGCCTGGCTATGGGATGATGATTAGTCTCAATAAACAATAACATTTTTGGAGGGGTTGGGGTTCAAGAGCAGTTCTTTTTCCTATATGATTGAGAGGAGAACTAATTCTCTTGAGATGAGTATACCTATTTTCAGCTTGTTATTATCTGAGGTATTTCCCATGTTACATAGAAGTCCGAAAAACAATAATTTCACTTTTCTTTTCCTCTCCTCTGAAGGTTTTGCTTGTTTGTTTTCTGTGAAAGGGACTTGCTATGTAGCTCTGGATGATCTGGAGCTTACTGTATAGACCAAGAAGGCTCTGAACTCAGCAATCCTCCTGCCTCTGCTTCCTGAGTGCTGGGATTGCAGGTGTGCCAACACACTCAGATTATTTTTCCTCTGTTTCTACTCACTCTGTTCATTCTGTGGGCATACTCACAATACAAGATGTGATTAGAGACTGACAAAATTCTGAAATGTATTTACTATTTGTTTTTTGGGAAATTAGTATCAATGTTTGGGATGTCGCAGCAACAATTGTCTTTGTATTTATCCTTCTGTTTGTTGCTTATGTATATCTTTTTTCAGTAGATATCTTTTTTCAGACTGAAGCAGGCACACAGTGTCCTCTGAGGTCTGAGCAGCTGACCTGTTAAATGTGTTTTATTGTAGGTTCCTCTTATGGCCCCAGCTTTCTAACAGTGAGTATCCAGCAACATCTCTTTGTGGCTGAGTTTATATTTTAAAGGACTCTATTAGTCACTTCATTTTTTTTTTTTGATAATGACTGTGCAGGGTGGGATTCAACAGATGTAAATTTACATCAGACATAGATTGAATAATGGGTTTTAATTTCTAAAAATCAGATTTCTGAGACTATGAGAAGGAGAAGATGGGAGAGGATGCAGTGGGTGGCACACACACACACACACACACACACACACACACACACACACACACAGGTTGCTTTGTTGGAAGGATTTAAGTCAACATGAAGTCAAAGTTGGTAAGATCTGTGCTTGGCATATAACTTTAGACCCTCTTGAAACACAGGCCTTTCAGTTAAGGCCATAGAGTCAATAAGATGACTTACTATCATTTGCATACAGTTGAGGTTGTCACAGCTAGGGGTGGGTGGAGAGACCACTCTTTGTTTCTGGTGATCAGAGGTGGAAATGCTTCTAAATATTCTTCAAAGATAGGCATCCCCACAACAGACTCAGCCGGCCATCAGTAGAGTAGAAGTTGTGGAGGCCTGAGCAAAGGGTGACCCTCAGTACCGAGGTTGTTCTTTGCTTACACTGCTCTGCCAGACATTCAAGGCCCATGCGTTTTTGGTAGCACTGTGCTCTGGCAGGCTATAAAGCATCTCATGAAAATTTGTGCATAATAAAATATTATAAGAGTCCAACAATAAGTGTCAAAATGCTCTGGGTGGGGCGGAATTGCCTGTGTGTCCATTAAATGACACCCCATTGTTGTCAGGCACCTACAGCAACTGCTACACCAGGGCAAAGGTGCAGTGGACCTTTGATACTTTGTGGGGTTTTCTCTCTCCTACCCTTTATCTGTGTAGTTTCATCCCCTAACACTAGACAGGAGAGAAACAAGGATAGAGGGAGGAGAGGAGTTAGGAAAAATCTCTGGATCCAATTTCTTTCCTTTTGTTTCTTCTTTGACCACAGCTACTAACAAACTACAACCAACCTCCCTAAGTGACCAACAACCATCCACCACACTTCTTGGGGCCATAGCATTTAATATACCCTCTGAAAAGTTGCCAGAATTCCAAACATCATAGAACCACAGAAACTATCTGCAGCTGGTAAACCATGCCTCTGCTAGAGCAGGAGGCAAATCGTAGTCAGCTGCAGTGGTCAATTCGGAGCAGCCTCATATCCCCACACCTGGGATTAAAATGAAAACACTTTCTTATAATATTTCTTTGTTTTTAAAAAAGAAACCAAACTTCTAAAATTCTCACACACAAAGGAGTCTAGGTTCATGCAAGCTTAGTTTATAAATAATTGAAGAATGTTAGCTTAATCATGTGAAGTGTAGTTTTAATAATCAAATTAGCATTTTAAAGGGGTTGTGAGCAGCACACCTAAATGTCAGATGACTTGTGACAATGAAAGACTGATATAATCAATGTTGAAATACAACTTGATATCTTTGTGGCCTTTCTGACAATTTTTCTTATGCTAAAAATGTTCATGAATAAATAGATTATTTATTATGATGGATAATTTTAATATTCAAAACTAGGTTAAGTAAATGTTGATACTCTATACAATCAACAATTAACATGGAAAAAGACTATAGAAATTGTGGAAAATAGAAACTGCCATCATATCTATCCATGGTCTGATTATTATGCAGACATTGAGGCCATGCATATGTTGAGCTGAAGTGTGGCCACAGCAAAGCAGTCCTGTTTGTAAGATGAAAGGATTCTAGGTCTATGTTTTTGCTATGGAATTTTGGTAATGATGTCATATCACCCGATATATTTCCTTCCTTCCTTCCTTCCTTCCTTCCTTCCTTCCTTCCTTCCTTCCTTCCTTCCTTCCTTCCTTCCTAGACTGGGTCTCAAATAGTCCAGGTTAGACTCCAACTCTCCACGTCGTGAAGGATGGCTTTGAACTCCTGATAATTCTATCTCTCCAACACCTCAGTGCTAGGATTCCCAGCATGATCTACCATGTTTGATTTTCTGCATGATTTTCATTTTGAGTGGAATGGTCTTTGGGGGTAATCTGATCAGGGGAGTGAGACATGAATTATATCTTTACAGGACCTTTTGTGTCACTGTGCTGAGCCATAGGTTGGTGATGGTGAAAGCAAAATTTAGAAACTAAGGAATCAACTTAGTTACTTATGCAGTACTTATGTATGTCAAATGTGTAATGTAGCTGTGCAGTCAGAGAAAGAAAGTAGGCGGTGGTGGAATTCTTGATATATTTAGAAGGTGCAACCAGTAGAATCTCTAAGTGAACATGAGTTAGAAAAGTCAAGGCGATTCTAGGTGCTTTGTCACAGCAACTGGAAGTGCAGAATGGCTATTTACTGAGGTAGAGAAAGGTTAGTGCAAGTTTCCCTTGGTGGTGTGGTGAGGAGGAGGAAGCAGGGAGGAGAAATCGGGAGACTGACTTGGGCATGCTAGGGATCCATCTAGGTGGTACTGTCAAGGAGGGTGTGGTGACACAAAATGGGTGCTGAGGTAAACAGTCTGGAATAGATGTAATGAATTTGCACGGTGTTGGGGCAGAAGTGACATGTGAAGGAAGGGAAGAGAGTGTAGATGGAGATGAAGCAGGGAATGTATCTGAGAAGGTGTGGGAGATAGGAAGAGGAAGAGATGGAGGTAAGCTGTGTGGAAGCCCAGAAAAACTATTGTCAAGGAGATGAGGTGATCCACTATCTTAGTGCTGTGGAGGGACCAATCAGAGCAGTGGCCACCTCGAGCTGGGTGATGCTGACAGGGAGGTTCCCATGACAAGGGAGGCTCTAATAGAGCAAGGGGGTGGGAGTGTGACTCCTGTCTCCTGGAAGAGAATAGAAATGGCTGGGGAGACAGATTATACAGTTCCAGAAGGATATGCAGAGGGCTGGAAGACCAGGAATAAAAGCTGTTCCTGAGGTTATCAGGTAACTCTCTCCACCCCCATTGGCTGTCTAATCTAGCCTCAGGTACAGCCAGCAGTTGCCTGAGAGCCCAGCCTTCTGGTCACAGTACTCCACACCAAGTACTTGCAGAGTATTTGCTTTCTACATCTGTTCCCTCTAAGAAGCAAGCTAAGCCTGAGAGGATGCTTCAAGAGAGCTGACACTCAGAGCAGCCCTCCTTGGTACCACATAGGTGGTGCCCATGACAGCCAATCCTGCTTCTCTTCCTCCTCCTTCCTCTCATTTCCCGCATCCTTCTTTTCTACCCCATCCACTCTTTTGTTTTTATTCTTCTCTTATTTTTTTCTTTTTGATACTTTATAGTAAATTTAAATAGAAGGTTTTCTCATGTTTTTAGTATTGGTACTTGATTTTATACATACAAATTTTTATAGTTTCAAAACTTTAAGAATAGAAGGAACCTAATAATTTTAAAATCTTGTTTATTGGACATAGTGAGGAGTTAGGCATGAGAGTTTTTTTTATTATTTTTATTTTTTTAACGTATGTGAAGCACCTTGTCTATCTATCTCTGTCTCCTCTATACTTGATCAATAAAATTAAATGGGAAAACTTTTGGTATTTTTTTCCTATCAGATGGATCTCAATAAAACTGAAGATGTGATATCAAAATTGGAAAGCCTTCACCAGCAACCTCATATTTGGGATTTTCTACGTTCACTGCCCAGACTGCACATGTCCAGTGCTCACTTGGAAGATAGCATGGGTGCTGTGACACACTTTCTCCAGGCGGGTTTGAAGTAAGCAAACAACAACAATAAACATACATGTGTTATCTCTATAATTTTAGTAGGAGAATATGTCACTGGGCAATATTTTTATAAAAGACACCCTAATAATGTCCTTTTAAGGCATCTAGAACCCTTACACTTTCCCTTTTCCCCATCCGTGTATACATATCTTACCTGTGGGCAGTGGTGCTCTTTAGAGCATATTCAACCATTAGAAAGTTAACATTATTTGATTAACATTTTATTGACTTATATGAACATTGATGAAATAGTATATAAGATACTATAATTAATAATGTTACCATCAGCGTTGGTGTTTGTTTCTAAGATTTTCACAGCTAGAAAAGTGCCACAATATAATAATTTTAGTCAATAATTCCAAAGACATCATGTAGCCTGAAAGGTACCTTGTCCTGCTGACATAACAAGCCTAGTGGATCTGACCTCATGTTCTTAGAGGAACATTCTGAAGCAGAGCTTTATGTTGTGGACTTCCAACTTTTCAACTAGTGATTTTTACATTAAATTATTAACTAAACTACACATATACACAGCTTTTTGCAATGCTGACATAGCAGAGGGTTGTTAGGGGTGCCTGTCTCTTACACCTCACATTTTAGAACACAGCTCATCTGAGGACCAGACTCTTTGGATTTTCGCTATGCCTTTTGAACTGTAATGGACATCACTGGTGGCAGAGCATGAAGCACATTCTAACATTTTGTAATCTTAATTATTTGGCCAGAGTTGTAATGAGCCCCCTCTGTGCTGCTGCTCTAAGCACAGGGCTGATTAGCCGTGGAAAATGAGAATAGTCAGGGTATTTAGAGAGATGCACAATTTCAAACCAGTAGCTATGATAAGGGTGGCTGACAGTGTCATCTTCTGTGGGTTTCATTTCTGTTCTGTATTCTTTCTATAGTAGCAAAAAATTCTACTACTCATAGTAGGCATTGCTTGCAAGTGATGTTGGGATTCAGGGATGGTTTTTTAAAAGTCATGGGATTCTCCTAAAGGCACACAGCTGCAGTGAGAGATTTCCTTAGTGAGGAGCCACGTGGAGATTACCTGCTTGGAACCATGGTGTTGGTGGTTTCAATCTCATGCTGATAAAGTACATACAGTTCCACATCAGCTGGAAACAATTCTGACCTGTAGCAGAAATTATTTATAAAATATTGTCATTTAAAAAAAATAGAATGCATAACATATTCTTATTACTCCTCCTGTCCAAATCCCCTTATTCTGTAAAACAGTTTGACAACCACTGATTGGCCCATGAACTTTTTAGATCTTTGGATAGGACACATATCCCTTTTTAGTTCCCTGGGTAGGAATATAGTACGTTTTCCAGGTAATAGACTGACTATAAGAACCCGAGGTAGCCCAGCTAACTGCACATCCTCCTTTCACATTGTGTATTCCGTCTGGCCTTGTCTGCTAAACAGGCAGAAAGACCCAAGACTGAGCATAAAACAGAGTCTGTGGTAGAACACTCTGAAGCAAGGTGTATGTGAAAGCCACTCGAATATTGCAAGACAAAAATCTCATTTTTGCTTATTCTCCTACCCAGGGCGTTAGGGTTTCATTAAACCAAGCAGAATGCAAACACACTAATATTTGGCAACATCCTTAATCAGGGTTGGTGTCTGGCCAGTGGGAATGACGTAAGTCTGGAGTTGGTACTCCTTGGTTGACTGCTAATTGACTCACTCTGCTTGGTTTGTTTCTGACCTAGTTCATTAGCATCTCTGGGAGATTTGGATTGGCTACCACTGCATCAGACCATCTCCCAAGTTTCTAGACATGTTCTGAACGTGACCATCTCCAACCTGAGGTTTCTGCAGCAGCACAGAGCAACTGTCAATGGTGAGAGACCCTAAGGACTGGGGCTGTATCAGGGATATTCCACTCTTGTTAGCAAGCACAGAACCACAGGGATCTTTAAAGAATTAATTAATTAAAATATCAACCCAAAATTCATTGTTTCTGTTAGTAAGACAAACGTATGATCAAAATTTGTAAGTTAAAACTGACTTTCTACAGCTGTTGAAATTCTGAAGTCATTGCTAATAAGAATTGCACTTATATTTTTAAACAACTGAGTTTAAAAAAATTCCTTAAGTTGTAAGCCATCTTTTAAGTTCAGACAAACCACTTGTTTTGTGATTTTTAACCTTTCATCCTTTTAAGCTCCCTTTGGGAAGAAATTCCAGTCCCCTGTAAGTGGACTTGGAGGCAGCAGGAAAGAGCGAGGTCATTCAAAGAAGGCACGCTATTGTGTATGTAATAAGGATCCCTCTTCAGGGAAGTAAATGGGATCCCCTGTATTCTTGATTTGAACATTATTAAGTTGTCACTGGATTCAATATTTTACTTGTAAATTGATTCCTGTTGGCTCTTTCTTTCTTTAATTTTCTGTGGGAAATGCAGTGGGAGAACAGTGGATAGAATTTATCTCTTATCATCTGTTGTCTGTCTGTAACCATCCAGCCATCCACCTCGCCACTTGACTGTTCATCTGCCCCTACCTCTCTACTCATATATCAGCTAATCGTTCCCAACCCAGTCACCCCATCATTGCTACTCCACCAACATTCCACTCATCTGTTTCATTTATGAGCTGAAAAGGAAATGGGTTTCTCTCTCTCTCTCTCTCTCTCTCTCTCTCTCTCTCTCTCTCATCACTTAAGTACTCTATCATTTTTCTATAACCCAATATATTAAAACATATTTTATTTTTCACTCTATGTATGTGTGTGGGCTTGCACACATGAGTGTAATACCCATAATGGTCAGAAGAGGGCATCAGGTTTCCAGGAACTGGAGTTGGAGGCAGTTGTGATTCACTGGTTATGGGTACAGGGAGTTTAAGTAACTCAGGTCTTAGGCCCAGCAGGATTCACTTCTAACCAGTGAACATCTCTTTATCATCTTCCTTCCACTTAATTGTTTTTCTTTTACACAAACTCATTGAGATTTATATATTAGACAAGTATTTGTTTGAGTGGCTAGGCTAATCTGGCTGCATGATATTTTATTTGTGAATTAATTACAAAAAAGTGACTTTACATTAAAAATTAGTTTTATTTAGAGGTAGTATCTCACTAAGTTTCCCAGGCTGGTCTTGAACATGTAATTTTCTGGACTCAGCTTTCTAAGTAACTGGGATCATAGCTATCAATGAGGAGTGGTTCTTGCATCCAGAGATGTTTGTAAAGGAGCAAAAGATGTCAACGTAGAAAGCAGAGACCACAGAGAGAGAGAGAGGATCTGGCATCTTCTTCTGGAACAGCTTCAGAGAAGAGTTTCAAAGAATGTTAGAGTTTGTTGACATGACCAAGGAACATTTCCAGGGAAGAGGAACAGTGTTTGGCATTCATGGGCTTGCCAGGAGTGGACAGAGTTCAATGGTCAGCATGTCTGAGGTATATCAGGCAGTGGCAGAGATGGGCTCAGAAAGGGAGTCAGGTGCAGCGTCAAAGGCCAATGGATCAAGAGACTCAGGAATGCTCGTGAGGCTGGAGACAGGTAAGTCCTGGGTCACACTTCCCATTGGCCTTTTACTTTTGGTGGCTCCCTGTCCTGAGAAATACAATGCATTGGTTTTGTAGATATTCCTATAGACCCAGATATATTTCTCCTGCTGTATGCAACAGCATAACACAATATTGTCCTTCAAAATACCCTCCCTTACCCCAAGCTCCATTTGCTGCTTGGGGCTCAGGATGATAAATCTTAAGGAGAGGCTGGGTTTCTTTGACTTATTTTTGTATGAAGGAAGCTAGGCTATTAAGGATCAACTCAATTTTTATATCAATTTAGTTCTACCAGAAGCTATTTCTTAAGACTGGAATGAAAGACTGAAGGTGGGCTAGGAGATATATTAAAACACCACATTGAAAGATTTTTCTGTGACCTCAATTTTAACAAGCTCATTTGGAAGCAGAAATTTGTGCAAATCATCCACATTATAACATTCAATTTCGCTTACAATTGGAGATATAATTACTTTAAAGAATGTAATTAAAACAATTTTATATCCATTTGAGTCAGAGTTAAGAAATACGATTATAGAACAGACCTCTAGAGACCACTAAAAATTGTCTTCATTTCTCTTGTCTCCAAGAAAAATGTTTTTCCTGGTGAACAGATTGCAGTGCATGGAGGAAACTGATGGAGGCTCAGTCATATGACTCACCGAAATTATTAATTCACAGTATCTGAACATGGCACTCTACAGCTACAAACTTCAGAATCATATTTCCATTCAGTTTTCAAAAATAATAGATTTCTTTTCTAAAGCCTTTTGGTAGACTATTGACACTATTTTTTTCCTGATCTTTTATGGAACTCTGTGTCTAATTCTAATGAAGAATGATATCAGTAGAAATAGGTATTTACAACTCAGGCTCGGGAACAGCATATTTTGGGCAGAAGATATATTTTATTCTGGGAATGGGATTTTTTAAATAATAAGGTGAAATCTTACTTTTTCTTGTTCCATGTTACCTTGAACAGGAATCTCTCTTTTGTTCCATGTATCCATACCATATACACTGCCTACACATTAATCATTCAGCAGCCAATAGGACTTTTGGTTATCAGATCAGCTGTTATGGCATAAAAATGCTTTTGTTCAAGTAACTTTTTTTTAATAGTAGCCTTAAAATACAAAGAAAAATTTGTATTTTGGAAATTTTATTGACGCATATTATTATTGTATTATTCGTCACTTAAATGTCTTACTATGCCTACTTTGTAAATTAAACTTTATCATGGGTATGTATGGGTAGGAAAAATTTTCTATATCCAAGGTTTGGTTATGTATGTTTTCAGGTATCTTCTAGGGACCTTGCAAAGTGTCCTCTGCACATGAGGGTTGATAACTGTACCAGCTTTTCTTTATTCTTCCTTAAGCTCATTTGTTTATTTTATGTGTATGTATTTGCACGTACACACATCTGTATGTATGGCTGAGTCTATGTGTATCATGTGCATTTAGGTGCTCATAGAGCCAAGAAGTCATCAGAACCCATAAAACTGGAGTTACAGGTGGTTGTGAGCCAACATGTGGGTGCTGGGAACTGAGCCTGGATTACCCGAAAGAACAGTAAACACCATTAACTTTTTTTTTTTTTTTTAAAGATTTATTTATTTTATTATGAGTACACTGTAGCTGTCTTTGGACACACCAGAAGAGGGCATCCAATCTCACTATGGATGGTTGTGAGCCACCATGTGGTTGCTGGGATTTGAACTCAGGACCTCTGGAAGAGCAGTCAGTGCTCTTAACCGCTGAGCCATCTCTCCAGCCCCACCATTAACTTTTGAACCACCTCTCCAGCCAATGTTTTTATTCACCCCAAATGGTATTCAGTGGTAATTAGGTTTAATTTTTTATTCATTTAGAAGTAAAATATTATTTTGTTTATTATTATAGGCATATCTAAATGTCAAAATAACTAATGCATAAATCATCTGTGTTCACAGACACCATTTACCATCTGTCCCTGAAAAATATGGTGTGGGATCCTCAGAAAGTCCAGTCTGATCTTAAATCCCAATTTGGTTTCAATGACCTTCAAATTCAACACATCATGAATTATTCAGCTAAGATGCACGAGGTATGCACACTTTTCTTCTCATGGCATTGGGTATCCTTCAAGTGTCTCTAGACTATAGTCTCCCCCCACCCCACCACGAGTCTGCATCTCACACTCAACTGCAAACCCAAACTTTTAGATAACATGTGAATTTGTACAGTCTAGTCCCTTGTCACCACACCCCAAACAAAAGTGTATAGTAACTATATAGTACTCACATCATGTTAGCTATTTTAAGTCACCTGGAAATGAGTTAAACTATTTAGGTATATGTTTGCAGCTTTTATATAAATACCATACCATTTTGAATAAGAGAATTTGAGATCTGTGGGCTTTGAAATCTTTGGATGGCCCTGGAATCAATGCTTCACAGAAACAGAGAGTCAACTGTTTATTACTGGGACCAGCTGGGTAGTGATGGGAGATGGTAGCTAGGAAGGTGAAATCTGCTTCTGAACTTCAAGGTTCTTAGACATAGCAGCCCTTAGAAATGTCATTTCTTTCCTTATCATTTTATCTCACCACTCAGGCAGTTCAAAAGTGATATGAACTTGATTACTCTGGAAACTATCAGCATGATAGACCATAGAGTATAGCTTTAGGCAGGAAAAGTAGACTCAGGGGGAGCAGATATATGGAGGATTCTCCGGGTGGAGAGAAAATGGCTATGAGAGGAGATGGGCTAGCTGAAACTAAACCTCAGTTACTAAACTAGAAGAAATAAAGATGTTGTCTTAGCCTACTCTTAGTACATAGTTCACATGGATATTGCTGAGGCTCCGTGGGTGTCTTTTGTCTGCAGAGCCATTTTCGGTAGCTTCATACAATTTGGAGGCACTTCTTCTTTGCAGTAGGTACACGAACACACACTTGCATCCTTGGTATGTGAATCTCCTTCTCTCAGACCTCAGCTATGCCTAAAGGGTTTTTCTTGTATACTCAGAGAATACCTGATATCTCCTTTTGGAGTCTTGGAGTGTACTGAGGGTAAGCTTTACCCTACTTTCCCATGATTTTCCATGTCTCTGTAAGTAACTGCTTTCCCCTGATACATTTGCCATGCTTTGACCATAGTCCTCTAATCCCAAGTTTTTTTTTGAAAAGTCAATTCATAAATTTTTAAATAGTATTTGGAGATGAATTTTTTGTGAAGTAATTAAGACTAGATAAAGTCATGGGGTGGTTAACTCATGATGACATTGGTGGCTTTATTAGTGGAGGAAGAGACCTAAGTGCTACACTTAACCTATCTGGCCAGGTAGTATTTGATGCCATGTTTTGATGAAGAGTAAGGCCCTCATCAGATGTCAAGAAGATACCAGGGCCACGTTCTTAGACTTGCTAGCCTCCAGACTCTTGAGCTATCTGAACCCAAGAAGCCCATTGGGTTTAGTCTTTTTGTTTACCATCTGATAAACTGTATGATCTGACCATTTTACGAAGTATCTCCAACTTACTTGACTTGAGATTTGGATGTCAAAATGTTCATAGCTGCTGTAGTTGAGACTTGAAGGCCAAGTAGTCTGTCTTTTACTCCATATTCTCAGTTTTTTTTGGCACAGTTTTCTCATTATGTTACAATAATAGTCAAGTAAAGTAGGACTTTTACATTGGAAAGGCAATCATTTTGAGTTTAAGATTAAATGGAAAATAGTCAGGATATATCACAATGTAATTATAGATGTGGATATAAGGTCTTTAGATATAGAACATTATAGGTTTGTATACGATGTGATTTCAGTGCCTGTTTCTGCTCTAGCATGAGAACAATTCAAAGCAACACCTAGATACTGCTGTTAGAAGTCCAACATGAGCCTTCTTGGTCCAAAGTCAATGTATCTTCAGGACTGCATTTCCTCTGAAGGACATAGATACTGTTGTAGAGAAAAACTCTTTCTTCCTTTAGCCTTCCTTTAGTTCAATGGCTATCCTTACAAATTAATATAAAAATAAAAAAAGGGCTAGAGAAAATTCAGCTTTAACTATGTAGGTGAAATTCTTTCTTCCTTTAACCTTCTAGTTCAGTGGCTACCCTTACAAATTAAAGTAAAAGGAAAAAAGGCTAGAGAAAACTCAGCTAATGGTAGGTATACATGGTAGTTGACAACGACACTGGCCAAGGAGTCAACCTGGTGACTGGGGCTTATACAGCACCATTGTCTAAACACAGAATAAGCTGTGGGCCTCCATTAAGGGAGGGAAGCAATGGACAAGACAGGGCAGGGTCTGGTGGATAAGGTGACCAGGACAGCCTCCAGGTGAGCAGAAGGGGCAGGACAGATTCTCTCTTCCTAGTATGACATCATGTGTGTGAACAGAAGTGTGCTCTATTAAACAGGAAAATTTCTACTGGACTTTTTGATAGGGTGAAAGGTTGGAAGCTTTTCCTACATCTACTGGTGTTCAGTTTCCAAAAGCTCAAAACAAATTCCTATACTAAAGGGGTGGGTTTTGGAATGGTACATTCTGGGGCTTTTCATCCCCACCACTTTTGCATTTTCCGTTGCCCCGAGGCTGTCGATGGTCCCTGCTTGTAGTTTCTCCTTTCTCTGGAAAGTTAACAATTTTCCAGGATTTATCTTACCCAAGTTCTCTGGTAGTCCTTTGTCTACTAGTACTGGTAATGAGGGCTTTTGTGATAACATTGAGCCCACTTGATAATTGGGATAATCTATTATTCAGTCAATTTATTGACACCTTAATTCCATCTTGCAACCTCAAATTTTATCAGCTGTTCAACGTAACATGTTCATAAGCCCTGAGGGCTATGTTGTAGAACCTCAGAATTGGTGGGTCTGCTTTCCACTTTTGTAAAGCCCATGAGTATCTATTTTTTGTTTGTGTGTTCAGGTCCTCTCCAAGTCTAGTCTGACTTCATATAAGAAATATTAGTCCCATCATGACAGCTACTTCCACATGATCTCACTGAGTCCCATGCTATTTGTCTCTCGATTACTGTAGCAACTGCCTGAGATTTTAATCACCTTAATGGAAGAAAGGTTTATTTGGCTCAGTTTCAGGAATGTCACAGGTTCCTTGGCACTGTTGTTCTTGGGGTATTCAGTGAGATGATACATCATGGTGGGAAGCATATGGTAAAGGAAGCTATTTACTTCATGGTGGCCTGGAAGCAAAGAGAGAAGAAGGGAATAGGGTCCCAATATCCTGTAGAAGAGCACACCCCTGATGATTTAATGTTTCCCTTCTAAGCCTCATCTCCTAAAGTCACCTCCTAATATCATCCTATGGGTCTCTGGAAACTACCACTTCCAAACCTTAGAGCACCCCAGAGGTTCTACTTCATCACATTGTCAACCTGTCGGCGATAGCTTCCATGTAGGCATTTTTAAAGCAATGAAAACATTCCTACAACAGTAAGCATCAACAGAAGTTCTGATGACCAAGTTATTGTAAGAATACAAAGTGGGTGGATATAGCTCATTTTGCCACTCACATTTGTAGAGTAGTTTCAAAGAAGTTAATACACAAAGGAGAACTGATTTAAAATAGTAAAGCAATGTCTAACCCGGATGCAATGCTAATCATTCTAACTTTGCCTGCTTTTGATAACTGCAAAAGACAGCAAAGTACCACTGTTCAGAGAATCAACTACTGGCTTAGTCTCTAATGGCTTTTGGTAGCAGAATGAGGCTGAGCAATGTTTGACTCAATGTTTGAGCAGTCTCCTCCTCCTGGAGAACCAGCAGCCCCTATTGCTGTGCCTGATCCTAAAAGAACAGGACCTATTTTTGTCCTTAACTCTAGAGACCATCCCTCAGGACAAATACCACAGACATTTTAGTGATACGAGTGTTCAGTCATGTGGACACATGAGCTTTGACTCCAGCAAGACTGGGGAATTATTTTGAAAGAAAAACATTCCAGGGAAATCAGCTTCACTTCATAGTATTTCTTATGTTGTTTCCAGATTCCTACACATAGCTTCCTAGAGAGGATGGTGTGCTCCATCTTGTCCAACACTTCTGAGGATGAAGCCGAGAGCAAGGGCTACCAGGCAGACTGTCATCCCAAGTGGTCAGCAGTCAAGAACTACATCATCCATGTAGTCAGTTGGCTGAAGCTCTATGGACAGGTGCTGTTTTATGTCTGGATACTATGAGTGCAGCGGATCTTTGCCCTGCACATTACAAATTATGTGATTCTATGACTTTCCCTGGGAAAGGCCACAGGTCCTCCATACCTGGTCATTGTGACCTCCTCTCATATGCATCAAACAGCCTTAACTCATCAAACTCTCAAGACACCAACAACATTTGATGTATGCACACAAGCACACCTGTTAGTAAGATGTTTGTAATTCAAATTTTGTATATCATATTCATGTTGCTAGCATATGAGATCCCTTGGGCTACTTTGACACATAGCTATTTAAACATCACTTTTGGCTTGTACTTCCTATGTTTTTTTTTTCCTTGAAATATTGTGAAAAATTAATGACTGATTTAAAAGCACACCAACTGTCTTCATAGATGTAAGGGAAAGTGTGTGCATGTGTATTTCAGAGAAACAAGGCTGGTGTATAGAAGAGTTCCTTGATCAGTAGAAAGTTGATAGCTCCAAAGTTCACAGTAGCCCTGGATAGCTCACAGCTCTGTTCCTTGAGATACATGGATACTAACAGGGCACTCTCCTACCACAGTACCACCCATTCTTTGTCAAATGTCATATCTATTTGCATCCATTTTACCCTGGAGAACTCACCCCAATAAAACCTTTCAAACATGCGTGACTGATCAAGGTCAGAATCTCAAGTATTGGATGAAATAAATCATCAGAAAAAAATACATTGATGTTCACGTGATAGTATGCATCTTATTCATTACTGCAGTGATGAAGAGACAGTGCTGGGGAAACCCGTATTTAAAGTGTTAACGTGGGTTGCTAGTCAAGCCTCCTTCAGTTTACCTGCATTTGCATTATGCATGTCTCGATGGCTGATCTGAGAATGAGATACTTATATAGCACGAATGATGACCTTAGCGCTAGCTGCCTTATATATATAACGACTAGACATATTTTAAAGCTCATCATTTCATCAAACTCTTCAATGTGATAGTTCAGCTTTCAAGTTAGATCTTCTGAAATGAAATGCATAGTTCTTTCTTTTCTCATTTCTTTCCAAGGAATGATAAAAAGAATAGAGGAATAATATATAAGTTCTGTGTCCTTGGTTGGCATTTATAATCTTTACTTTTTGAGTAGACATGAAACCATAGTACAATTGTAATAGACATTTTAGTTAAATTAAAAAAAAACAGAAATTAAAAAAACCTTATCATTTAAAATGGTCTTTTACTATTTCTTAAGTACAGTGTTTCTAATGTGATTGATAATCTATTTTTGTTTCTAAATTTGCAGGTGTTTGACCAGTGGCAGCAGGGTGGGCTGCTGCAGAACCTGCTTGCAGGTGCCAGCCACAGTCTGGCAGCCCTTAGGGACCAGTTTAAACAGCAGAGTGAGTCGTGGAAGGTGGTGGAAGCCCTGCACACTGCCCTGCTCATCTTGAATGACAGCTTGGCAGTGGATGGCCCCAGAGACAACCATCTGTTTCCACAGATGTAAGACATATGTATGTCTTTTGCCATTGAGTAGGTTTGATCGCACTGACATGGTAGGAATGTGCAATGATGCCATTAGAAACAAATTTTGTAAAAGTACAACTAAACACAGATGCTAAGTTAGTGCATGGGAAAACTAAGGCTTTTATTGTGGACACTGCCAGGATAGATCTGTGCAGTTCTCTAGACATGAGTGTGAA
The DNA here is from genome assembly GCF_004785775.1 of Grammomys surdaster. Taxonomy (NCBI): domain Eukaryota; kingdom Metazoa; phylum Chordata; class Mammalia; order Rodentia; family Muridae; genus Grammomys; species Grammomys surdaster. The sequence continues at coordinate 19,066,602 of NW_021604569.1, read as the reverse complement.
TATGTAAAACAATCTACTGGGCTGTTCAGGTGTAGTGGCACTCATCTCTCATTCCAGTGCTCAGGAGGCTGAGATCTCTTGAGCTCAGGAGTTCATCCCAGCCTCAGTGACAATAGTCCATGTCTTAAAAAATGACCAACCATCCCAAACCAAATGAACAAACAAACAGAAGTAAGTAACCTTACAGGAGCATGATCACATTGGAAAAGGCATCAGCTTCCTGAATTTTAGGTTGATGTCTTTGTCTTAAAATGAAAACACACCACACACACGCACATGCACACACACATCAGAGGTACCTTCCCAAGAGATTCATCCTGTATTTATTCATACTTAAAGACTAAATGTTGAGAAGTATATTTACCAGGTAGTCTGTTCAATGGTGGGCAATTGAAGTAGTTTTGTCAGAATAGCCTGTTTCTGGATAATCTTGGAGAAGGGCTTATTGTACAACAAGCCAGCAGAAGTTAACACTGTTTTAAAGATTACTTTGCATGGGGGTATGTGGGGACTGGCCATAACCATAACCCTCCTTGCTAGTTCAAGAGCAGATATATTTGTGTCTGAGATCTGCTTAACAATGGTTTCACAACTCTATTTTCAATTCCAGGGCTGATGCATTCCACTTTGTCTGTGTGTGTGCATGTGTGTGTGTGTGTGTGTGTGTGTGTGTATGTGTAAGTGTAAGTACATATATATATATATATATATATATATATATATGTATATATACATATATATATGTATATATGTGTGTGTGTTGATATTTATGTGGGTTGTTTGTATATGTGTGTGATGTATGTGTTTGTATGTATGTTGTTTGTTTATATGTTTTTGTATATATGTATGATATGTGTGATTATATACATATAGTGTGTGGATATGTGTACTTGTGTGTTGCATATGCATGTATGTGGTGGATGCATGTGTGTATATGTGTACTGGGGTGTGTGTATGTGTAGCAGTTTGTGCTAATGTGAATCCTATCAGCCTCTGAAATTACTGCTTTTCTCAGAAGAAAACAGGTTTCTTGTCTCCAAAAACGTTGGAGAATGAAAACCATGAGATTTTGTTCAAATACAGAAATTCTGGCTCTATAAGATACAGTGGTACCATGGCATCATAAGTATATGAAGTTATACTGTTGTTATGGTTGCAGAGTTAACAGCAACTCTAAATGTTTTAAGCTCTTTCACATTTTGTCGAGTCCACTTAGGATGTAGGGTCTTGCTTTTGATGGCCTTATTTCCTGACTGACCAAGGAGATGCCCTGGGCCATGGAGTACTGGGACTGTGGGTAGCAGTGCCATAAATGCTGTAGAAAGATGGATACAGGGAAACAGCAGGATGCCTTGAAACAGGAGAGGGACAAAGAGCAGGGGTGTCAATAACTTCAGGTATAGGACACTGTATTGTAATCTTGAAAACTACCTGTTTGCTTGGGCAACATAAGGGACAGATTGTTCTCTAATACATTAATAAACATACTACAGTAAGTCACTTCAATTATCTTATAGACACTAAAGGCCTCCTGACACTCCAGCCCAGGGTCTTGACTGTTCTCTGACACACAAGAAGAGTAAAATTCAAGGATGGCTCACTTGTTCCTTAGCTCATTCAGACATTAGGAAAGCTAAAGATTTCAAAATATGGTGTCTTCCAAACTATGGATGACCACTCTGTGTGCAGTTAGGTCCAGGAAGAGGAGGGCCTGATACTGCCTTAGCTGTTTACCCTCTGAATTCACAGGGCTATTGGTCCCAGGCATCTCCTTTTTCATTCAGACACCACTAGTGCCACACCTAATACAAAACTGCCTCCCATCCTGTCTGGGCAACAAGCAGATTGTACAATTCTATCATCAGCCATCCTACCTGGTAATGGCCACCAGATAATCTCTAAGGCCTTTTCTAGTTACTAAACCATTGGTCTTCTGGAGAATTTGTCCTGCCCATTGACCTCATCGCTTCCCTTTACAAAAGGGTTAGTCTGTTGACATTGCTAGACTACTCTGGATTGACAGTCTCTCTGATCCTACCATACAGACAGTGCCCATGCTCAGGGAAGATTAGTCTCACGTCTGCTAAGAAATGCTTCTGTCTCCTTCTAGGCTTTCCTCTGTCTTCTCTTCTCTTCACAGATTCACTGGTTTTTCTTACCTGGATGTCAAATGTCCCCTTATACAACCTTCAAGACTTTGCAATCCCTCTCATGAATTCTATTGTTTCTGGAGTTGTCTCTTCCTCCTTGTCCTTCTTCCCTTTCTTCTCTCTCCTCTTCCTCCTCCTCATCCACATTCTTCCTTCCCCTCCCGTCTCCTCTTCCTCCTCATCTTCCTTCCCTTTCTTTTCTTCTTCTTCCTTTCCTCCTTCTCTCTCCTCCCATCCTCTCCCTTCTCCTCCTCATGGAGTCCCATCTCAGCAGGGCTGTGTAGGGTTGAAACCCTGACCACTTTCTCTCTGATAGTGTTCTTTCTTACCTGACATAATTTTGGCTGGCCACTTTGGTCTGGACCCTGTAGCACTCTTGAGTATTTCCTCTACTTTAGGAACTGTCCTGCTCCTTCTTCTAGAACTCTTGTCTCTGTTTAAACTTTGTCTGTCTCTCAGCATCTACACTTGTATTAAATTGAGCAGTGACTTGTGCTAGACTTCTATAAGATTCTCAATCAGCCCTTGTCAGGAAACTGATTGTCTCATACCCCAAATATTGGTTCAGGAAATAACACTTGTTTCAAAATCCTTTGTCTCCATAGCCAGTCTTTCACATATTCTCCTGAAGTCACCGGAGACTGACTCATTGTCTTGAGACTTTGTGCTGGCTTGGTGGCTGAGCTGTGGGTCTACATCTGGGCTCTGATACACAGCAAAGATTCTGGGCAACATGGTCTCATAGGGGTGACTCTGAGCATTCCAACAATACCTGACTCAGCAAACACACATAGAACTCTTTGCTTACAGATTTGGTCTTAAAATTTCCTTGCTTGTTGGAGCTTGAAGAGGCTCAGCAGCCCAGATTCAGATTCCATACCACATAGTGGATGATCTTTTCCACTTGGCAAGTAAATAAAAACAGTTATCTTCGTTTTTCCTCATTCTTCTGATGAGCCAGTCTGCTTGCTCCTCAGTATAATCTAGAGTTCCTTAGATTCCTTAGATAGTGAGCCACCTGACCTTGCTTTGTCCTGTGGAAGGCCCTGTTTAAGAAGCTAACCTTCAGGCTTGATAGAGAGACATGGTGTATCCAGGGTGATGGACTACAGATGGATCATCCTTCTTACTTATTCCTTATAAGAGAAACATCACTAGGACTCTCCCTCGCTCTTCTATACTCTCTGCAGTGGTGGTATCCAACAGCACACTGTCTATAGAACCAAAGCCACGTGTCGAACATGTACTTTATCCAACACTGGTGAGATGCTCTGAGAAGACCAGGTGGATGCAGGTCTGAGTAAGTCCAGATACAGACAAGCAGCACAGCTTCATTTAGGTTTCAGCAGGGGTGGGATGGAGGTGGGTAGGGTGGGATGGTTTGCTTGGATTCCTAGTAGGCACATCTCTCATCTTTGCTCCTTTATCTGGCCACTCTTTTCCTGGCTGAAGATGCACTGTGTGGCCATGAAAGTACAGAAAGCCTGGAGTTGGCAGCCCTGCTCCTCACTGTGACCTGCATGTGGTTCTTCACTCTCCCACATTTGTTTCCATTTCAGCCTTCTCTTGTTCTCAGTTCTCACACTTCTTCCTTCATACTGTCTTGTCTTCTTTGCTGTCTGCATCCATTTGAGCCATGTACACATCATCCTTCTTAGCAGACTAGAGATCTGACAGACCATGCATTGGGCCTCTGCCTCTTCCTGCAACCCCAGACCCCCAAGCAAGGATATAGAGGCAAATATGTATTGCTGGATATTCTGCCCTCAGTGGTTTTCTGCCAGGCTTTCAAGGAGAACATCTTTACAAAAAATCCTTATAGCAGGCCCCAGGTTGAATAGCTAGCCTCACCCCTCATGACTAGAGGCATTAAGCAGCCTTATAAGTTATATTTTTTCCTTTGATCTTGGAGACTCTCAGCTTATCTTATGCAGGATTCCTTTGATGGGTCTTTCATGCCTTTTATTCCTTGGATGGGTCAATATTTTGAAAGTCAAATTAATTTTCTGTGCCTCATAACTGTAAGCTTTAAGGCATTAAAAAAAAGTAGGTTTCCTTGTGTATCTGAAGCTGGCCTTGAACTCACAATCTTTCTGCATAGGCAAGCCAAGGACTGGGATGATAGGCATAAACTGTCATCCCCAGTAATGCAAATATTTGTAAAAATAAGCTAATACTTCAACCTAATTTTCACCTGTTTCATACATTTTTAGAGGTAAAGAGAATATTTAATTTGAACCTGTTTTCTAAAAGAATCTTTCCAGCACAGGATTCAATAACTGACAATGCAATTTGTCAAGAACTCAGGTGCTGAAGTGGCCCTTCTAGTCTGTGAGCACAATTCCCTAAGTGGTGGGATGTTTTCTTTTGCCTCATCTCTTGAGTTGGTGCATTCCTTATTTTTGCCCCTAGATTCCAGAATCTGAGCAAGTTGCAGCATGCATTGTCAGAACTGTCCCCATGGCCAGCTCTGAAGAGACTGCCCCTGCTAGATACTGTTCTCAGGAACACAATCGCCCAGGATTTGCTGTTTGTTCAAGGTAAATCAGCTCTGCTTTTCTTTGCCGCTCACTGATTATGAGCCCGTAGAAGTGTTCTTGTGCCTTGCTGGTAAAATTATAAAGCTTCAAGCTGAGTTTTGTTGGTGTTGTATACATTTATGTATCGCCACAGAGTCCTCAAGGGTGTGTCACATACAACATGCCATGCTGCTGTCATAATGAAGGTCACATTCTACTGTTTGGCAGAGCCTGCAGTGTGGTCTGGGTCAATCCGTTTCATGGGACAGTTTAACTTTCTCACTGACACCAATCCCATGATTGTCAAGCTGGAGATACACCCAGGACTCTGTGCATAAGGGCATTGGTTCCTCTGCTTGCCTGCCCTCTGCACTGTTCAGTGCCTGCATGGGATTGAGATCTTTCTAAGAGTACAGAATGCTCTTTTGTGAACTCTTAATGCCGGGCAGGTACTCCTTCTGCCCTCCTTTGAGGAAGGCAAGGTTACACTTTGCTTTCATGGGTCAAATCGTTTTCACCCTTTTAGGGAGAAGAGAGGAAGACAGTGTGAGGGGCCATTGCTTTAGAAGCAACGTGCTCTTGTAACAAAGTACCCACACTATTGAGTCCTCAGAAAGGATTACAGAACTTCCCATCGTGTTCCTGTTTTCCTTTCTCATAAGATAATAGAGCATTTGTTAACAGGCTGGGTTTGCTGAAATTTATATTTTTGGAACTCCCTTTACTGTTTCATGGTTGTGGAGAAAATTGAGGATGGAAGAAACTTAATCCAAATGGTGGGTGAAACATATTTTTATCTTGCAGAAGTCCTCAGTTATCTGGAGAGGTCAGCAAGGGATTTTCTAACTGTTGGGTCTGAAGGATGGAGACTAGAAAAGGATGTTTTATTTCGGGGGCTAAACCAGGTAAAGATTACATACAAACTATTTTTCCCTACAAAATATTAAAAAAAAATTGGAAGCAGTGTTTAGCTTTGCCTGTTGTGAGATTTGCTGATGACATAAGGAGAATGAGCAATATTTTTTTCTCTGAAAATGCTGGGCTTTACTTTAACATGGCTCTTTCTATTTGTTGTTGTTTATTCTATAGAGAATATCACTGAGCATTCCTAAATGTTCCCTCTTTCTATCCTTATTAATTTTTCAGCTGTTGACGAAGAATGCTTCTGCCTTTTGCCTGAATGGACATTTGTCTCAGGAGGATCCCCTCCCTACTGGAAACTCCAGTATTTGGAGTAGTGTCTGGGGAGTGCTATGCCATACCCTGTCCTTCAATAAGACCAGTGTTTTAAATGAGCTGCTTCTAGCAGTGAAGGATGCTGTAAGTATCCACCATTAGATTGCTCCATCAGCACCAGCTGGATTTCTGTTAAAGGGTAAGCACCCGACTTCCGGTCTGGGCCCGAGCATAGAACAGGTCTCAGACAGCAGCTCTGTACCCAACCTCAGAAAACCAAGAGAAAGAGGGCCTCCCAGGAGCTTTAACTCAGGCAGCATCCCAGGTAAAAATGAATCACCCGTGATGTCTGCTGTTAGAAGTTCTAATCCAGATCCTGGCCTCCAAACTTATACTACTCAGACCTTTGAAGTGCCACTGACAAGAACATCAAACAGCTAGAGATTGACATCACTAATCTGAAGAAATCCCTCATTTCGCTGTCTGAAGAGACCTCGTAAAATCGCAAAGATCCTTATTGGACTTGATTTACTCTATTACAATAGAAAAGGCTGTGTACAGCTCTTGACTGTGTACAGCCCTTAAAGAAGAAGGTTGTCTTTACATAGACAAGACAGGAAGGGTTAAAGAGAGCATGAAATAGGTCAGTGGAGGCCCTGAGAAAAATCAGAGAGAGAAAGAGACAGATGAATGTTGGTACAAGAATTGGTTTTCAGCCTCTCCAAGGTTGTAAACCATACTTCCTCCCATCTTGGGACCATTATTTGGGTTCTCTTTGCTTATTTCTGCTGGTCCCTGGGCCTCAAATAGGCAGACTAACTCTGTGAAACAACAGATACATAATTTGGTAGCAAAACCTATTCAGATATATTATCATAAGTTAGCTATGGAGGACCACGAGACTCAAGATGAGGTTGTTACTTTATACAGGGTGTTCCCAAAACCCATCTCCACCCAACCTAAAAGAGGGGACTCCCACCCCTAGACTAAGCAGAGAGGGGCCACCCAGAACCCCCTCTGACTGGTGATCTGAATTCTTGCTTAGGCTGCGAGGCTAAGCACTGCAAGGGAATATAAATAAAAGTTAAAAATATCTCTCTGGGTTCCCTGAGGGACAAGCCTGACTGCATAGGGGTTGATGTCCAGAGTATCCCCTCTCCAGGAAAAAGACATCGGGATGGGTATGGCCCTCATGCCTCACTGGACAACGACATGGGGACTGGAGCCATTACAAGGTCCCCTTCAAGTATTGGAGATCAGGCCTCTATCCCCGCCTTCGCAAGATTAGAATCGCCACAGCCCTTCTATACTTAGAGAAGGCAGGAGATGTCAGGGACAGCCCTGATTACACATTGAAGGCCTAAGATCAGCCATAGGGCTAAAATCAGCAATAGGCCTGTCATACATGTATACTAACACCAAGTCTTGGGTCTCAGTGGAAAAACATTGAAACAGATGGCTATAAGCTATTGTAAACAGGCAGCTTTTGTGGACATTTACCAGACTGAGTAGTCATAGACCTTGTAAATAGGTAGCCTTGGCAGACAATATCAACTTAGATAAGGAAAAGTGAGTCATAGGCAGAGTCAAAGTGACCTGTCCCCTGAACCTTCACCCAGCCGATACCTGGTTCTGAAAGATATCTGTATTCTCCCTGAACACCCACACTCCAGTGTCATCCCCTTCTCCACATCCTGCCTTTCTGTGTTTATAACCCCTGTGTGAATGAATTATGATTTGAGAAAAAAATAAATAAATTATTTAAAATATAAAAAAAAGAAAATCCATTCCCCAAATACTGAAATACATAGCATGGATAAACAGAACACTGGTTTCAGTTAGAATGCTCAAATAAACTGAGCAAACAAAACATCTTATTGTAACCACTTTGGCAAAATCCCCCAAAACTATAAAAGATCACAGAATGTACTAGTTCAGTGTTGCATTGACTGTAAAATTAAATTAAAATTTCTAATTAAAAAAAAAGAGGTAAGCATCCAACATGCTAATATTGAACCTGGAATTTGGACCATGCAAGTGTTGGCATCCCTGAAAGGATGCTGCTGCCTGAGTTGTGGCTACTCCTCAGTTCTATCCCTCCTGACTACTTGAGTGTAGTGGTACATACTCCCTGCCACAACCTTCCTGGCAACCCTTGAGAGTACTGCAAACTTCTGAAAACACACATCTGCCCTTCCAGTTTCCTGGTCTCTTCCCTGCTCTGTGTTTTCCTGGTTGCATATAGGAAGGAAAGCACAGAGTGAGCTTTGTTGATAGTTAATGGAAAAACAGCTTTTAGTGATGAGAGGATTTGGAAGTCATTCTCTTCACCTGTCACTGCCTAGCATTCAGTTAACTATGCTGAACAGTGACACAGACTATGAAATGCTTCAAAAATGGTTATGTCAACTTTAGCACTTATTTTTTTTAACCAAGAATTAAAATGTATAATATTCTTAGGTTCATCATTTTGCTCCTCTCACAATTACCTGTCTCTTAAAAAATTCTTCCTTATGTGCATTAGAATATAAAATTAGTTGAATAATAAAACTGGTAAAATGGAAATGATTCTGAGCAAAATTAAAGTGGAAATAAGAGTGTGTACATAGTCAAACCCTTCACTGTCTTCTCAGCATTTATAATGCATGCCAAGGGGTTATACATACATGAAGATTTTCTCTGGCTTGAGCAGAGCAGATAACATGAGTACATAATAGTTTGGCATCTGGAAGTTTCCCCGAAGATGTTTTTGTGTTTTGAATGTGGAGGAAAACTTGGAAGCTAAGAAAAGTCATAGTGGGTTCTTGGTAGACAGGTGTACCTGAAGTTAGACAGGAAAGCCCCTGGGGCACTGGTACTGACTCAGTGGGATCTATAGGTAGCAAGCACACAGTTCTTCAGCTCTATGAGAAAGCTTCTTAGATAGAAGTTGGGTGATTTGTCCTAACAGACCATTCCAAAGCTCAGTGGTTGGAAACAAAGCATATTCTATATTTCTTTATGATTCTGGGGCTGAGAGAGGCTCAGCCAGGTAGAGTTGTCTTAGTCCTATGGATATTCCTTTGTACAGCTGTGATCTTATGACTATAGGGCCTGGAGTTTGGACAGTGAGGTTGTGGGGCTTATCTTAATGACTTCATGTGGGCTCCCTTGATAATCAAGGGTTCATAAAAGCAACTGAGAAAGAAGAGAAGTTTTCAAACTTTTTGACTACTCAGGCTGAAATTTGTACAAGTCATTCTGCCGCATTTATAGACCAAGGAGTCAGAGCTAAAGGGACTGTGGGAGGGGTTACCATGAGGATGCTTATCAGGTCTGATTCTCTGAGTACTTTGTTAAGCATTCCCCCACTATATTTGGGGAGATCATCCAACACACATGACAACACTAGAATATTTATTAGAAGCTTAATTACATGAGGGATAAATTTTACTTTATTATTGGGTAAAGTTTTATTTGGGGGATGCAACTTTGAACAATTGAGTAGAGGTTAATGTCTTCAACTACCTTGAGATCATTGTCCAGGAGTCTATAAGGAGGCCTTGATAAATGAACAAGGTGGGCTCCATATCAAATGCCCACACAAAATGCTTAACTTAACTTTTGACAGGTGATTTTTTTTCTTTTTAAGGGTCATAGTTTGCAAGCTGTCATTTCAGGACACACGAATGGATCAGATTCAGAACATGGTGGGCATTTTGGCTGGCAGGATCTTGGGGCACAGCTGTCAAAAGTAAGCTTTACCTGTTCTCAGGTCTTCCAGCTTTCAAGAGCTGATGCCTTACCTGGGAATAGTGTCTCTCCTGGTGGCTGTGAGAACCAGCTTGTCTCCACCGTGTAAGTATGTGTTGGATGGAAAACTTTTCAGGGCTTAGACATTGGCAAGATTTCAGGTGCTACTTGGTAATGGCTCACCATCATACATTCTGTTCCTAAAGAGAAAAATGGAAAGATACTTCAATGAGATTAACCTGTTGCTAAGATAAGACAGCTTCTAAAAACAACACATTAATAAAATTAATAAGAACTATAATACAGTTTCCCTGTTTACTGACTGTTTTCCCTGTTCACTGACTTAAGCTTTCATGACAAGCCCCAGGTTTGTGTGTAACCAGGCTGTTGTTTCCCTGTAGGAAGCTGCTCAAGTGAGCAATATCTTTTTCCTATTTCATGACCCTTTACATAAATAGCCACTTTTGGGGCTTCTAATAAGCTCACAGTCAAGTATATCAAATGGTGATGTATTTTTTTCTTAGCCTCAAAGTTTATTTTATATTGTTGTGTTTATTTTCTTTTTGCTTTTTGCTTGATTTACTCTCTATTTTTGTGTTTTATATATTGCCACATGTTTTTTTTTTCTCATTTTCCAAATCAAGGTAGAAGAATTCATAAATGAATAGAACTATTTAAGATTCAAGTTGCTTTTGAATGTGTACTGTCAATACATTTGCACTTATTGCCTTTGGGTGGGTTTATGTGTTAATGTGAAAACTGTTAGTTAAGTTCTATTTTCTGGATTCTCTTTGCCACAGGGTATCTCACATACTTGAAGAAGTACAAATGTCCACGCAGAAAATGTCCTACTGGAAAATTGTCTCAGGGATCATCAGGAAGACATGTGAATTGGCTCGATATGTGAACATGCATGGAAGTTTCCAGAACAGTCTGATATGTAAGTCGGGAGGTCTTAATGACAGGAACGTGTGCTGCTTTTTCTTCTTAGTGAGACAGGGTTGCAGAATGAAGTGTTTTTATGCACTGTGGAGGGAAGCCTAAAATGAGAGTCCCTCTAAATGAGGATAGCTATTATGGTTACTGTGGTCAGGGATGCCTTATAGCTGTGATAATTCTGCTTTGTCTGGCCAGGCTTTTCCAGCACCATTCACAAAAATTTTATTCACTTTCAAAATTGCCCTCATTTAGATGAAAATATTTATTTATTTTCTTTTTTTACTAGATATTTTCCTTATTTACATTTCAAATGTTATCCCCTTTCCCCATTTACCCCCGGGAACCCCCCTATCCTATCCTTTCTTCCCCTGCTTCTATGAGGGTGCTCCCCCATCCACCCACCCACCCCAGCTTCCCTGCCCTGGCATTCCCCTACACTGGGGCATTAAGCCTTCACAGGACCAAGGGCCTCTCCTCCCATTGATGCCTGGCAAAGCATCCTCTGCTACATTTGTGTATTCCTTGGTTGGTGGTTTAGTCCTTGGGAGCTCTGGGGGGGGGTCTTGTTGGTTGATATTGTTGCTCTTACTATAGAGTTGCAAACACCTTAGGCTCCTTTAGTCCTTTCCTTTAACTCCTCCAGTGGGGACCCAGTGCTCAGTTCAATGGTTAGCTATGAGCATCTGCCTCTGTATCAAGCTCTGTCAGAGCCTCTCAGTAGACAGCTGTGTCAGGCTCCTGTCAGCATGCAGTTCTTGGCATCTACAATAGTGTCTGGGTTTGGTGATTATATATTGGATGGATCCCCAGTTGGGGCAGTCTCTGGATGGCTTTTCCTTCAGTCTCTGCTCCATACTTTGCCTCTATATTTCCTCCCTTGAGTATTTTGTTCCCCCTTCTAAGAAGAACTGAAGCAGCCACATTTTGGTCTTCCTTCTTTTTGAGCTTCATGTGGTCTGTGAATTGTATCTTGGGTATTCAGAACGTTTGTGTTAATATCCGTTTATCAGTGAGTGCATACCATGTGTGTTCTTTTGTGATTGGGTCACCTCACTCAGGATGATATTTTCTAGTCCATTTGCCTAAGAATTTCATGAAGTCCTTGTTTTTTATAGCTCAGTAGTACTTCATTGTGTAAATGTACTACATTTTCTATATCCATTTCTCAGTTGAAGGATATCTGGGTTCTTTCTAGCTTCTGGCTATTATAAATAAGATTGTTATGAACATAGTGGAGCATGTGTTATATGTTGGGGCATTTTTGGGTATATGACCAGAGGTGTGTTTCTTGTATGAAACAGAAGAATGAATCCTGTTTTCATAATCATTCTGTTAACATTTGTCTTTTTATTGGGGAATTGAGTTCATTGATATCAAGAGATATCAATGATCAGTGATTATTAATTCCTGTTATTTTCTTGTTGTTGTTGTTGTTGTTGATGATGATGATGATGTGTGTGTGTGTGTGTGTGTTTCCCTACTTTGGGTTTTGGTTGTGTGAGAGAATTTATTGCCTGTATTTTCATGGGTGCTCTTAATCTCCTTGGGTTGGAATTTTTCTTCTGGTACTTTCAGTAGGGCTGGATTTGTGGGTTGAGGTTGTTTAAATTTGATTTTGATATGAAATTCCATGTTTTCTCAGTCTATTGTGATTGTAATTTTTTGCTTGGTACAGAAATTTGAGCTGGCATTTGAGGGCTCTTAGAGTCTGCAAGACGTGTCTCCGGATGCTTCTAGCTTTTAAAGTCTCTCTTGAAAAGTCAGGTGTAATTTTAATAGTCTGTCTCTATATGTTACTTGACCTTATGCCCTTATAGCTTTTAATATTCTTTCTTTGTACTATATGTTTAGTGTTTATGTAGCCTAGAGGACTTCTTTTTCTGGTCCAATCTATTTGGTATTCTGTAAGCTTCATATATGTATATGTATATGTATATGTATATGTATATGTATATGTATATATATATATGGTCAATGATCAGTGATTATTAAGTCCTATTAATAATATATATAAAATCTGTCATACTCATGGCCATCTGAACCTTGCTTGCCGCTTCTCTCCCTCCGCCTTTGTGGTCTAGTGGCCAATGATCCATGAATGAATATATATATATATATATATATATATATATATATATATATATATATAATCTTCTTAGGTTAGAAAAATTGTCTATGATTTTTTAAAATATATTTTCTAGGTTTTTGAGCTGGGATTTTCCTTCCTTTTCTTTCTCTATTATTTTTACTTTTGATCTTTTCATAGTATTCCAGATTTCCTGAATGTTTTGTTTTAAGCTTTTTGATTTAACATTTTCTTTTACAGATAAATCTTTTTGTTCTATAATATCTTCAAATCCTGAGATTATTTCTTCCATCTCCTATATTCTGTTCATTATGCTTGCATCCTGTTTGTAGTTCCTGTTTGTTCACCTAGATTTTCTATTTTCAGAATTTCTTCTATTTGTGTTTTCTTTACCGCTTCTATTTTTTGTAGATCTTCCTTTTCCTCATGGGTCATTGGCCACTAGGGCACAAAGGTGAAGGGAGAGAAGTGGCAAGCAAGGTTCAGATGTCCATGAGTATGACAGAAGAACTTCTGGGAGTCATCTTCAGGGAGACAGCTCTAGTTAATTGTTCTGGGGTTAGGGTATATAAGGTTCTTTAGCGGTATGGGTGGGAATGATTGATTGGTCATAATGCAGTGCCTATTATCATATGGGTGGAAGGAAGTGGAGGACTTATGTGTTGAGTCATGAAATGCTTGCAGGAAGCTCTGAGAAGAATTATCCTCCAAATAGGGTGAGTTACCTTTGCTCAGAGACACTCTCTGGACAAGGCCAGGTAGAAAAAGGGAGCCCTCCATTTTGTGCTGAACTTGGAGAGCTATCCTGACTTGATGGGCCTTAACATTATGATTCTCCAACAATTTCCATTTTCCAGTCTTAAACAGTTTCTTTCACCTGTCTGTTTGTTTTATTTTTTTTAGGATATTAAAAAGGGATTTATTGATTTTGTTCAATTTTTTGTTTGTCATTTCCCCAATTTTTCCTCTTTAAGGACTTCTATCATTTTTATAAAGCTGGTTTGCTTTTAATCTCTCTCAATCTCTCTCTCTCTCTCTCTCTCTCTCTCTCTCTCTCTCTCTCTCTCTTTCTCTCTCTCTTTCCTGCAAAGAGTTCTTGTCACTTGATAAGCTCTGTCCTTAGGTTGACCAAGAAGTAAGCCATCTCTCCCCATAGCTGATCTTCATAGCCTGGTACACATATGCATCCTCACCTCCTCCAGCATAAATTTATTTCCCTGAAGCCTTCAAAAAGAGAGTTCTCCAGTAGTTTATTGATAGATAACACTCAGGTGGAAATGGGCAGACTTGGCTTCCAAGTCTCCCTTGTTCTTGGAAGCAAGGGAGGTGATGAGAACTTCACTGCTGAGAATGAACAGATTACATAATCTTCCCTATTTCTATTAGTGGTTTTGTTATTCACACCATCAGCTGCATTGTTACTCCAATCTGAGTTCCAGTCAATTTCACTTCTCCAGGTCATCAAATTTCTAGTCTTCTAATATGGAGGAAAAATTGTCTAGGCTGGGTGATGGAGGAAATATAACAGAATTTTCCTCATTCAAAAATGTATCTCAATATTCCTGTCCATTTTCACTTCTACCTCTCACATAAGCAGTTAGACATTTGTGCTTTAATTAATTCATGAGTCTTGTGGGGAGTTAAAAGGAGAACTCATTTAGACATTCTCCTCTTCAAGTACAAGCTCCAGCTTTTGTATTTGAGCTCTGCCTGATTGATCCCCTTTGTCCACTTATTTTTCTACTTGGAGATATTAGCAGCTGCCATCTGCTGCTCTTTACTTTTCCATCTTTCATCTGTGGACTACATAACTTTCTGTTTCCTCTTGTCATTTTACAGCTCTTTGGGGATGACTTCAGAAAAGGGAATTTGTTTGATCTTCCAATTGGAAGTCCTCCAGGGAAAATGTCTTGACAGTTAAGGAACCTAGAATTGGGGAGGGGCTACCATCTCAGTTTCTTTTCATTTGGATGATCAAGGGGATAGTAGATGTCTGTCTGTCTGTCTAGACCAGTGGTTCTCATCCTATGGGTTATAACCCTTTTGGAGGTCAAATGATCATTTCACAGGGTCACACAAAGAAATTCTGCGTATCAGATATTCTCATTATGATTCATAACAGCAAAATTATAGTTTTGAAATAACAATAAAATAATATTATGGTTGAGGGTCACCACAATGTGAGCAACTGTATTAAAGGGTCACACATTAGGAAGGTTGAGAACCACTGCTACAGACTGTTTACTTGACTATTGGAAAAGAAAGTCATCTTTCAAATCAAGGGCATCACAGAGATCCTATGGCTCAATGGAGTAGCCTAAATGGAGTTCAAGTTAGTGGGAGAAATAGACACAATTAGAGATGAGTTCCAGTTAATGCTTGTGTTCACAGAGCAGCTAACAACTCGTCGTGTGAATCAGGGTTTGAAGAATGAATACAACTAACAGTCAGAAACAGAAAGAAGTGTCCCTAGGCTTTCTCCTTGTAGTTTTTCATTCTTAATCAGATTAGGAAATCTTTCTACTCCAAACCTTCAAATTATGAAGGCTTTGACCATTCAGCCATTTTAACTGTCAGATGGAGAGCTGCATAGCTAACAAGGAGGGTGATAAATAATAACCGAGATATTCAGTATATTTAGTAGACTGTGAACTTTTTTTTTTTTTTGCTTATGATATGTGTATTGTACACAGCTAATTGCCTACATCCTTGTTACTAACAGTGTGGTCTCTGGAACAGCAGCAGCAGCATCTGGCATGTCATTAGCAATGCAGATCACAGCCCTAACTTAGACCTGCAGAATAGTCAAAATGCACATTTTGAGACGTCCAAGGAACATGTAAGCATACAAACATTTGGAAATCACCAAATGGCAACAGGAAGAAATCAGCAAATAGCAAACCTTATCAAAATACCCTGCAGCTGTGTGTGCATCTTTAGATTACACATTACTTATCCATCCTTCCTCTTTTAGGCGGGCAATAAAAATGAAAGAACCGCAAATGGCAAGAATGTGGCACGAGGGAGACATGACATAGCCTAGCGAATAGAATTGACTACTGTATGTTATAGAGTACAGTTTTACCTCATAGACCAAGCAGGGGTGGACTGCGGGATGATAGTGTGAGCTTTAGAAGCAGATGGACTTAAGAACAAATGTTGCATCTGACAGATTTAATAGAGCTAGCTAGAAAAACAAGGATATTTTTATCCTTGATAAAACTTAAAGAAAAGCTTACTTTACTATGTTTTTATTATGATAACCCACAATAGAGGTATCTAGCAAGAACTGGAGGTTCATGTAATAGATGCCGCTTTTTTATCCTTTGCCAGTAAAATGAACATCAGGCTTGAACTTTTTTTAATCACAAAGAAGAGCAGAGGAGTTGACTGTGGAGGACTTTATTTTCTTCCTTTGCTTAATTTCTTTCTGTTTCACTGCTCGGTTTTCTGATGGCATCAACTTGTTTCTTATGCAATATCACACACCTCTGACTTAATTTTCTGGAATGTTTTTGTTTTCCCCCATAGTCATGTCGTTATTTTAGTGGGAACTTGATGAGGCATAATGAATGTAACTCTTATGCAATTTTACTTGAGAAATAGATGCTAAAGAGGTTAAATTGCTTGCTCGAAGTTAGAAATGTTTTTGTTTAGAAAATCCAAAGCAAAATAAGACACACTTAAAATATATAAATGTGTTTATATCTTTCTGATATTTTTCTGACCCATGAGTGATTTGCCAATGTGTTATTTCATTTTGAAATATGTAGGATTTTTAGTTATATTTTTTTATTGATTTCTAATTAATTCTATCTTGCTCTGTAAACAGTCTATACCAATAGTCTTGCTAATTTTTTGTGAATGTTTTAGGGTTTAGAAAATGAGTTTTTGGTAATTGTTTCATGTGTCCAGGGAGATAATCAGTCCTGTTTTGGTGCAGGGTGGAATAGTTCTTGAACATCAGGTAGTGTACATTGTTAGCAGATCTACGCTAATCCTCTATGTTTGCTGATACTTTGTCTCCATGTCTAATTATATCTCAGAGTACTACATGAATTAGACTGTTTATCTTTGTGCTTTGTTTTTATCTCATGTTGTGGAATTGTGCTATCAAGTGTGCATATGTTTGGAATCGTACCTTTTTGATGACTTGATGTTTTTACCATCATGAGATGATGATATTACTATCTGGATTCTACATTGCTTTATGACTTTTTTTATTAATATTGGGAGTCATATATCTTTTCTAAAAATCATATTTTAAGCGTATTTTTTATATATAGTGTATGGTTAGTTTTTTCTTATCCAACTTGATAATCTTTGCCTTGTAAATGTGTAAATAAGAGGGTGTAAATTGAATAACACAAACCATATATGTGGTTCATGTTCTTCCTTGTCTTTGACCAATTATTTTTCTCATCATATTTTCTTCTTTGAATGTGTGGAATTTTTTGATGGATGCTAAATACACATTTGATCATTATTCTGTGTTAGGTCTTTTTCATTCTTATAGATAGCTTATTCTTTTAAGGTCTTGGCTTCCTAGATTTTCCCATCAGTGTGGAGATTTGAACACTGGGCTTTGTACATGCTAAGCAAATGCTCTACCACAAAGCTACACTCCAGCTCTAGGAGTGTTTCAAAGTATGATGTGTTGAATCTGTGACCCATTCATTGTGGATCTCAAGATAGCCATGACTGTGACCTAACACATTTGTAGATGATAACATTATATTGCAATGTCAAGAGGTTAGATGCTTCTGCTTTAAAGATTTGCTACTCATCTCAGTTATCTTTAGAGATTAACTAGTGAGTGAAAGTATTTTTTTGTTTGAGGTACTTGGTAAATTGATGAAATTGTAAAATGTCCTAATATAGCCATGAGCAAAATAGAGTATATTCTTGTCATTGTGTGATCACTAAACAAATATCTATAATGTTGTGAAGGTAAAGATTTCTAGTCTCGAGCAGTGTCCTCACACACTAATTACTTCTCATCTGTATACTAGAAGGACACATACACTCTGCAGATCCCTCCCAGGCATTGTTCTTTCAGAATCTAAGCTTCATCCCAACACGATATGTCCACTGAGCTCCAGGCCGCCTACCTCTTCCTTGTACATGATTGTAGAGCAGTGATTCTCAACGTATGGGTCATGACTTCTTTGGTGTTACATACCAGATCTCCTGAATACTGGATATTCACATTGCAATTCATAACAGTAGAAAAACTTATAGTTATGAAGTAGCAATTAAATAATTTTATGGTTTAGGGTCATCACAATATGAGGAACTGTTTTAAAGGGTCAGAGCATTAAGAAGGTTGATATCCAGTGTTCTAGAGTCTCTCTAAAGCAGTAAGCAGGAATGATCATAGGTCTCCTCTCACTTGCCCACTGTCCTGCATGAATAAATGCTCTGCACTGCTCAGTAACTCATTGTGTCATCATGAGTGGAAGCAGATGTCAAATCACAAATTACTAAACCTTCTTCATTGTTTTTCAAACATACTAGGATGATCTGCTATATTTTTTGCTTGACTGTTATCCTCAGCTTGTTGATGTTTCTCTTTAGCTTTCTCTGAGGACTCTCCTTGTTATACACAAGACATGGATTGGAAAGTCGTCATTGATAATTATTTTGTATTTTTCAATAACTTTAAGAAGTCTCCAATAACTGCCATAACCAGGTAAGTTTTATGATTCAACTTCCAGGTATTAACTCTCAGAAGCAATGTCAGTTATAGGCTATATTATTCAAAGTCTATGAGCTCCATTTAAGCCGTGGCAATATTTCATATCAGGCATCCAGTATTTGTCTATTAGGTGTGTGACCACAGGAATAAGATTTTCCTAAACAGTAGTTTATGGAGACAGAGTTTGTGCCCTGATTGAATCACTTGAGTTTAGGAGTTGTGCTGGGGTTGGATAGGACAGGAGCTTTGCAGATGATAGTAGAACTTAGACTCTGGAGGGGACCAAACTTACCTGTAAAGTTTGTTTAGGCCCTCACTCCAACATGCTAAATCCTGTATCTAGGGCCCAGGTTTCTCTGTGTTTACAGATTTCTCTAGGGGTTCTTTCAAATACCAACATTTGGAAGCATTCTGCTCCCTAGTCACGAATTTCATTACCTGCTGAAGCCTTCTCCATGGGAACATGAGGAAAGACAATGGCATGATCTCAGCAGTGTCATAGAATACTTGCACAGTCTATGTCCTGAAAACCTCAATTATTTAACAGCTTTAGTGAGTGCAACAACACCAATCTGAATGTGCTCTAAAGGCATGCTATATTTTCTATCTGTGAACTCAATAGAGTACATATGGAATTGTTAAGGCAAGAAACTATAGTTAATTTAGCACTGATTTAAGGGGCAAAAATATTAGAGATTAAGTAAACTTATGCTAAGAAAGCTGATGTCAGTGTGCGCGCACACACACATACACACACACACCCTAACACAACTTTGGCTTTGTTCCTGCCATATGCTAACAGTGCAATTTCACTAATTAAAAAATAATTAGAAATATTTCTTTATAAGATTAAAATACTGACATGTGCTTCCAAATGCTGTTATGAGGATGAAGTAAGACTGCAGGTATGAGAGTCCTTTCCAGGATGTATTGTGAGGGGTGTTTATTGCAGCATTACTCTGGCATTGTGTATCTGTTAAAGTGTTACTCTGGCATTATGGCATATAATTTGTTTGTTAAATGTGCTTGACTCACTGTCTGTATCAGACACCATCCTTATTGTGGTGACAAAATTCCTGACATCAGCTTCATGGAAGAGAGCTTTATTTTAGCTCATGGTCTCAGGGAATTTCAGTATATCTGGTAGGCAAGGCATGATGGTAGAAGCACCCACTTGTGCTAGAAAGAGTATGAGTCAGCTGGTTACACTGCAGCAGGCAAAGTTTCTGATCTTGATCTATCTCTGTAGCCCACTTCTTTTTGAAAGGAAATATGAAAACAAATTCAACAGGCTTAAATGGCAGACTTGTGCTTAGCAGTCATATATATTGATTAACAGTGGAATGGGATTTAGAATGTATTTTTTATGATAATAGGAAACAAATTTTAAGTTAAATATATGCAGTCATGTTGGGATTTCCAACATAGTAATAGATGCTCATATTAGCTTGACATGAAGTATGATCACTAGAAATGATTACGTATCTGTAAATACCTTAGAAATTTGAGGCATTGAATTAACTTTTCTTTCTGATAATAAAACAATTCTATCTGTATTGTAGGACCTTCAATTTCACAAAGCACCTTTTAGTGGTGGACAAGAAGTTGCACGTCCTTGAAAATGGACAGATGGACACACTTTTGTCATTTGTGGAGTTTGTGGAGAAATTATTATCTAATTCTTCTGGCTCATTCACTGTTTCTGAATTTCATAATTTTTCTTCTCTTGCTGAGCTTATTCTGAATAGAAGTGTTTCATGGATAAATCATTTAAAAAGTTTAAAGGCAGACTCATATGATGCTACTGCTTGGAAACTTCTGGAATTTGATAAGCTGGTCACTGAAAAAATTCAAAGACTTAAAAATCATTGGGTGAAGAAGGAATCCAAAAATGTTTTGAGTTTTTTAGAATTAATACTTCTTGAAATTAATTCAGAACTGCAAGAATTCTGGCTCAATGGCATTTCACAAGAAGAAAGAGCTAATATTAAAATCTTGTCCACACTTGTAAATTTTTCTGTTGCAGACTATGAAAAAATTCTTTGTAAACGCTTTAATTTCTCCCAATTGTTCCATTCTGATTTGCCCAAATCACCAGCCATGAATGCAGAGCTTATACATTTAAGTGAGACTATAATGCACAGTCTCTGTGAACTTAGCTTTCTGACACAGGAACAAGTCTCAATAGCTCTGAACACTGTCTATGCTTTGCAGAACACATCTGAGCTTTTTACAGCCCTTTCTGAGCCACAAAAACAAGAACTGAATAACCTTTTGACTCATATATACATAAATGTCTTCAAGGACAAAGACATAGCTCTATTTCTGCAAACCTATTCTTCATTCTATCAATATCTTCATGAATTCTTCAACATTCATAATAGAGAGCCTCTGATAACTTACCTTACTCAAATCTCCAGAGACATTTTGGACCTCATTAAGCAGTTTAATATCCAAAACATCAGAGAAGCACTTTTGTTTTTATCAGAGACAACGGAGGCTCTCGGGATGATACCTGAAGTATCTTATTGTCAGCAGTTGCTTTCAATTTTCAACTTTTTAGAACTTCAAGCCCAGTCCCTGATGATGAGAGGGGGACCAGCAGAATCAGTGATTCATGCTAGTTTGACAGGCCTCAAGCAGCTGTTCTCAGCAGACGAAGGCTTTCGTGTTTCTTTACTTCAGTATGTCACTCAGTTTTTTAATGTTTCAGCGGAAACCCTGTTGGCGAGTGAATGCTTCATTCAGAAAAATGTTATCATTTCTTCTGTGAATTATTCAGAAAATGAGAGGTCTTCCCTTCCCTTTCCATGGACACATTTTTTTTCCAACCTGTCAGTAAATGGCAGTGTGATCAGTGAATTCACAGCCATCCACTGCACCCTTATATGGATCCAGACATGGACTGAGATCTGGAGAAGCATTTCTCAAATATTTAAACTTGACCTGAGTATTTTTACTCCTCTTCATGTTAGTGTCACTCAGCTTTTGGACGACCTGGGAAATTATGGGAACATTTCTAGAGACTGCCAAGGAATAGTTCCCACATATCATACTGCTAGGCTCATATTAAATTTGTTTAAAAATGTAACTCAGGAGAATGACTTTCATGACTGGGATGGCCTTCAGGACCTCAGGGATCTTTGGGTAGCATTTGGTAATGAATTAACTGCAGTACAATCACTTAACCTGGACCAAGTAGAGAAATCTCTCATCACCATGGAAACCTCCCTGCACCAGCTAAAGACATTTCCAATGAAAATAAATGCAAGCAGGGAGTTTTTGTATTCCCTGTTTGATGTTTTCATTGAATTAAGCAATGCCTCAGACTATGTGGATAGAAATATGGAGTTGATCAATAACTTTCTTTCAAATGATCTCACAGATCATCGAGCCAAATTTGCAAGTGTCATCACTGAGCTTAGAGAGACAATATTATTTCTTAGGAATGTGTCACAGGGTAGAACTTTATCATCATGTGCTGATATTTTCCAGAGAGCCAGTAAGTTGATTTTCGAAGATAGCTTATTACCTGTGAACACTTCTAATAAGCTAGCACATATTCTGACTATGTTAAGTTCTGTATTTTTGTCAAAGAATACAAGTAGCAGCCTGGAAGGGTGCATCACATGGATAGACACCATAAACCATCTGTGTATATTGTATAACTCAAGTTCCTTACCCATCCATAGCCATAACATATTGAGAAGCTTTAAGGATATGGGGAACAAAATGAACTATGCATTGAAAATTTTAACTTGGATGCTAAATGAGAAGATACCAATTTGTCCATTGAATGAGTCAAATATAAATTGTGTAAATATTTACCTGAAAGACATAACCGACTTTCTAAATATTATAGTTACTATAGGTTTGGAAAAAGAGAATGTGCCCAATGTTGAGATTTTATTAGCTCTTTTCAATGATTTCACAAAGCAGGTAGGCATGATCATCACCAACTTAACAGAAGATCTCAATATTGTCTCTCAGTCCAACTGGAAACACTTTAAGAATTTACTTCTAAGACCCATAGAAATGTCAGATGACATTCCTGACCAGTTTCAAAATATTTGGCAGCACATCATAGCATTGGGGAAGGAAATGCAGATGCTTTTAAGAGGCATTTTCCATAATGTCCTTGGAAATAACTCCTTTTCTAACGCTGAAACAATGTTTAGTGTATTCTCTACCAATCCAAAGGAAGAAGATATAAGCCATTTAGGCAAATCAATTTACAACTTAGCTAACTACTTTGCTCTCAACTTAACTTATAATCTTCAGAATTCCTCAGAAATAGTCTCACATGAAATATTGAAAGCTGTGCATCTTGGTATCCAATTGACACGGGATGTGTTCAATTCTTTAATGCCTGCTGTCCATTTCAATATTCCACAAAATTCAGATCATGCTCAAGCTTTAAAGAAAGTGACATCTTTCATGCATTCTATCAAGAAGGCAGACATAGAGCTCTTAGTAGGCCAGCTTGGAGAAAACAGTAAAATCCTAATGAATTTCTTTAAGAATCTCAGCAGATCAAGTATTGACAATTTAGGGGTCAGTATGCTCGTGGACTTAGTGGAAAAATTTGTAGACAGCTCACATTCATGGAGTGTTAGCCACTTGCTGCGTCTTTCCCGTCTGCTTCCCAAGGATGTGGTGGATACTGTGTTGGATGTATATTATGCTCTTCCCCACATTGTGGGACTCCTGCAGAGAATCACAGATAAAAACATCACAGAAAGTCTCAGGGATGTCTATAACTTCACCCTTCTTCATGGCATAACCATGTTCAATATCACGAAGGAAGACTTTGCTGATGTGGTTAAAACTCTTCTGGATACAGTTCAATTGTTATCAGATGAGCCAGCTATTGTTCCAGAGGCTTTGATATGCCTTAGTAGGGTTTGGTGCTCAAACTACGCAACTTTCAGGCTTGAGAAAAACCCTAAGGTAGAAGGCTGTAATATACAGAAGCACATGCCTTCTTCCTTTTTTCACATGGTGACCAGTCTGCTGGATCTTCTTCACCTGCCACCCCCAAGCAACTCGCAGTGCACAGATGAAAAGTCTAGAGTGGAAATAACCAGGAAAGTTGTCTGTGCTGTTCATGAACTAGCAGACTGGAATTCCATTTTTTCAGAGCTGTTGAAGATTTTTCATGTTAAAAGTTTACTTGTAAAAACTTTACAGGGATTTTGGCATAAGGTATTGCCCTTCATGTCATCTTCTATAATTCAAGGTAATGGCAGCATCCCAGAACTTTGTCCTAGTAGTACCATAAAGCAAGGTGCTTTGCAAATCATAGAAAGGCTAAAATATATCAACTTTACAAAATTCCCACTGGGTGAAAACATTCTGGACAAGCTAGGTAACTTAGACAAGATTCTTACCTTCACTAGAAACACAGAGAAATCTGCCCAAAATAATGTTTACTCCAATTTGGAAAGAATATTCAAATTGATTTCTCCTACTTGGACTTTAAGAAATAGTACTCTAATCACAAACTTTCTGAATGGAAATCATACAGATAGTAGTTCATTTAAAAACGATAAAGCAACTTACAACTTTGAAGAACTGTGGTTGGACTTTAAACAGATTGCCAAAGATCTAACCAGTAACTTGAGTCTAGGACAATTACTTTTTGATATTAACAAAATGATCCAAGGCACAGGTCTTCAAAACATGACTGTGCAATTTCCTCAACTTCTGGAACTCCTAGATTCATCAACATTGAAGATGTCAGAAATTATTGAAGGTTTTCTATTTCTCATAAAATACTGGCTTCATGAGTATGAAAATGAAGATTCCTTTAGGTTTATGCAAAGACTACTCAATGCTGTGGCCAGTGGGAATTCAACTGATTTAAGTATATTGGCCAAGGATTTTACTATGTATTTGGGCTATCTCAGAAACCGATCTAGAGAAGGCAATTTTGATGTTGGCTTTCTTGGCCAGATGCTAAATCAAGAACAGCTCACTGACCTCTCAGCTGTTCAGTGGGTTCTTGAAAGCATTTTGATGAATTCAGTTAGTAACTTTACTGAGTTATCTCAGGAAGCAGCTCCCAGTTTCAGTGGCACCCACCTTCAAATAACAGATTTCATGAATCTCGTCTTGAACCACACACAGTCCAGAGATGATGGAGAAGCTGCAGGAAGCACAGAGAATTTCCTGAAGCAGCTTCTGGAGACATTCTTCTCTTCCTTGCTAAATGGATTGCCTGAAAATAAAATATCCCTCCTGCTAAAAGACTTCCATAGCGATGTTACTGCAGAGATGAGGTGAGTATACATTTGTTTCACATAGTCATGCTGGTGTTGCAGCCCAGCGGGCTCACTTTCTGAAATAGAGAAATACCTATCACGGCTTCTGTACCAACATTTGGAATGGTCTTTGATGTCATTTTTCTCACAATGAGCATTTTATGACTACATTAAGGTAACACAATTTCAATTTCCACTTAACCGGTAAACATTCAAATCTAGCCTATGTTCATCAATCATATATTATTTTTCAATTCAGATTATAAAGACAAGACATGCAAGTGCAAATTTTATTTTAGATAGATTTACAAAGACATATGAGGTGGTTGCTATTTCAATTATATATTCATTTCCAGTTAACCTGATATTTATGTCTGGAACCATTAAAATAGTCATATCTCTATTCACAATCTTCTAAAATCTCTTTGAATGGTAGTAATGAAAGTTTTCAAGTGAAATCCCCATTTCCTCTGTGTTGTATTACTTGGGAGACACACAGGGGGCAAGCAGTACAGCAACCATGCAGCACAGGAAGTTGATTCCTATGACTCTAAAGACCAGATAAGCATGTTGAACCTCAGAGAAGCAGCATGCAGGAAGAGACAACCAGAGCAGTAGGAACACCAGATGTGATATGAGCTAAAGTTTTCAGTCCAAAGAGGAAGTCAAGGGAGATCCACAGGGTTAAAGCTGCCTACCTAGTTGCTTCTGGGGTGTCTAAGATAGAGGGTCTTAGAGACTCATATAACCTTCTGACAGACTCTGGCAGGCCCTTTTAGTAAGTTGCCTTCTGAATATCCTGAAGTTAACTCATTAGGGAGTTTAAGCACTTGTGCAAAACCATTTCTCAGTAGGCTCTTGTTAGTTATGGTATCTGTAACTGGGTGGAGGCATATTGGGTTACAAAATGGCCATCATCTCCCAATCTTTTTCTTTCAAGGGATTCTCCTCTGTAGTCCACCCAGCTCAGACACTTGTAAAAAAGGACATGTTGGGGCTACTGGTCTACCTTGCCAAGGAGGTAGATCACAGAGCATTACTGATTGACTGAGTAATCTGCTCGAACTTTTAAAATTCAGAGCAAGATATAAATAGGCTTTCCGCTTTTCCAGATGTTAACTGATTATATCAAGAATCATCGTGTAAGGATAATGCTGTTTCTTATTTTTCTGTTACCTTTAGTTCTCCCCTTCTTCTCTTATTAAACCTTATACTTTCAGCATGTTTGGGACCTGCTGCATTTAAGTGGGATTGGTTACATGAGAATGGATGGGGATTGTTGATAAATGCAGACCTTTCTGTAGCCTAAACACACAAGAAGAGTTCTGGTGTAGAAAATAGTATGTATATATCCTCAATGATAATGATTTCATAGGATCTTGGCTTAATTCTTACTCTGACCAGATTTGAGGCTTACTGTGGCTCTACAGCCTTATCTTGTCTTGGGATTGTTTATATGAAGTCAGATCTGCAAACCTGTTGAGACTATGCAAGAAATCTCATTATTATTTTTAATATCATTTTCTTAAGAGTTGAGAACCTCAGAATATATAAGTTGGTCAACTGATAGTTGTTGACACATCTTTTTTATACACTCAATACTAGTTTATCAGTATATATGGATATAAATATATATTTATGTATTTAATTATCTAATTGGTTCTTCCCTTTCTTCACTGTTTCTATTGTTGGAGAGCATTAT
Source organism: Grammomys surdaster (assembly GCF_004785775.1). Classification (NCBI taxonomy): domain Eukaryota; kingdom Metazoa; phylum Chordata; class Mammalia; order Rodentia; family Muridae; genus Grammomys; species Grammomys surdaster. The sequence goes on along the minus strand of NW_021604569.1, from coordinate 19,040,337 downwards.
AAAATTTAATGTAGCCAATTTATCCATCTTTTTTTATTTGTAAAGCTTAATAATCTAACAGAAGTAAAAAAAGAATCAGTATATAGTTTTTCTAAATTGCTTTTCTAAAAGCAAATATTAGGTTGTTCAGATTGTTCAAAGAATCATCACAATATTGTCTATGAAATTTCTTCACTGCTTTCATTATTTGATAACAAAATGTCAAGCTTTATCTGAGCCGTTTTAGTATCTCAACCCTTCACTCAATATCATCTTCCTATGATACTATTGTAAAGCAAAGTCATGATATCACATACTTTTATCTTTTCATTACTAATTTATAAAACATGAAATTAAAAAATAGGTAAAACTTCAGTTTTGTCCCCAGAGATAAAATTCTTGAAATTCTGAAGCTGGATTCATTCCTTACCTGGGTGAACAAGAAGCCACTGATGAACATTTTCTCAAGTCTCAAGACAATATATTATCTGATTAAGGACTCATTTTCATTAGACCACAGAGAATTCTCTGAAGTCCTGAAAGGTTTATCTCACACCCATCCAAGGGAGCCCATGGTGAAAACTGACACTGAAGGCCACTTGGACTTCTTTACAGTAGTGGCTCAGTTTCTCTCCCAGGTGAATACTTCTGAGGACCTCTCTAAATTCAACCAAAATCTCCGGTTAGTTCTTCACCTTGTACAGGAAAGTTCTGCAGAAATGGCTACTATTATGGACACTATCTTACACTCAACTACTCAGGCCTGCTACTCCCCTTATCCTGTGATTCATCATACCATGGTTGCTAAGTTAAGTGAATTGTTTTCTGTTGCCAACAGTTCATTCCCTCTAAGAAACAGAGAAATACTAGAATCAACAATGAGGTTATTTGGCACCATTTCCCAAGTTGGTGAAAAAAGTCATGTCATGAAGTCAGCCTTAGAAATATCTAGAACTCTGACTATGCTGGTGAATAGCACTGCTGAACTAGGCCACCTTGCCTCATCAGTGGACTCCATGGTGAGACTTCTCAACCTAGCCAAAAATGTCTCAAGAAAGGTGGCTATGATGCTGGGAACTCTCTCTATCTCTAGTACAGAGGACTCTGGAAAAGTCTTTGACACCTTGTATTCTATCATGCTACAAAGTGTTCAACATCATGTGAAGCAAATAACTACTTTGAAAAAAGTAGATCCTTTCATATTTGAAAAGACAAAGGATTTGTTGATACCATTTCTTGACTTGGCCTTTGGAATGATTGGAATCACACCTAATGTATCACAGGACTCTGATGTTTTCAGCATGTCATCTAGCATACTTTCATATGTCAATCAATCCAGAGACTTTTCTGAGATTTTGGAAGAAATAGCTAAAAACTTAATTTCTATAAAAATCAGCTTGAGAGATTGGGAGCATCTTGTGGCAATGACTAAAAATGGGACTCAGAATTTCTCTATTGATGCTGCTGACTTATGGGAAGAAATTCTAGATTGTTTCATGCCTATAAGTAACATCACTACCCAAATGGAGTTCTTGAAGCTTTGTGAGCTCTCTTCTACCAGCTGCCTTCAGACACCAAAACAGGAGAGAAGTCATGATGTGCTTCATTTTTTGGATGGCATGTTAACAGATAACAGCACAGAAAGAGAGACTTTCTTGAAAATGGTGATTGATCTCACCTTACAAGCTCTTTGGAATGGCTTAAAGGAAGATAACTGGGATATTTTTAATCTCCTGTTGATATTTGCCCAGCATCCAAATGACCTTTTAAAAACCATAGAATCCATTGTAGAGGACTCTAGTAGAATTCACAGTGACTATCAAGATGATTTCCACCAGGATTCATTTTCTGATTTGTCACTGATTCAGAACACCACTCGCTCTCAGCTTGCAAAGGCAGTCCTGATTGGTCTCAGCAGGGCAGGCTTCTCAAGGGAAGGGCTGCCCCTAAACAACACTCAGTGGACACATTTCACACACACTTTGTTTCATCCAGATTACAACAGTTTCCCTAACTCAGCCCCTCATCAGAATGTCACATCGACAGAGAATGGGAGGACCAAGGAAGAAATGATGGCAATTCCTCAGGGCATGGAACCAATGTCATACCTCCAGAAATTCCTGAAGGCATTATTTGTATCCATTGAACACTGGCAGAAAGTCCCAGAAGCTGAGCAAAGGTATTTTAATCCCTATTTCTTAACTTATTCCTTACTCTTGTACTGTAACGTTTTACATCACAAGAAGTACTCATACCAAACCAGAGTACACAGTTTTCTCAATTTTAACTTCTGTCACCCTTTGAAGCCAGCATTCACACAGAATATTCCAAGTCAACAATATTTTTCCATGTTTGCCTCATTATTTGGCGTCCAAGTATGGTTTGCATTAAAAAATTTTAAATCCAAAAGTAAAAACCTTTGCCTCTAGTCACTTGTTTTGAGACTGGATATACACCTCATGTTTGAGAGGGATAGACTGACCACTGCACTTATGCATGTATTGCAGCAGAAGCACTACTTTGTATCTTGGTAACATGTATTGGTTATTATGTGCCAATAAAATAATAACATAATGAATTGTAAAATATTGACAAGTCGGGTGTGTCAGTCACACATATCACAGCAGCTACAGGTGCCACAATTGGGTATGTAGTCATGAATGTGGATTATCCAGTTCAGTCACAAGATTATGCTTGCTGTTGTAACCACCCATAAGAAAGGGACAGCAAATGACTCCTGTGCTCCTTAAACTCAGCCCTCAGTGATGATTTGCCTCTACACTCTTCCATCCCTAAACGTTAGATAAAAAGACTGGCATAGACTCACAATCCTCATTGTCCAGTGTACTACTGTTAAAGGTATGTGCTACCATACTTTGTTGGAAACTTGTTCTTAGAAGCTCCAGTGTCACTAAATCCTGCTGCCTTGGGCTGGAGGATTTATGCCCTTTGATGTACAGAACCCCAGGATGCTGTCCCTGACTCAGCTGTGATTCCTGGATGTAGGAAGGCTAGCTATCCTGTGGTCCTTGCCTGTTTACTTTCTCTCAACCTCATGTGGCAATTTAGAGGTGTTATATAAATACTGCCTCATTTGCCACCAGACAGGCTGTTAGTTCTGTTGCTACAGAATTATCCTTTGAATATGATAATTTTTTATGGCTTGGAATGATGTCCTTACTCGGTGAAACAGATGTCTCATTATTTCACATTTTAAATGCTGGCTTCCAGGGACTCTTGCTTTATCTCCTCACTGTCTTTGATCCTCAACTACAGTGCTTGAGTGTCCTGTTCTGCTTGGGATTTTCTTTCCAACTGAAGGTAATCCTGGCCACTTCTGTTTTCTGAACTCAGCTTTCAATTGAGATTTTCAGTGCTCCATGGATCAAACTTTCACTTTATATCATATATACTCCCTTTCCTTCTTTCTTTTCTTCCTTCCTTCCTTTCTTTCTTCTTTTCTTCCTTTCTCTCCCTCCACTCCTTCTTCATTTCTTCCTCCCTCCCTCCCTCCCTCTCTCCCTCCCTCCCTCCCTCCCTCCCTCCCTTCCTCCCTCCCTCCCTTCCTTGTTTCCTTCCTTCCCTTCTTCTTGTTCTTCTTGTTCTTGTTCTTCTTGTCCTTCTTCTTCTTCTTCTTCTTCTTCTTCTTCTTCTTCTTCTTCTTCTTCTTCTTCTTCTTCTTCTTCTTCTTCTCCTTCTCCTTCTCCTTCTCCTTCTCCTTCTCCTTCTCCTTCTCCTTCTCCTCCTCCTCCTCCTCCTCCTCCTCCTCCTCCTCCTCCTCCTCCTCCTCCTCCTCCTCTTTCTCCTCTTCCTTCTTCTTGAGATAAGCTTTTTCTACATAGCCCAGGCTAGTCATGATCTTATGAGTCAGTCTGCCAAGTGCTAGATTGCAGATGTGTACGTCAACATATGATCAAACATGTTTCAAAAACTTACTATTTTAATTTTGATCGATGTTTATTTATGGGGAATAAAGTTGTTCTTTGATACATACATGCCAGGCAGTGTTGGCACACGCCTTTAATCCCAGCACTTGGGAGGCAGAGGCAGGTGGATTTCTGAGTTCGAGGCCAGTCTGGTCTACAGAGTGAGTTCCAGGACAGCCAGGGCTACACAGAGAAACTCTGTCTCGAAAAACCAAAAAGAACAAAAAGCCTACAGCACCCGGTATTCCCAGGCAGAATCCCATCCAAGTACTAACCACGCCCGACCCTGCTTAGCTTCCAAGATCAGATGAGATCGGGCACATTCAGGGTGGTATGGCTGTAGACAAATTAATGGCCACAATACCAAATCTACCAAATCAGTCTTTTTTTTTTTTTTCAAGACAGGGTATCTCTGTGTAGCCCGGGCTGTCCTGGAACTCACTCTGTAGACCAGGCTGGCCTCAAACTCAGAAATCCACCTGCCTCTGCCTCCCAAGTGCTGGGATTAAAGGCGTGTGCCATCACTGCCCGGCAATACATACATACATACATACATACATACATACATACATACACACACATAAATGATTATGATCTAGCCTTCAAACATTGAAATACATTTCATCTAGGTGTTTTGAAATTTATCAGGTGTTCTATTAACTATACTTATCTCACTGTGTCATAGAACAATATGTTTTGCTCCTAGCTGGGACTCAGTCCACTCCCTAATCATGACCCTAGTCTTTAGAAACCATTCTTCCATTCTCAACTTCTATGAAACCAACTTGTTTAGAATCCATATAAGTGATGACATATGATATTTCTCATTTTGTCCCTGACTTATTTCACTTAACACCATTGCCTCAATCTGCCTTCACTGTTACCGAGTGCAGGCTTTATCCTCTCAATAGTTGTCATCATACTTTAACCACTTCAACAACCAGCTCTTGTATCTCAAGAGAATGGAGCAAGAAGAAAAAGCAGACACCAAGTGTATTAGCAGCAGCAATAAAACTGCAGAAGGAGCAGAATGCTATCTGGAAGTTCAGCCTACTTACCTACCAGTTTTCTTTGCTTATACAAAGCAAACATGGTAGTGTTGGATTGGGAGACAGTTCTTATATGTGTTATAACTTAGCCTTCTACCCTGCAGCCATGCTCAGAAGTTACACACTTATCCATTAACACCATGATCTGTTTTTCCTAAGTGTTTTTGAGATGTGTCAAGTTTTCCGGCAGCTGCAGAAGCCTGTGGAAACTGTGGAGATGCTGCACAGAGTGGAGATGATGGCTCTGCGGGTGCTCATCATCTTTGCAGGTGGGTTGCTTATGTAGAAAGCACTTGTGATTGCCCTGTCCCAGTAGTCACAGCTTGCCTGTCAGAGAGATGAATAGATTGATGCTGAGCTTCATTCAAAACAAAGCATATGTTTCTCAGCCTTGCTACTAGGCCCAGAGAGGGCTGGCCCACCCTTCCCAACCTCAGTGACCCCTGCTCTTGTCAAACTAGATAGCCCTTCCAAACACTGTGCCTCTCTGGTCCCTGTATCTTTGTTTATAGAATCTGTTTCTTCTGTCTTCTCAAACTTAACTCTAGCCATATTCTGGGGCTGAGAGTTAGGAATGTCTCAGATAGGACTATCAGCTCGGCTTGGGTTCAAGAGCCATGACACATTGTCAACCAAAGAAAACTCTTTTTGCTTTTATTTCTTTTATGTCTCTCTCCTGTTAGAGTCACTGTTTCCTTCAGGCAGAAACCATGATACAATCATTCATTGTATGCAGTATTTGCATGGATGTTGTAGTCCCTCACTGCTGAGTAGTCTGTGCAGGGACTTGAATCCCATAACCTTGGCACTCACTGCCTTTTCATGACTGGTACTTCCTTTCCTCAGTAGTTCATATGCACAGTGAGAACAGCATCAATCTTATGGTATGTTATACATCTTCACAACACTCATCATATTGTTCAATATTATGAATGAATTAATTCATGCTTATTAGGGTAACTTTGAACTTATAAATCACATACTTGCCAGTTTCATGGTGGCACATTCACTGTTGATGTTGTCATTGAAGAAGAGTACCCTAACTGTCCCCCTAGACTGATTTAGTTTTTCTTGGAGCTTTCTCCAACAGGTAAACATATGTTTGTAAGCACTTCTTACTTCACATTGCTATTTAAATAATTTTGTGTACATGCCAGCTTGTGTGCTGTTGTGAACATGTTACCCCTGTTTGCAAGGGCTGTGTGAATAGAACCCAAGATGTCAGTTAGGTATTCTTTTATTGAACGAGTGAATGCCAGGAGTCCTCAGACACTCGTGTTGCTATCTATGAGATTCCTAAGTGTGTAACCTGTGTGTGTGTGGTGTTGCTGTCCATGAGTGCTCCTACACACTCACTTTGTGTGGTAGTACTTATGAAACATTGGAAGGGCCATCTGCATACTCTCGGCTCTTATTTGGTATAAATGAACAGAATGTTGGATTGGAAAAGATATCCCAAGGAGGAGTCTAGCTTACCCAGGAAGGAGACTATGAATATATACAAGAGTCCACCATCAGTAAGGAAAGATCACTAGCCTCAGAGTGGTCTCACTGGCCTGTGTGAGTGGCCATGGTTAGGATCCAGCTATGTAGAAAAGCATCTATCTGTGGCAGAAGGAAAGAGAAATGAAACTTAGGCAGGAACCAGCCTTCTAATTATTTTTTTTAAATGCAATCTCACAACACTATGCAAATTCTTCTACTGATCAGTGGTATTTGCTGAAGGAGGATACTGTGGGTGAGAGGGAAGGGCAGAAGAGAGAAGATGTTGGGGAATAAAACCCCTATGGAGGCATGCAGCTGTAACCTTAAGGCTGGAGATCAGTATATGTATTAACTGATGTGATGCCCCATATCTAGATGAACCTTGACGTAGGCATGGTAGATATTCAACTGATGTCTACAAAAGGCTGAGTGAGTCATTGAGTGAGTGCTGGCTGTGGGATGGACACATTGAGGCCAGGCTGCTTCATTGGTAAGTAAAGGTAATATAGCTCTGTGTAGCACAAGGCTTTATTGGTTAGTGTTTAGAGGCACAGAATTAAACCTGGCTTTGTTCAGTGACATCATAGCAACTGGTGTACTGGAAGGAGTGAGAACTTGATATTAAATAGTCTGTTCAGGGCTTCAGGCTAGCTGACAGACACAAGGCATGCAGCAGAATTTTTCTGAGCCTCAAAGAAGGTAAGGTAACATCTATTTTATTTATTTATTTATTTATTTATTTATTTATTTATTTATTTATTTTCCTATTTATTTATTTATTTATTATTTTATTTTTGTTTTTTTCAAGACAGGGGTTCTCTGTATAGTCCTGGCTGTCCTGGAACTCACTCTGTAGACCAGGCTAGCCTCGAACTCAGAAATCCACCTGCCTCTGCCTCCCAAGTGCTAGGATTAAAGGTGTGCGCCACCACTGCCCAGCTGTAACATCTATTTTAAATAGTTGAGAAGACTAAATAAGAGGAGGCTGTAACACACAAGATCTCCCTGGGGTCTTATTGGGGACATGTGTGTGGTGCATACATTCTAACTCTCCTTCCCTGGTGCTAGGGCAGCTTGAGAATGGGGCTTCCTGTTCTCTACTGGGAAATGCAGCCTTCAAGACACTGAGATCTGGCTCTTTGGAGAGATATGGGGAGGACTAGCTCTGGTATGCTCATTGCCTTTCTTCTTGTAATAGGAATGTTTCTTTGGACCTAGGAACTGACTAATCTTTTGGATTGAAACATTAGAAAGTGAGGGATAGAGGGCCAAAGTGAATACAGATATTGTAACTGAAACCTAAAACCATTATGTAGGTGAGACTAATATCTCTATCTATAGACCTAAATTTTTCTTTCCAATTTGAGCTGTCTATGAACATGGACTGTACTGCCAAACACTAAGTATTACATATGGGAGAATATACTAGGCTGCTCAGTAAAATATCACTATGTGAAGACATGCTTGAGAACATTAAATCAAATCTCTTTCTGCTTCTTCTGGAATATGCAACTGAGCTGTGTTTGAAGATGCAATTGTGTTGACATTTCATAGTTGGCGAAAGTAATGAATTTTCAATGAATGAAACAGTTTTCTAGATTTTTGTGTATTTTGCCATTCTGGGTCACAGATGCTAAATTAATATACTATATATGAAATGTCATTAGAAAATTAATTTTTAGTTTTTATATTTTACTCAGAAATGGCTATTGTTGAGAGTGATGCTTCAGTTTCCTCACTAGAGCAGACTCTGTTCCATAGAGTAGATCACGGTGGAACCAGGAGGTTCTCAGTAAAATAGGAGGTGCACTGGACCTGAACAGGTAGATAGCTCTTCTGTCACACCAGGAGTCTAGCCATTTGAGGTGTTAATGTCATTGCTGACACAGAGTTGAATCCAGTGTCATTTTTTCTATTCCATCTGGTGTTAGATGACAGAAGTGATAATATTAGTGCATATTAAGTTCATGGAAGAAGAAGAAGAAGAAGAAGGAGGAGGAGGAGGAGGAAGAGGAGGAAGAGGAAGAGGAGGAAGAGGAGGAGGAGGAAGAGGAGGAAGGGGAGGGGGAGGGGGAGGAGGAGGAAGAAGGGGAGGGGGAGGGAAGGAGGAGAAAGAAGAGGAGGGGAAGGGAGGAGGGGGAGGAGGAGGAAGAAGGGGAGGAGGAGGGGGAGGGGGAGGGAGAGGAGAAGGAAAAGGAGAAGGAGAAGAAGCAGAAGCAGAAGCAGCAGCTGTCAGTGGGCATCCACTTTTCCACTTTAATAGCCTCATGTCATCAGTTAATGAGCTGAGGAACAGAGAACAGGAGTCTTGCTTGGAATGAAGAGTTCAAAGTCAGGGATGGAAAAAGGGCTGAGTGGGCCAGGCACTTGTGTTGAAGTGTGAGGACCTGATCTCCAGCACTTATGTAAAAGTTGGTTGTGGTGTTCCATGTTTGGGGGTCCTAGTGTTGGGGAGGAGTCACAGACAGGTGGGTCTTCAGAGATTTTTGGGAGTAACTAGTCAGATAGCTTCAAGTCAAGGCCATTGTCTTAGAAAAAAGGATGTAGAAAGGATTGAAAAAGATACCCAACATCTACCTGCTTTCCATGTGAACTAGCACACATGGGAACACACATGCACATGACATAGAGACAGGCACACAAACAGAGAGAGAGAGAGAGAGAGAGAGAGAGAGAGAGAGAGAGAGAGAGATATGAGAGAGAGAGAGGGGTTCAAGGTCAGAGTACCTCACCAGCTAAGGAGATCAGTGAAGACTTGAGGACACAGTGTGGCACTGTAGAGAAAGGTGGCAGACCTGGAAATCCAGGACAGATATCTAATGTGTCTTCAGGTCAGAAGAGGGACAAGCTGTGGCAGAAGGGACTGGAGTGAGGTTTTGAAAATGAAAAGAGAGGTGGAGGAAGAAAGTAAGAGGGTACCCTGGAGGGCAGGGGTCCAGGTGCAAGCTGAGTTGTTGCTAGTGACAAGACTGTTAGAGGTTCTTGTGATAATGCCTTGAGGGTTGTCCGTACAATGTGGAGCAGGTGTGGGGGAGTATTGCAAGACAAGGCCACCCTAAGGCCATGTCACTACACAAGGAGACATCTTGTCTTTCATCTTTCTTTCTTTTCCTCCCTCCCTCCCTTCCTTCATTTCTTGCTTGTGTGTGTGTTGGGAAGACAATGTCTCCATCTATGGTTTAAGCTGAGCCTAAATTCATGATCCTCCTGTCTCAGCCTCACAGATGACAGGATTGTAGGTGTGCATTACCATGCTATGATAAAGTAGAGCCTTTTCAGTTTGGATTTATCTTTGTGGTATACTACCCAGACTAAGACTGTTTTTTTTTCTTTTTAATATTTGTAAGAATTAATTTTTTTGCTCTTTGAAAAATTATTGTTTAGTTATTTATCAAAATATATGTTGTTTTCTATAATGACCCAGCATCTAGAAGGTACTAAGCCATGTGTTCAAGGCCAAGTATACTTGAAAGCAGAGCTGAAACCCAGACAGTGGAAGTGTGCAGGGAGATGAGCTCCCAGGGCCCTAGATAGCCAGGGAAGAAAAGGGAAAGGTTATGTGTGGGCTAGATGAAGCTGACTTCTGAGAGGTAACCAGTTAGAAGGGAGGCAGAAGTCCCCTGCAGAAGGCACAGGCTGGGGATGGGGACATGAGGAACATAGATTTTTAGTGCTCAGGACGTAGAGGTGGCTAGTGGCTAGGGAAGAACTTGGAGCACAGCATGGAACCTGTGAGATTGCTGTAACCTATCTCAAGGAAGAGGATAACTGGCGATGGCTGGGAGATATGGACAGGACCTGCTAGGAGTCTGGTAGTCCCCTGGGTGTGACCAGATGGGGCATTGGAGGGAGACCCAGAATCTGGAGGTATTAGGAAGTTGAGTGGAGGTGTGAAGACTGAATCAGGGAAATGCCAGGGATCTTTCCAGATGTGGCTAGTGAAGTGTGGAGGAGGGGGAAGCCAACACATAACAAATATAATTCATTCTTCTACAAGAGCACTCTGACAAAGAATGAGTGCAATGATTCTACCTATGTTAGGATAAAAAGCAAGAAGTCTATGAGTGAATGTATATCTGTCCCATAGAAGATATGAGAAGAAAGGATAGTATGGGGGAATTCCACCTAGGGGGTCACAGGAAGAAAGGATATGTTGGAAAAGCAGAGATTATAAATTGATTTCTATTCAACTGATTTAGGCCAGACAAGTATTTATTTACACTTTAGACTTAAAAGGTCTTAGTGCATAAAGAGAATATAAAATGTATACACAGTGATATGGAATTTATCCTTTAAAAATGAGTTTCTGTCATTTGCACCATCATGGATAGAAATACTGGATGTTATGCTAAGCAAGGAAGCCAGACATTGAAACCCAAACACTGAATATTTATGTATATGTGGAAGCTGATAGGCTAACATGGTGAAGTGGGCAGTAGAAGGGTGGGGACCAGAGGCTACAGAGCTTGATATCTTTCAGAGACAGAGATCCAACAGGCAGTTGGATATGAGGAGTAACTTGCATTATTCTAAAGCCCAGTGGGGCAACCGTGTTTCTCCTACTGATTTAGTTTAGAGGCTACCACAGCCAGGTAGATATTTCTGAATAGATATTCGAGAGGGTTCTGAATGTTCTCAGTACTAAAAATGATATTATTTGAGGTAATCAACAGTAATGTTTTAGTCACTTTTCTGTTGCTGTGATAAGGCACCTTTACCAAGGTAACTTATAGAAGATATTATTTGAGGCTTACAGTTTCAGAGGGTTAAAGTCCATGACTATCATAGCAGGGAACATGGCAGCAGGCAGGGATAGCACTGGAACATTAATTGAGCACTCACATCTTGAGACACAATCACAAAGCAGAGAAGGCTAACCAGGAATGGTATAGACTTTTGAAGTCTGAAAGCCAACCCCCCAGAGACACATCGCCTCCACCAGGGCCGTGTCCTCTAACCCTTCCCAAATGGTTCCACCTCAGAACTAAACATTCCAACATTTGAGTCTATGAGGCCATTTTTATTCAAATTACCACTTGCAATTACCTTAAATTATTAAAAAAATTTTTTTGAGGCAGGCTTTTTCTGTACAGCCCTGGCTGTCCTGGAACTCACTTTGTAGACCAGGTTCTCCTCAAACTCAGAGATTTGCCTGCCTGCCTCTGCCTCCCCAGTGCCGTGCTGAAACCAAAATGTTCTAATAGGTGCAGTTTCACCCTTATCTGCTTGCACGTCTTGATGATTTAAGAAATTTTTAGGAATTTGGATCATTTTGGATTTTTGAAGAACAATTTTCTGAGACTGAGCAGGTCAAGTGAGAATTGTTTATTAATTTGTTCTGTTTCTTTTGACAGAAAACCCTTCTTTGACAAAGGACATTCTGTGTGCTTCCCTGAGTTGCAAGCAAGGTGGGATGAGGCACCTTATCTTATCTGCTTTGCAAGGAGTCACTTTGGTCCATCACCACTACCAGGTTTGTCTTCTATGTTTCAGAACATTTTGAATTCATCACAGTTGGCCCAGGCAAGGCAGGGGTATTGGCTTAGGCAAGATATTGTGGTTACTCTATAGTTATAGTTTATTCTTAAGAACCAGGGTACTCCAGTGTGTGGTCATGATGGAAGTGCAGCCTGCAGACCTCATGGTATGCAAGGCTTGGCTAGTACTCAGTTATGAGATCTGGTTGTTAAAGTCTTAGAAGTTTTACAAGTAGTGGTTAATCATTTGCATTATTAAAAATCAAATTATAGACAAGTATGATTGCATAAATGATGTTAAAATCAAAAGTAACAAATAGTTGGGACACATAACTTCCTGGTTTTGGGGCAATTTACTGCATCTGTCTAGAGACTACTTGCATTCATGTTATCTGCATGATGGTGGTACTTTGCTGCTGTATGCTTGCGACTGAGTAGGGCTTCTGAGCTCTGTGTTCAGTGATGTAATGATTGTAGGAAGTGGGGGTGTTTAAACCACAGGAATGTGCAAGTGCTACTATACAGATTGTGTTTCTGTTCATCTATCTATCTATCTATCTATCTATCTATCTATCTATCTATCTTTCTGTCCCTCTGTATGTCTATCATATCAACTTCCATCTCATCTATTATCCATTTGTCCATCCATTCATCTGTCCATTTGTCTATCTGTTCATTCATCACGCCTACCTACCCATCTATTGATCCATCTATAAATTTATTTTTTATCACCTATCTATTATCTATTATAATGGTTTTTATATGCTTGGCTCAGAGAGTGACATTATTAGAAGGTATGACATTGTTGGAGTAGGTGTGGCCTTGTGGATGTAGACTGTGGAAGCCAGTCTTCTCTTAGCAACCTTCAGATAAAGAAGTAGAACTCTCAGCACCACCTGCACCATGCCTGCCTGGATGTTGCTATGCTCCTGTCTAGATGATAGTAAAGTGAACCTCTGAACCTGTAAGCCAGCTCTAATTAAATGTTGTCCCTAAAAGAGTTGCGTTGGTCAAGGTATCTGTTCACAACAGTAAAACACTAACTGAAACATCTATGTTTTGGAAAGGTAGGATTTATTATTTCTTCATTTTTCACTAGCACATTTTAATTATTTTTAAATGAGTTTCATTATGATATTTCTTACATGTATATATTATACCTTATCATATTCATCCCACTATCCTCACTTGACTCCATCTCACTGCAAATAATTTTTATTAATTTTTATACAGTTTATTTTGATAATATTCTTTTCCATCCACCAATTCCTCCCAGATCCTTCCTACTTCCTTATCCAGCCAATTTCATGTTTTTTCCCTTATTCCATCACACATCTGAAAATGAAAATCTAAACAAACAAAGAATCAAGAATACAAACACAACAAACAAAACAATACAAAATAAAAGGCAGAAAAACAAAAGCATAAAGTTCCTTTTGTGTTGTCAACTACTCCTGAACATAGGCCCTGCCCTGCAGTGTGGCTAATACAGTGTGTAGCCCTCTGATTTTCCCTTTTCCAGTGTGTATCGGTTGCAAACAGTTTCTTGGTTAGGGGTGGGGCTTTATGTTCACTTCTCTCTTTCAGTGGTGGGATTTTGTCTAGGTTGGACTCATGATGGTCTGATGCATCTTCTCACAGTCTCTGTGAGTTCATATGTGCCTCAGTTTCCTTATGTCTCAGAGATACTGTTTCCTTGTAGTGTGTGACATCTTGTTTAATCAATGGCTGAAGGATTCCTATAGACCAGCATTACCTTCCCTGAGAAGCCATTGCCTTGGCAAGATACTTTATATACACCTGCTAGCCCATTGTGGGCTTAAGTAACTGAGGACACTGGTAGACACCAAAGACTGACAGCTGAAGAGAACATACCTGGCAGTTTCTGTTCTAATTAACTTGTACAAATACTTAGGAGTCTCATTCAGGAGCTCTAACTTATACTGAATTAGAGTATGATTTTTATATGGGACTCATTCATATTCATTAAAGGCCAGTAGGCCCACAGACAAGGCAAGGGGCCTCGAGAAGCTGGAACAATGGCAGTGTTTTTCCAGGTGTTTGTGTTTTATTTAGGAACTGTACTGTGTGTTTACTGTTTGTGTGTGGTGAGCCTTTCCAATCTGAAGTTCAGTGGGTGTTGGATGATACTGGTGAAAACCTTGCACTGCTGGACCAACCCCCAATGATGTAACAAGTACCTGAAAGACCGCTCTTCTGAGGAAGCATGAGAAGAGCTTGGGAACCATGGGTCTGGTTCTCACTGTGTTTAGTGTGTGAGTCTTCAGCTTCTAGAGAGAAATGTGTGTGAAAGAGAAGCCCCAGGGAACTCTCCAGATAACAATCCTGGCAGCCGATGTAGTTCTTTTTACTGTTGGTTTATTTAGACAGCTCCTTTCTTATGTTCAGGCTGTGCACATCTTTGGTAAAGATGAGCTGTCTATAATCTGAAAATCCCTAATATAACATGTTCCAAAATCTAAAACTTTGGGTACCAACATGATAGTATTCATAAAAATCTACACATAATAGGCCACAATCAAAATACAGATGCATGAAAGAATGGTATGGGATGCCTTTAGACTATGTGCATAGCGTTTAGTTAGAATGGATCCTTAGCCCTAGATACCTCATAATGGGTATTCAGATATCTCAATATCCAGAAATACCTAGAATTAGAAAAACTTTGGGCCTCAAACATTTTATTTAGTTAATCCAAATTCAGGCCCATTATATTGAAAAAACCCATGCACACATCAAAATCTTTCATTTTTAGAGTGCTGAGAGAAGTTTATGAAAATAAAACAGGCAACATTGTACAGATTTGTGTGTGGCAACACTTTCCAATCTGAAGTTTAGTGGATGTTGGATTACCATGGGAATTAGAGAGATGATGCTGACAAAGAGCTCACACTGCTAGATCAACCCTTAATGATGTAGTGAAGGTTAAAAGGCCACTCGTCTGAGGAACCCTGAGAAAGGTGTGAGAAGCATGGACCTGGTTCTCACTGAGTTTAGTGTGTGAGTTTTCAGTTTCCTGACCCCAAGACAGCATCCATAGTTCACATCAGTGTCTACACGTGAGTCACTCTGACTGGGACATATTAGTTCCTATAAAGAGCAGACGACCCTGATTTGATGCTGACAGTAAACACTTGCTCATGTCAGGATAAAAAACATGTTTTAATTTGATTTCTGTTGCTATGATAAACACCATGACCAAAAACAACTTAAGGGAAGAAACAGTTTATTTGGCTTGCAAGTTATAGTTTATGATAAAAAGAAACCAAAGCAGGACCTCAAACTAGAAACCATGTGGTAAAGCTGCTTGCTGTCCTGCTCTAGGTTGGGTTTAGCTAGCTTTCTTGTGAAGCATTGACCTATGGATGGTATCACGCACAGTAGGCTGGACCCTCCTATGTCAATTAGCAATGAAGAACAGGCTTCAGAGACATGCCCATAGGTCAGTCTCATGGAAATGAGTCCTCAGTTGATATTCCATCATGAAAGAAATATCAAATTGACAGCCTTTCTGCCTGAGCATTTAGTGTGTGAGTCCTTTCAGAAATATAAATCATATCCATGTGCTATCATCGGGTTTTTCTGTGTCAGGCAATGGGCTATCTTGTTGTGTTTAGTTGTTTAACATCTTAAGTATTCTACTGTGAAGTTTGCTTGCTACTAGCATAGGGCTCCCCTTACCAATCCAGATGAAGAGAGCTCAGAGTGTTAAGTCTTTATCCTCTCAGACTGGGTTCCCAGTAGCAGAAAGAAATTGTCTTCAGACCAGGTGAAACTTGAAATTAGGTTTCAAAAGAGATCGTTGTCCACATAGTGACACTTTGGGATTGACTAGAATCAGAGAATATGTCTGGAATATCATGGCGTGTGGGATTCTGAGCACACCCTCTACTCATCTGCCTCATATCTGAGTGATGCACATCTGCTTTACTCAGAGAAGGAGGGCCTGCATGCTACTTTTTACATGTGGTGGTTCTTCCTGATCTCAAGGCTGTAGACTAACAGGATCAAGTGTCAGGGTCAAGTTCAATACTTTATAACTGCAACCTGGCGTACGTATACTCAAGAACATTGGATATTTTTTCTTTTATGAATACCTGCTATTGGAGAGGGCAGTGTACTTTATTTCTTTGTAATTATTTCTATGTCAATGTTATTGCTTTGTTAAATGTAAGAATAACATTAGCAGTAGGGGTGCTATATGTGCATCAGGTTAATGATGACCCAGGAGTTCTGGGAGGAAGCAAGCCAAGGGCAGAGGCTCCGATAGACAAAGTTCTACATGTGTTCTCAGAAGTGAGTTGGCAGATAAGCCAATGCTCATTGTACCTATTGTTCTTCTCTCAGCTGTGAGGAGGGACCTCAGTGGAGGAAGGAGAGCATCAGATCTGTGAAATGTCTGGGTGAGAGACTCACTCTCAGGAACAAGGGAAAGCTCAGCATGTGAAAGAAACACATTAGAAATGGACAGAAACAGCCTCGTCATCTCAGTCTTGCAGAAGCAGCATGCCTGCCGCTCCCATCTGTTTCCTTTCTGTTTTCATGGGGACACAGGAAATAGCTGAGTCTGTGCATCTGCTTGCAGAACAGTGAGGGGGAAGGTGAAGGAACCTGCATCCACGAAGATATGTCAAGAGTGGAAATCTAAGTGTGGGGAGAAGCTGTGTCCTTTTCTAGTCCATCAGGAGCAGAAGTACACTGTTGCTGTTGTGCCTGCCCAGGCACTATGTAACTATAACTCTTTGGGGGGTTTCAATACCCCTTATTGCTCCCAAATAACTGCAGGGTATTTCTACACCTGGATTAGCTGGTTCTAGCTCCCGTATAAATGACATATAGACTTGGTATACTTATTAACAAGCTGCAAGCCTTTGCTGGGGAGTCACTGAACTGTCAAACCATTCAAGACTGCCTATTTCCCATCCACATACTTCGTTACCTTTAATCTGAGTCTTGCCTTAGCTCACTCTGATCCATGTGTATCCTTATGCCTGCTGTCTCATTGTGATCTCATGGCAAATCCTTCTGTTCTCTCCATGTGGTTTCTCCACACCTTCTCCCCCTTGTTCTCCTCTCCTCTCTGGTCTCTCTGGGACTGCCTCACCCTCCTGACTCCAGTGGGAAGTCTCACCCTTTTCTGCCCAGTGAGTTGGCTGATCAACTCTTTTATTAACCAATCAGGAGTGATGGGAAAGAGTTTTTCTGTAACATAGAAACCAGAGATGGTTGACCATGCTGTCTGGACCACAACCAGATGTCTGGGCAAAGAAATCAACATTTAAACACACACTGCACAAAACCACCCCTCAACTACACACTACTGGATTCCCAGGCTTCATCTGGTCTGTTTTTTTTTTTTTTGGTTGACTTATTTCACTTACTATTTTTCCAGGTTTATTTATGTCATGCAGATGGTATGATTTCTTTCTTTCACATGACTGCATAGTATTTTACAGTGTGCGTAAGGCTTTTTGTCATTATCAATTTATCTCTCTCGGTGAACCTTCAGGTCAATCCCACATGTTGCTCATTGTGACCGATGCTACAGTGAGCATGAGACCTGTCCCTCACACCTGCTTCCCTTTCTATTGGGTATAGACCCAGGGGTGCTGTTTGGGATCATACATACAGTCATTGTGAGGAACTCATACATGATCTTCTTTAATGTCGGTACTACAGTACATTTCCACCAACAACATATGAAGGGTCTCCTTTCTCCACGTCTTCAAAATAATCATTCCTTGTGTTTTACACAGACAGCTTAGAACGTTTGAGGAGACAACCTTGCTGCAGGTTTTATTTGTGTTTCCTTGATTGACAAAGCAGAGCTCACACATCTGTTCTCTACTCTGTCTCTTTCAACATGTTTCCAGGTGCTGATTTTTTATGCTGTTTTTTTCCCTTCTTTCCTTCCTTCCTTCCTTCCTTCCTTCCTTCCTTCCTTCCTTCCTTCCTTCCTTCTGCCTCTCTCTCTCTCTCTCTCTCTCTCTCTCTCTCTCTCTCTCTCTCTCTTTCTTTTTTTCTTTCAAAAATTTTTCTTTTCCTATTAAACTCTGAGTAATTGAGAGGAACTAAGAACTGGGCTCTGGAAAACTATGTATCAGGTAACATGGCACAACTTGTTTTCTGTCCTGTATAGCAGAGCAAGTTATCTTGCCCCATTCTATGGCTGCTCATGTGCAGAGGAACTAGGAACATTACCTGACAGTTCCAGAAATAATCTAAGGTCTGCATTTACCCATGAACCAGTCTCAAGCTTGTGCAGATAAATACTGCTATGTTTTCTAGGAAATTGGAAAGATATGGTCCTCGCCTGACCAGCTGGACTGTGAACGTCTTAGCAGGAATTTTTCCAGCGCCTTGGAAGGCTTTAAAAGCATCTTGGAAAATGCTTCCAGCCAGGGCTGCGCATGCCAGCCTTTAGTGGGAACAGTTCAGCAGCACATGCACAGGTGCGTATAACATGGCTCTTGTGCCCTCCCCAGTATTCTCAATTTTCTGAAAGATGTGTGCTTAAGTGCTCATTCAGAATGAATTGTTTCTAAAGTTACTGATTTCAGATAACATTGGTACCACATACTTGTCAAACACCACGGCTTTCCATAAGTACTACTTACATGTTAAATCTTAACAGCAGCCTTTGCTGTCAGGTGAGCTGTATAGACACGTAAGACACTGGGTCAGATATTGGGATCCAGGAGTACAGTGTGGCAATAAATATAAATAAATGAACAGACACATATTTTCAAATGACTTCATATTTCATTAAAACTTCTCATGTGTTTAGAAGTGTGAGCCCCAAGGAGAAGTCAGGAGCTTTACACTCTGCAGATGACATAGCTATCTACAGATGCAGAGAAGTAGCCATCTACCTGTGCCTGCAATAATTTGTCAAATACACCATCGTCTATTTTGTCTATTTCCCACATATGGGAGAAGCCATTTATCATGCACCTTGTTGCCATCACCCTGATTATTTTGCTGTACTTGGCTGAGGGAGGATATGTTAGAAACCTGGTGTTGAGGAAATTCACACAGAGATAGTATCAGAGGACTGAGTATGTCTATTTATCAGAGGGAACCTGTGTTTTCCAGCCTAGCTCCTAGACCAGAGGCATGGTTATTATATCAACATTGCTTCTGATGTTTTATATTGTCTCATTTTAATTTTCTGTCACTTTAGGTTGACCAAAAGTCTCGAGGAAACTTGGATGTCAAAAATTCCTGTTGTGACATTTCTTAGCAATTTCACAGTCACAGAGGGTATGTAGTTTCTCAACTTGCTTGATTAAAAATTACATTTAGAATCCTGTGCCACAGCGCTCCATACCCAAATACCACCAGGAGAGAGCAGGTCTCCCAGGAGTGTTGACACACCTATGAGCACAGGTAAGACCACCACTTCTGTTCAGAGGGACTTGACCAGAGGCCTCAGGACACAGAAACCGAGTTGCAGCCTGGGACAGGATCCTTCTGGTTTACGTCTGCACCAGGAGCTGATCCTGTGTGACAGTGCCTGGAGTTGATCCTGTGCCATAGTGCTCCATACCCTAATACCATTGGGAGAGAGCTGGTCTCTCAGGAGTGCCAACACATCTGTGAGCACAGGTAAGACCACCACTTCTGCTCAAATTCCTCTCCCAAGAGGGACCAGCCCAGAGTCATCAGGACACAGGAACCAAGGAACAGCTGGGGACAGAATCCTTACAGTGTCTGTTTGCACCCTAGAGCTGACCCTGTGCCACAGCTCTCCATACCCAAATTCCTCCCAGAGAGAAATGATCTCCCAGGAGTACTGACACACAGGCTTGTGGGAGGGACATGCCACAGTCAGAGACAGCAAGACTAGCCAGCACCAGAGATAACCAGATGGCAAGAGGCAAGGGTAGGAACATAAGCAACAGAAACAAAGGCTACTTGGCATCGTCAAAACCCAGTTCTCCTACCACAGTGATCCCTGGATACCCCAACACACCAGAAAAGCAAGACTCTGATTTAAAGTCACATCTCATGATGACGACAGAGGACTTTAAGAAGGACATAAACAACTCCCTTAAAGAAATACAGGAGAACACAAGTAAACAGCTAGAAGCCCTTAAAGAGGAAACACAAAAATCCCATAAAGAATTACAGGAAAATACAACCAAACAGGTGAAGGAATTGAACAAAACCATTCAGGATATAAAAATGGAATTAGAAACAATAAAGAAATCTCAAAGGAAGACTACCTTGGAAATAGAAAACCTAGGAAAGAGATCAGAAGTCATAGATACAAGCATCACCAACAGAATACAAGAGATAGAAGAGAGAATCTCAGGTGCAGAAGATACCATAGAAAACATGAACACAACTGTCAAAGAAAACACAAAATGCAAAAAGCTCCTAACCCAAAATATCCAGGGAATCCAGGACACAGTGAGAAGATCAAACCTAAGGATAATAGGTATAGAAGAGAGTTAAGATTCCCAACTTAAAGGGCCAGTAAATATCTTCAACAACATTAAAGAAGAAAACTTCCCTAACCTAAAGAATGAGATGCACATAAACATACACGAAGCCTACAGAACTCCAAATTGATTGGACCAGAAAAGAAATTCCTCTTGTCACATAATAGTCAAAGCATCAAATGCACTAAACAAAGAAAGAATATTAAAAGCAGTAAGGGAAAAAGGTCAAGTAACATACAAAGGCAGGCCTATCAGAATTACACCAGACTTCTCACCAGAGACTGTGAAAGCTAGAAGTTCCTGGGCAGATGTTATATAGACCTTAAGAGAATACAAATGCCAGCCCAGGCTACTATACCCTGCAATATTCTCAATTACCATAGATGGAGAAACCAAGATATTCCATGACAAAATGAAATTTACACAATATCTTTCCACAAATCCAGCCATACAAAGGATAATAGATGGAAAACTCCAACACAAGGAAGGAAATTGCATCCTAAAAAAAGCAAGAAAGTATCTTCTTCAGCAACCCCAAAAGGAGATAGCTACACAAACATAATTTTACTTCTAACAACAAAAATAACAGGAAGCAACAATTACTATTTCTTAATTTCTCTTAACATCAGTGGATTCAATTTCCCAATTAAAAGACATAGACTAACAGACTGGATACATAAATAGTACCCAGCATTTTGCTGTATACAAGAAATGCACCTCAATGTCAAAGACAGACATTTCCTAAGAGTAAAGGGCTGGAAAACAGTTTTCCAAGGAAATGGTCCCAAGAAGCAAGCTGGAGTAGCCATTCTAATATCGAAGAAAATAAACTTTCAAAAAAGAAAAAAGATAAGGAAAGACACTTCATACTCATCAAAGGAAAAATCTACCAAGAACAACTCTCAGTTCTGAACAACTGTGCTCCAAATGCAAGGGCACCCACATTCATAAAAGAAACTTTACTAAAGCTCAAAGTACACATTGCACCTCACACAATAATAGTGGGAGACTTCAACACCCCACTCTCATCAATGGGCAGATCATGGAAACAGAAACTAAACAGAGACACAGTGAAACTAACAGAAGTTACTGACGAAATAGATTTAACAGATATCTACAGAACATTTTATACTAAAACAAAAGAATATATTTTCTTCTCAGCACCTCATGGTACCTTCTCCAAAACTGACCATATAATCAGTCATAAAACAGGCCTCAACAGATACAAGAAAATTGAAGTAATCTCATGCATCCTACCAGATCACAATGGACTAAGCTTGATATTCAATAGCAACAAAAACAACAGAAAGCCCACATACACGTGGAAGCTGAACAATGCCCTACTCAGTGATTACTTGGTCAAGGAAAAAATAAAGAAATTAAAGACTTTTTTGAATTTAATGAAAATAAAGGCACACCATACCAAAACTTATGGGACACAATGAAAGGAGAGTTAAGGAAAACTCAGCTGAGTGCCACCAAAAAGAAATTGGAAAGAGCATACACTAGCAGCTTGACAACACACCTGAAAGCTCTAGAACAAAAAAGCAAATACACACACACACACACACACACACACACACACACACATATATATATATATATATAGAGAGAGAGAGAGAGAGAGAGAAAGAGGGTATTGTCTGTTTAGCTCTTGGTAGCATAGCCTCTTTAGCAATTGGTGGATCACTAAAAGCCACCGACTTTAAAACATAGGAGTAAAAAAGTATTCAACAGATACTCTATAAAAACCAGTCATAGGACTACATGCCTAAGAAATTTTCTAAACAGTAAAATGACTTCAGTATATATCTCTTTGACATTAAATGTAGTAGAATTTTTTAAATTTATTTTTATTGGTTATTTTATTTACATTTCTTATATTATCCCCTTACCCCATTTCCCCTCCCACCCAAGAACTCCCTATCCTATCCTCCTTCCTCCTGCTTCTATGAGGATGTGCCCCCACCTACCCCCAACTCCCACCTCCTCACTCTCGAATTCCCACACACATGGCGTCCAGCCTTCATGAGACCAAGGATCTCCTCTCCCACCTATACCTGACAGGACCATCTTCCCTTGCATATATAGCTGGAGCCATGGGTCCCTCCCTAAGTGCTCCCAGGCTGGTGGTTTAGACCCTGGGAGCTCTGGTTGGTTGGTATTGTTGCTCTCCTCATGGGGCTGCAAACCCTTTCAGCTCCTTCAGCCTTCTCTCTAACTCCTCCATTGGGAACCCCATGATCAGCTCAGTGGTTAGCTGTGAGCATCTGCCTCTGAATATGTCAGACTCTTGCAGACCTCTAAGGAGATAAATATGTCAGGCTCCTGTCAGCAGTAGCAGAATTATTTAAAAAAGATTTACAAGTAGATATAGTGATAACAGAAAATTAAGTATACCATGAGGCTAGAAGATCTGTTAACTTTGTTAACTAGCAAAATATCACTCTTGTTTGTTTATAAATCACGTATTTATCATATGACCACACTGTGTTGAATCCTTTTCTTTCCATATACTGGAGATGCCTACAGATGGCCTTTAAGCATTCTGTATCTCTTTGCCAATCTGGTAACTGAGTATCTTGTTCCAGTCGATTTTGGTGCGGGTAACTGGAAGCTGCTGGTGCAAGGCCTTGACCGTGGTGTCTGACATCGTTTGATATTTTTCACTAACTGCTGTCTGATACTCACTTTCTGCACTCTCTATGATTTTAATAAGCTCCTTGGCAGTTTGGAGTTCATTAGAAACAGTTACTGAGTGCTGCACATCTTTATGACTAACCAACTGAACATTGCCATCTTTATAAAATGAACCTGAATCTTCAGCACTCCAGCCACCTGGGCTGTAGGTGGTGTGATGGTGAACTTCCACGCTGATCTCTAGCCACCATTCCAGAAGTTTCTGGGTTGAAACTGGTGGCTTTCAATGCATGCAATAATGGTCTGTTGCCCATCTATAGTTTTAGTGTAGACAGTACTGAAGCCGTTGGAATAATGATCTTTCACATAGGTTCTTAGAGCACTGTCACACGATTCCCTCCAAGACTTCAAGCCTCCATCCACATCCTCTGGCTGTGGGTCACTTGCTCCTTTCTGTAAATGATCACATTTAAAGGAAATTTTGTTTCTTGGATCTAAAAATCTGCTGTTACCAAGGTCACCATGCTCTGTAATTAAGACCTGGTCATCAAAGCCTTATCTCTTCACAGATGTGAACTGATCCATGGTAAACTGGGTAAACGCATGTGCTGCCCTTTCCTCGAGAAGATTGTCATTATTAATCAGTAGCCGGACATCATTGAATACATCGTTAAACTCCCCTCGGGGTACAAGGGTGATGAATTTAGCGACTAGCGTACCTTCTCCTCATCTGACACCCAATCCTTGAAGTCGGCCATTTTGGCTGCTCTGGCCCAGCCTGGTGGGCCGATGCGAGGCAGGCCGGGAAGGAAGCTGAGTTGATATCATGTATATTTAAGAGGCATTTTGATGACTTAGTAATGAGTTGTATATTTTAAAATAAATTTTATTAGTTTAATTAAAAAAAATTAGAGGTTCCATGGATATGTAGACCCACCTCTATTTTTCCATTGAATATTACAGATTTTCATGCAACAAACTTGTTACAGACAACTTCTTTAAACTTTGTTATTTTAATTTAAAATTGCTCTTCTAAAAATAATTTTATTTATATAACAAATGATCAAAATGAGGTTAATATCTGCTAATGAGAAAAAATAAAAATTACATTTATTGTTTCAGTCCAGCATATTATTAAAATGAAGCATAAAAAGGAAAATTATGCCATATTGTTAGGTAAGAAGAAACCTTGAATTTGAGAGGGAGTAGGGGGACACAACAGTGTGAGGGAGGAGAGAGAGGGGAATGATGTGATCACAGTTCAATTTAAGAGGGGCTGTGTGAGGAAGGACTGGGAGGAGATGGGGAGAGCTGCGATTGGGACATAAAATGAATAAATACATTAATTAGTGGAAGAAAAGCTAAGTACAAAGAAATTTAGTGTTTCACTCTAACAAATTTGAAATAAAGCACAAAAAGCAAGAGATATACTCTGTATTATTTAAGAACTAAAGTCAAAAGCCAACCACACACTTTAGCATGGAGCTAGTCAGAGCTGTTCAGGTTTCACAGGGAAATTCCTGAGGTCTCAAAATTCAGATAAAGGAAAAGAGGCAACCTTATGTCATCTGGATTTCTCATTCTGTCCTCCCACAAACTACTGGATCCTATGAGCCTCTGTTCTATCCACACAGCTCCTAGACCTCACACAGCATTGATATGAGAAGTGTGAAGAATGCTCACACATCCTTAAGTGATAATTTTCTTGTTAAGAAAGATGAGGTCCTGATAGTCCATGGTTGGTCACTGCTCATTCAGGAAGAATTCTTTCTAAAGCGAGTCTCAAAGCATCTCGGACTCAGAGTCAGCCATTGACTAGATGATACCGCCTAGCCAGAGGTTTTTATGAAGTGATCTGAGATGCCTCTAGAAGAGTAAGATGAATATTTAGCATCTGCTATAAGCTGGATGGCATGAGAGAAACTTCTTTAGGTAGCAACATCAAATGTTGTTTTAAATCAATAAAACTTCTGAAAATTTATTATAAACTCTGTTTTCCTTTTGTATGTTCTTCAGATGTAAAAATAAAGGATTTGATAAAGAACATCACCAAATTAACGGAAGACCTTCGCTCCTTCTTCCACATCTCCGAGGAAACCATCCATAGCATCTTAGAAGCCAACATTTCCCATTCAAAGGTACAGGGCTACTTCCATCATGAGGAAGCCCTCACAGCTGCAGGTGCCCCAACCACCTTTCCTTGCCTCCTCCCTCTTCCACAGCTGGGAGGAATGGCTGTGTGTACAAATGATGTAGCTGAAATCAGAGGGACCTGTGCAAACAAGCAAGGAGCTGAACGATGTGGACATCTGGTGATATAAGTTGGCACCATCACCTTCATTTGGATAAGATTACTGGCAACATTTATTTTAGTGATTTCTAACTCTGATGCATAAAGGCCATTAGGGTTTTTCATGGTTCTATATGTGCCATAAATCTCAAATCCCCAAATAAAGGTAGTTAAAAATATGTAATCTGTCATGATGTAAAATAGCCATACACTCTGGTCATGTGGTATGGCTATGACTCATAACAGATGGGCAAAGTGACAGGCTTGGGCTTCCCTAGAATGGCTGCAAAGTGTTGGGTAAGGAAGTGGAAAAGCAAGTAGTTTAAAACCCTTACACTGTGTGTTGCTTATCTCTTCTCTTGTTGAAGTGGTGTTAGGGGTAGCGCTTATCAGCAGAGAGGGGAGCAGGTGGCTACCATGTTAGCCACAGCAAATGACATGTGGATATTTAGTTTGTGGTTTTCTGTACTTCCGGGGGGAACGTGGTTGCCCTTCTCTGTAGAGAATTGAGAAACCAGCTTATACACGAATGCTTCAACTGACAATCACCCAGACTCCAATATAAATTGAATTTCATGTTAATTCTGATTAATTGGGGCTCAATGCAAGCTTAGTAAGTAGATTCATTAACAGTTCATCTAAATTGAGAATGAAATAGATGAAAAGTAAGAGATCGGAAATGTAGACTATAGTATCACAAAGTTACTTATCACAACAAAGGCAGTATCTATTTTCAATAAAAAACATCAATTGTATCTCATTACACACCACATGCCAATGGAAGTGAGGGGATGGAGGAGGAGGGGAGCTCAGCAGAGAGGAGAGCTTTGGAAACGTTTCTTCAACTAGGCAACCTTCAGTTATTCCACTGAAGTGATTACTTCGGTTTGCATGCTGCAGTGTAGAACATCTAACAGGAGTCTAGAGTAGTGGCCGAACTATTTGGGCAACAGCCCAAGGCTGCCCATATAGAAGCTTTACTGATAAACTCATTTCTTTCAAGGTCCACGTTTTAAGATCCATTTTGGTTTGGGCAGAGATTTCTGCTTTGCTGCCTGCTTAGAAGGAAGCAGCCACCAGGTGGCGCTGAAGTTCTATGGTGAGATGAGCTGCACAGTGAGCTAGTGGGTTATGCAGTAACAATTACAGCACAGATGATTTTTGTGGTTCCCCCCCCCCCCCAATAAGTGTACATTTCCATGCATCGCTATAACTGCTGTGGCCACCTAAGTAGATGGGTCCATAGGAAATTGGACAGGGACTAAACAAATTCATTCTCACTGTTCAAACACATGAGGCTATTCACTTTAATGAGTACATTTGTATACTGACGTCACACACACCCACAGCCGCTTAGTAGGTGACACTTTGGGCTCTGTTTTCTTCTAGAGTATCAAGTTGATGGCTACTTCTTGTTTGTAGTTCCATCTCCTTTTGTTTGACCCCAGTTTTCTTTCCCATAGTCTCATTAGTCAGTTTATAAATTCATCACATTGGACTCATCCCAGGTGATCTTCAAGATACATTTTTGCAACGCTGAGTTCCTTGGGAAGTTGCAGAAATCTTTGCTTGCTCTTCCTGTTGCCCACTCGATATCTTTCCATGCATCAAGCATTGTTCTTAGATGCTGTGCCTCAAAGACACTGCTATACAGAGCCACCCTTCTGTGGGGATGGCTTATTAAATATGCAATGCTGACAGTCTAGAGAAGATAGTAGGACGTCCTGTGACATACATGTAGCACAAAGATGAGGGCAGTCACAGGAAGCATGATTGAGCAGGGGACATTGGAGATGGAGCTGAAATACTGGCATTAGCACCTGAGATATGGAAATGCTCAAGGAGACAAGGGCCTGGCTGTTTTCCATTCCTTGCTGGGGTTGACATGGGCAGCTCCTCTCCTCCTGGACTCCTTTCTTGAACGTAACATCATCTCCTCAAAACCCAACAACTTAGACTCCAGAGATGTGCTGGATCCTGAAACTCTAACCTCCTGCTTCGGGCCTCCTCCTCCTCCTCTGCCTTCTCCTGGAGAATATCTACTCGTTTCATGCTGCCTGAGTCTGTCCCAGTGGACGCAGAGCCCAGTGATGCCTTTCTACCGTGAGATGGTTCTGTTCTGGAATATGAAAACAGAACAAATTGCTTAGCTCCTGTCTCTGACTCCACTCTCCTCCCTCTCCGTCTTCATTTCCCTCCTCCCCCTGGCTATCTTAAACAGAAATGTCCTTTTCAATTAATGATTCTACCCAATTTCTATTCTCATTTTTCTTGAAGTACCCCAGTGAAAGGCACTTTTTGGCTGATCATTCCTAAACACCTGCATACCTGTCCCCTGCTTTTCAGAGCCTCCCATTTGCAATTGCTGGAGGGATTGGGTCGTCTTACTATTATTGTGAAGACATGAAAACTTTTACACGGGGCTTTTAGATGGATCCAGTATGTCTCATGTCATTCAGTGTGAGCTTGGATCAGATCCCTCTAACATTGGCTTTATCACTGACTTCAGCCTACGGCTCAGTCCTAGATAGATCCTATGGTTCTCTGCTCTTCTCTCCCACTCTTCTCTTCTATCTGGTTCTTTATCATGTCAGTAGGTCTGAGCTCAGCCCCATCCCCAGAGTAGAGCAATGTTCACTAAAATATGCAGGATCAATTTTCCTCATTCCATCTGACGTTGCTTTCTTAACACTCAAACCTCAAATCAGCAGTCACTGTTCTCATAGATCCATGATGACTGCATTGCTATCAGTATGTCCTTGCTGCTCACACAAAGATCGAGCTGAGCTCCTCCCAACTCTGCTCACATTTTATCTCTACCTCAATGTATAAAATTATTAGCTGGGTAATGGTGGAACCACAGCCTTAGCCCTGCCCTTGACTCATGGCCACATGTTTAAGCTGTTCAACCCATGGCCCTTCCCCAAGTCTTAGACCCATGCCCTCCATGTGAAAACTCCTCACCCCCCACCCCACCAAATCCCACTCCACCCCATGCAAGCTCTTGGTGAAAATGATCAGGGCCTCTCATGGGGATCATCATTAGTTTTAAATCAAATGACTGTCCATGTGATTGCATCTATATGCTAATCATGGGTAAATACCTCCCCAGGTCTTTGGTCTCCCTGCAGATTTCCAAGTCAAACATGGATGAATGGAAAATACCGGAGAAACACAGTGTCTTTGATATGGACCAGAGTAAAGTCTGAGTTGCCTGCAGTTCTCTGATTTGAAACAATGTGTGTCTCTAACTGAGCAACAGTGTTTCCTTAACTTTATATTCCGTATTTGTGCTGCTTGATTCAGGTGTCTTTCCAATGAGAAAAACAGGCATAGTACTTTTTTAAAAAAGATAAATAGCAAAAATGAAAAATTATACAAAGGAATGTCAACAAACTTAAGGCAGGCGAGTCTCCTGGGTGTTGGTGGGAGGCTCTCTGGGGTATCTTCTTTATTTGGGAGACAAGGTGACAAAAGTTTCAAGACAAACAGCTTTACCCTCAAACAAATTCTAAGAAATAACATTAAGTTTGAAGGGCTGACACCACTGAGTGACACATTGGAAAGAGGTGGGTACAGAGGCTCTCAATAAGTTTTGAGGTCTTTTATGGGGCCAGCATAGGCTCTTGTCCACCCAGAGTTGGGAGCAGCTCCTCTGGAGTTGATGCCTTATATTTGGGTGAGCCCCTCTTCTCAGCCAAGTTCTATCCTGAAGCCATCTTTACGAAACAGAGCAAATGCAGCAATGAAAGGCAGGTTAGTGCCCACAGTACACCCTTAGGGATCCCTGGAAACTGCCAGAACACATCTGCAAACAGGAAATGTGTCAGTTCCACTATCATTCATAAAAGCCTTCTGGCTAGTTATATGTGAAGGTGGCATTTTTCTAAATGCCTTTGTCAGGGAAATAGGGTTTTTTCTTTTCTTTTCTTTTTTTTTTTGGATGAGAATAGTATTAAATAATTAGATTTCCGTTAAGGTGAGTCTCTCTCCTAGAGATGACAGGAGATGACTTAATCTAAGTCATTCCAGACCTTAGGAGAAAAACTACTGAGATGCCTTGAACAAGAGGGAATGTAGCTTTCTGTGGCCTCTAAACTCAAGCTGCAGCAGCCTCTCATCCTTGGGGTCTCAGTCTCTGGCCTCAACACAGATTGTTCTAGCAAGTCCTCACAGTATACCTGAGCCATAAGTCTTGGCTTTCATTTTATTTTTCTTGTAGAGTGTTTGTAGGTGTGCATGTGTGTGTGTGCGTGTGTGTGTGTGCATGTGTTCACTGAGGCCAGAAGGTAACACTGGCATCATTCTCTACCTTCTATACTGAGGCAGTGTCTCTCACTTGAACACATAGCTTGCTGATTCACTTAGCATGGCTAACCAGCTTGCTCCAGAGACTCTCTTTCATCCTGTCCTGTCCCCAGCGCTGAGGTTAAAGATAGGCTGCCATAGTTATGTTTTGGAGATGCTGGGGATCCAGCTTCTGTTATTCTTCTTTTCACAGCCAGTGCTTTATCTGGCTAGCCATCTCTTCAGCTCCCAAATCCAGGTAGGTTTTCACTAGTTTGTAGATGAAGGTCTGTCTGTCTGTCTGTCTGTCTGTCAACTTTAGTACCTCTAGGAATCCCTGACTGATAAACTGTATTGTCTCTTATTGACTTTGTAGCACACAGAAGCACCCAGTGAGCCCTTTTTGACTGCAGGCCTCCTAATTTGTCACTGTATCTCTTATCATTGGGTTCACACAATGGGCCCCAGATGGCTAGGATATTTCTCAGAGATCATACCCATGGTAGCTGTAAACATGCAAATATGATATCTGATCCTGTATGTTTTATTTTCGTTGAAAATTTTTTTTAACAATGTCAGTAACAAAAAGATGAGCCCCAGTCCTTGAGGCAGCCAAGTCCTTGAATGCACCATAGAACACCAATGCTGTATAAAACAGAGTCTGCCTTCTGTGCCTCCTTTTGAGTTTCTGTGCTTTTATTTTTAAAGGAAACTATGAAAAGTTTGGAGATGACCTTTTAAAATCTAAAAGTAAGGGAGGCAAAATTGCTTTAAAATTACTAGTTCCCTACATGTTAACAGTGAAAAATGAAGGATCTAGCAAACTGAAGGCAAAGGGGAGTGAAACAGCATCTGCAGACAAGTCCCAAGTGCTGTGGAACAGGCAACCTTAGGGGCATGGACAGAGCTGGTGAGGGGTGAGGGGCGAGGGGCAACAGCTGAGGGGTGCTCCACAGATGCTGTGGAGAGAGGGAGGAAAGGATCTATATCAGCTATTGCCAGAGTGCTCAAACACAGGGAAGCTGTGCAGACGGAGAATGACTTGCAATCTTGAAAACATTTCTGTTCAAAATGCTGAAAATAAGACACAGAATTTGACCCAGCTGTGGTCTAGATGAAGGTTATCCCTCAAAGGCCCATGTCATAAATATCTGGTCCCTTCAGGAAGTGGCCCTTAGTTGAAGAAAGTTAGGTCATAGAGACTGTGACTTTGGCATCTTTAAATAGGGAAACTGGGACCCTCAGCCTTCTTTCTTCCTCCTTGTTTTCTGATCACCATGAGGTGATTAGCTTGATCTCACCATGTGCATCCACCAAGATGTTGTGCTCTACAACAGCCTGATAGACTACGGAACAAAACTGCTGTAACCATGAGGCAAAATAAACCTTTCTTCATCATGGGTGCTTGCCTGAGGCATTTTGTAACAGTGATGGAAAGGTCATAGAGGCATTGTGTCTCTCAGTGAGTCTTCTGAGTTTCCAGGTGTTTGTTTTTCTTGAGAAAGTGGGCTCTAGGGAGCTGAAGCAAAACTGCACTGGGTTTGCTCCTTTCTGATTCACATGCTTTACAACAGGTTCTCTCCAGTGTCCTCACCATAGCTTTGTCTGGAAAATGCGACGAAGAAATTCTTCATCTCTTGCTGACATTTCCCGAGAGTGAAAAATCCTGGTTTGCCACAAGGGAACTCTGCAGCCTGCCTGGATCTCAAGTCTTCTCTCTGCTTGTGATGATGGGCCAGAACCTAAACCTGAGGAACTTCATTTACAAAGTAAGGACTGTGCCCACTAAGAGCACTGCACGGGAACTGTTGTAACTACACACCGGCACTGGATGTGCAGCTGTCTGCATCCTCAGACTTTAAACCCAAGGGAGCTTGGTGTCTTGTATGAAAGAATGTGAAGTACAGAACATAGGTATAATCTTCCATCCTGGTTAGGGTTCTCTTGCTGTGATCAGTGCCTTGACTAGAAGCAACTTAGGGAGCACAAGGTTTATTTCACCTTATACTTTCATATCATAAGCCATCATTGAAGAAAGTCAAGGCAGGAACTGGAGCAGAAGCCATGGAGGAGTACTGTTTACTGGCTTGCTCCCCATGGCTTGCTCAGCCTGTTTTATTTAGAGGAACCAGGACTACTGGCCCAGAAGTAGCACTGCCCATGGTGAGCTGAATGTTCCCACATCAATCACTATTTAAGAAAATGCTCCCAAGACTTGCCTCCAAGCCAATCCGATAGAGCACTGGTTTTCAATGTAGGTTCTTCTTCCCGCTATGTCCTAGGTTTGTACCAAGTTGACAAAACCCAACGAGCACATTTTCTATATCCTTTAACTTCTCTTCATCATGCATAATACTCACAAGATAATAAATGCTATACAAACACTTGCTATACTTCATTCCCTTTGGAATACTGACAAGAAAATTATCTGTACCTGTACACTGTAGATACATAAAAATATTTTTGGCCTCCAGGTTGTTTAGATCTAGGGATAGCCCATGGCCTTTGGTAATGGCTACAGCATTGACCAGCAATGAGCAATTCTGTTTCAGCCTCAGTCACTTGGGGTTGTGTCACCTGTTGACTGACTCTGGGGATGGGCTTCACAATTAAATCTTATCAAATAAAGGGAAGGCTAGAACACCTTATAGTGTGTCTGTAGGATCAGGGCCATTGAGACATTGAGTACCACATGGTAGTGAGGAGAGTTCATAAGAAAGTAATGGTCATAGTTCCTGTAGTTGGATTTCTCTGTTTACTAAGATCCAGCATCCTGAGTGTCTAAGGAAGCAGACTGAGCCTAGTTCATTCATCTAAGACCAAGGCAGGTGATGTGCCTCCCATGTTATAGCTCTCATCTTTTCCTGAGCCTAGTCCTTTCATCTAAGACCAAGGCAGGTGGTGTGCCTCCCATGTTATAGCTCTCATCTTTTCCAGCCCCTGGATTTGTGGTATTCATCCTCTGTGTTAGGTGCGTCCAGTACTACCAGTGCAGCCGTGGGAAAGTGAAGAGGGGCGGGCAATACAGAAGCTCTTGTTCCTGTATATGCCAGTTCTTTACCTGCCCTCCAGCACTCCTCCACAAAATATGGAAGGTCTGAAAGAACATGAGGATAAAATCCTCAGAGAAGTACAGCTGGGAAGTGGGCAAAGCTATCTCAGGCCCTACCCCAGCACTAAATTCTCAGTCTTGTTTCCTATTCCCAGCCACCCTTTCCAGAAGATCTTTCTCTTCTCCACATATGAACCTTTAGGTAAATTCCCAGCACCCCTGGCCCATGTCTTCCTCAGAGGTCTACCATTTCCTCCTAAGGAGTTGTGGCACATGCACAATCAGAAAGGCCCAGATCTGTAGCAGGGCAAGGCAGCTGCTCGTATTCCATGTTCAGGAGAATGGTTTTGAGCTAGAGAAGGGTAAATTTGCTTTTCCAGACTTCATAGTCTCTTTCCCCTCTGTCAGGCCCAGAAACCTCCAGCAAATGTTCATCTATCTGCCTACACCCTCCTCCCTGCACCCTCACATCCATGTACACACAGACTGTAAGAACAAATACTAACTCAAGAATAAGTGTACTTCAAAGTCTCGAGTTAGATAATCATTGTGAAATTTACTCCTTATTTTAGATGTTCTCTGTCTTGGTATAGTTGACACTTCCAGCTGACATGCCAAGGAGCTTAGTCTTGGGCATCATAGCCCACTCTTCCAACTTTACCTTGTACCTTGGAGGACATAGATACCAGTCTATCTATTAGCCCATTTTAGTGTCTGCTCCGGCATGCCCACAAAGAACTCTCCAGGTTTCTAAGGGCCAAATAAGTACTTGGATAAGGGCTACAATCCCTACCAAGATTTCTTTGGAAAACGAGATAATAGATTGGATCCTGTCTCTGTCAACATAGCAGTGGTAACACTATCATTATTAACAGTAGCTCCCTTTATCAGACCCCTTCCTTATGTAGAGCTGTATGAGAGGTCACTCCTATGTGAAGTCACCTGGAGATGGGAAGGTGTTCTGTGTGCATAGGCACATACACCACCGCTGAGATTTAAGTGCAGCCCCAGTGTACAGGGATTTTCTGTCTTACTTGTTGACAGCTAGCCTCAGAAGCCTTTGATGAAGTAAGCTCTATTGGGTTAATGTCACACACGCTGGAATCCCAGTCACTTCCTACCACAAATCAGGATCCTTGAGGGAGGGATCACTTGTAGATGGCAGCTGTAAGTAGAAAGGGGAGTGGCGCACTGACAAAAACCACACCCCTTCTCCTGTTCCTTCAGTCTCCACTTTCTTAGCATGCTGAATAGGTCATCATTATCAGAACACTGCAGGAAATATGAAATGTAGAGCTGGCAGAACCCCAGATTGAAAAGTGATGACTACGGAACTCCTTGGCTCAGACTGGACAACAGAAAATGCAGGATGCTTATGACCCACAGTGGGAAGGAATCCCATCTGTGGGCAGGGCCTGCCTGCTAAGTTATCTCAGTCAGTCAAAAGTACTCACAGTGTAACTAATATTACAGACATTGTTCTATCTGCATTTTTCACATAAATGATCAAGGTGGAAAAGATTCCCAATTCCTTCAATTTACCTCCTGTAATTGGGGATATAGACAAGGACCAAGATGTGTTGTGTGTCAGAGAACCTGAGCACAAGGGGGTTCAGAAGACACTTTTACTGATCTAGTTTGCAGCCCTGAACTTTTCTCACTGGTAGACTCCAGGAAGCCTTTCATCTCTCTGGGCCTCCATTTGCTCATGTACCACTCCAGGGTGCGAGGAGCACTGTGCTGCTGCTGTGTGTGTGTGTGTGTGCATGTCACATAAAACACTTATTTTGAACTCAAAATCTACCTTAATCATCTAAAAAATAGGAAGAAATACTTGGAAAATCATTCAAATTCTAACAATTTGTTGCTGGTTTACAATTTTACAATACTGCTATAATTTAATGTGCTCTGTAAAACACAGTTACATCTACCCCCAACACAGAATTTTTATAAAGTATAACAAATATGCCTTTGAGATTCAAGAGAGAATAAAATCAAGAGATCAAGTTTTCACTGTTCAAGAGATACTTGTGAGAATAGAAATAGTATTGATTATTCTGTTTTCTCTCTCTTTTTTTTCCTGTCCTGTAAGACTCTGATACCCTCTGAAGCAAATGGCTTACTGAAGTCTCTGTTGGATGTCATTGCTAGCCTCAGCTCCATCCTTGCCAGAGCCCAGCATGCCCTTGAATACCTCCCCGAGTTTCTTCACACATTTAAAATCACTGCCTTGCTGGACATGCCAGACTTCCAACAGGTGTGTTTGATCGCTGCACAATGGGAGAAATATTTTAGCTGTTTTTCTTTTCTGTTTGTTCTCTTTTCCTTTTGTTTCTCTTCCACTATCTATAATTTTATAGGACCACAGCATATATGGACAAGGATACTTTTGAAGGCTCTGGAGCTAACAGCATGGCAGCAGGGCCTGACATTGCCCTAAAACCTTCATGAAAAGTGCTGTTGATCTATATCCCACCAATGAAGAAGCTGAGATGGCTCACACTTTGTCTATGAAGTGAAAATCTTCTAAGTCAATTATTAGCACAGATGAAATTTCAAGGGCTTGTTTAACTTAATTCTGAGAGCAAATTGCTTTCAAGAACCTTAGAACATTTATTTACATATAAATAATTGGCTTACAAATTACAGATCATTTTCCTCTAATGCAAACACAGACTTGAATTAGGTTAGTGGTTTGGTATTAGCTTTTGCTTGAAGCCCTTCTACCTGGGATGGAACCTACCAGGGATGGGTAAGGTGAATTGGAGGTACAGGAGGGCCCAGAAAAAGATGAACCCAGAATCCTTCCAAACAGTATTTCCATGTACTCATCAGCCGATGGGTAATTTGGGTAGCTGTCAAGAATCAGTATTAACTCAGCAGTCTGAACACATGCTAAGACTATTAAGTTGTTTGAAATAGTTATTTGATGGATTATTACTGGACAAACAAGGAGGTGTATGAATGTGGAAGCTTATAACTCTGTGTGTGTGTGTGTGTGTGTGTGTGTGTGTGTGTGAGAGAGAGAGAGAGAGAGAGAGAGAGAGAGAGAGAGAGAGAGAGAATCTGGATGTATGTGTGAATGTATAGCAATTGTGTGAGTGTATAGGTAAATGATTGTGAGTGTACATGAATCTGAGTGTGAATGTATATATGACCGTGTATGAATGTGAGTACACATGAATGTATGTGAACATGTGTGTTTGAGTGTATGTGAACATGTGTGTGAAT